>NW_027526361.1:24953108-25327562 GCF_048455015.1 Haemaphysalis longicornis
CGACCTCGTGCTCAGCAGCGCAACGCCTTATCCCCATTGTACACAAACTGTTTACCAAAGTTAACCGCGTAAGTGGCAGCCTATATTTTCTAACAACCCGGGGAACAAACTCGGTTTAGAAAAGAGTATACCCTACAAGGGATCGTGTGCAGGTCAACAATCAAGTAATAGAAAAATCCACAAAGTATAATAAACCCCTTTACATGAACGTTGAAGACTAAGAAAAATCTATCCAATAAACACCGTAGCAGCGAGGGAAGCGTTAAAAGAACAAGGAATGAAGGAGACCTACTTTCGACTCCTACACGACATGCGCGAGGGATGCGCGAGCATGATAGTCCTTCGCAAAGGGTAAAGTTTGTGATTTGAAAAGGAGTGCTACAAAAAACAAAATACCATCTTGCCAAAATTGCTCACAGCATGTCTCGAGAGGGTATTCAGAAATATTGACTGGGAAAACGCAGGTTTGCGGATAAACAGAGAATACTGAAACCAATTAATGTTTCCAGACGACATAATCCTGATTAGAGAATCTCAAGGCTGCAGACCAACTGCGAAAATGATCCAAGAACTACAATCAGAGATCTTCGCAGTGGGGATAAAAATAAATATGAATAAATCTGAAGTAATGATAAATAAACATACCGAATGCGCCGTCCTGCACATAAGTTACGGAACGCTAGAACAAGTTGAAGAAAATTACTATCTTGGTCAGGTTGTCAGCGCTAATCTCAAACCCGCGAGAGAAATTCTGCGCAGAATAGGTAGCGGTTGGGGTGCACGCGGCAAGCACTCGCAACTAACGAAGAGTAATCTACCTATGTCCCTGAAACAAGGTATGCAATCAATGCGTTCTAACGGTTACGACATACGGAACGGGAACTCCATGCCTTACTAAACCTCTTGAAAGCAAACTTAGGTAGGCCCAATTGAACATGGAGCGAATAATGATGGGAGTAACACTTAGGGACAGAAAACGAGCATCCTGGAGGAGGGAGAAAACTCGTGTAGAAGATATAGTCCAAATTAAGAAAAGAAGAAAAAAGAACTTGGGTTGGCCACGTAGTGCGATGAACTGACAACAGGTGGAGCGCGAGAGTAACAAAATGGGCACCGAGAGGCGGGAAGAGAAGAAGTGGAAGACCATTAACCCGATGGAGAGACGGAATAAAAATTGAACGCACAGAATGGACTCACGCAGCGCAGGAGAGACGCAGGTGGAGGTCAATGGAAGAGGCCTGAACTTCTTTTCTCTTTGGCCAAACATTTAACTACCGAATTCAACAAAGTGGGTCTTGTTTCTCTGTAGGGATGTCTGCATTCTAAAAAAACAAAACAAGAATATTGCACTCGGATAGCTCATCATCAACAGCCGATTTAGGTGCACTGTACGATGAGGTCAATAGAAGAGGCCTTCATCTTACAGTGCACCTAAATAGGCTGTTGATGATGAGCTGCAATATTCTTGTTTTTTTTTTTAATGCAGACATCCCGACAGAGAAACAAGACCCACTTTGTTGAATTCCCCTAGACGGTAGTTAAATGTTTAACCAAAGAGAAAAGAAGTTAAGTGCCTGAAGATAAATTGAAATCTGCGAGGTGTAACCCTTTATGCATTCATTATCGATGCCGCTCCTTTACGTAGGTGTCGCGGCCTTTTGTTTGACAAAGTTCTGTCGGCCAAATTGGTAGCCCGTCTTGTCGGAAATGTTTTAACATTATTTGTGCTAGACTTTATGTCAAAGGGCGAGAAGCTGTTTGCAATATACGCAAGGGATATTGCCTTAGAGCACAAAAGACGCCCTGCCACAGAGCGCTCGCTTCACTCTCTGAGGAACGGCTAAATAACGGTAGACAATATTTAAGAGATAAAACACACAATGAATCTGACACCTGCTATGAATAAACAGTTACAGGAGCCATGAAGAGAAAATGCAAGTTTGTTTTATTCGAAAGATTTCGTGTTTTATAGTGCCCCTAGCGCTTGTCCGGATACAAACGATGATTTATTCACTGAGAAAGTAATCAATTTAGGTTAAAATTGTGATTTTCCCGCTAAATCGTTTGTTTTCGGGGTCTGCAATGACATCACAGGAACCGACCGCTCTGCAGCCTAGAATACCTTCATTCAAGCATTGATTGATTGATTGTTGGGTTTAACGCGCCGACGCAACGCAGGCGATGAGGCGCGCCGTAGTGGAGGGCTCCGGATTAATTTGGACCACCTGGGGATCTTTAACGTGCGCCGAAATCTCGTACACACGGGCGTTTTTGCTTTTCGCCTCCATCAGAACACCGGTCGCCGCGGCCGGGAAACGAACCCGCGACCTCGTGCTCAGCAGCGCAACGCCTTAGCCACTGAGCCACCGCGGCGGGTCATTCAAGCATCCGCCGTACAGGGTAGAGACACGTATACGCTGGCGCCGCCATTTTTGGTCGCTCGGTCGCCGCCGAAGCAAGTCACTGTGTCAAAACCGCGCTAAAATTATCGCCGCAACGCGGTGTACTGGCGAAGTTTGAATCATATTATCTGTTTCGCGTTGCTAGGCCTCGTGGGAAACGAAAAGAACAACGCGTTGAGCACGTTGGCCCAACTGCGACGGCACGTGACCATCCAAAGGGTGTCTCCACCCTGTACAGCGGTGCTGGTGTATTCCCGCGTTTCTTTACGTTACCCGAACCTAGAGGGCGCCACCATACCATGGCAAGCCTTTGGTTTGTTTTTGACCGTATTTAAACCTAGCTTGTTTTTGTTCTGGGAGAAAACAATCGTTCCCTGAAACAGTGCTCGCTCGACAAATATGGCCACGTAAGACACCGTTGCTTGCGTCAATCGGCCAGTGTCGTCTGAGACAACCCCAAGCCCGTAGTGCTGTGCAGCTAAACCAAGCATGGTGTGCGCAGTACGAACAGCAGTGCGCATCAGTACTTATATTTTTACATGTGCTGTCGTAACTTCCACTGTTTGTCCCATCATTCTTATTGCTTTGTAAAGAATGTGCCCTAAATTTAAGCGGAAATCGCTCGTTCGGCTAGCTTCTAAGCTCTACCGAATTGGCGTCTGCTTGTGCCGGCCTCCGCCAATCGCAGAGCTGGCTCGAATGACATCATAGGTTCTGTTGCGGAAAATGAGCTGGTGGGTCGCATGGCCATTCCCTTTTTTCCTAGATATGTAGCTTATTTCAGCGAAGTTTACGTTAAAAGTGGTGTCAGTATGATTCTAACGAGGCAATCTTTAGAATGAACCAAACTTGTGTTTTCTCTTCATGGCTCCTTTAAAATGTGTCCATACCTTTTGTCATCAAAGAGGGAAGACTGTCTTTACAAAGCCTATTGTGCTCGAAGACAATTCGTATACATTTGCATCGTTGCAGAGGTAAAAAACACATAACACGACATAGATATTTTAGCATAGTACAGATGCAAAGACCACATAAATAGGGGAGGGTACTGAATGCTACTTGGAAGCTTTTGAGACAAATGAGAATAACATGACGTTTTAAATAAGCGAAGGCATGCATAATTATCGAAGACGAACTCGCTTTATAGTCATGTGCAGTGCTAGTACTAGGTAAAAATGTCCGTTGGGCTATTCCAGTTAAATAAAGGGTCGGGGGGCCATAGATATCCACCGCAACGTCGGTTTGTACTAGTTCCGTGCATTTAAGCGTAGGAAACAGCCAATCAACAACTCCTGCGCATTTAGCCTTCGTTATGCAGCACCAATATAGTCGTGGTTTTTTGTTAGGGCGTGGTGGCACTCATTTGGGTATGAAAATCCTTCAGAATCTATAGTACCAGGGTTAATTTGTATCAAAAAGTGTGGCCCGGCGTTTTCTTTGAGTTAGTCTCTTACTGCTGTCGGGGCTCGTTCTGCTAATATACTTTCATAAAGGAAAACAATGTGCGTAGGTCTACTAATGAGACTAAGCCATGTCATTTATTGTCCGCCTCTCGGATGATTGACGCGCCGCCAGAAAGCTAGGTTAGTCCAGTGCTGCCGTGGTAAACTGCAAAGCACCCTTAATGCGCCACTGCGCTGACCGTGCAATACATAACAACAAAAACAGGTCAGAAATCCCCTTCGCACCTCTAAGCGAAGGCAATTTTCTGCAGTTCAACGCGTTCAGTGCACGGGTACCAGGTAATCGCATTCCATAGCAGTCGCAGAAATTTCAATCCGTGAATCATAGCGAAAAAAGCGCACATCAACTGGCGCGGATGCAACAGGCCGCCCCCACATCCGTTCTTCTTCTCCCCCCGTTTTGGTTTATTACCGGCGCCAGTGCTTCGTCTGAGGAAACCAAGCACGCACTCAATCCCGTGTTCAAGAATTCCAGCTCTCGTCGGCAACGTCCACCCCGCCGTCTTCGCGTTGCGCGCCGACGAACTTTGATCGCGCTCCACGGGCGCCACGGGGGATTGCGCGTATTGCTGTTTGTTGACTTCCGCTTTCCCTCTTTTGTTTCGGTACACCAGCGTAGCGAGCAGCGTTCCGCTCCCGCTTCTCGGGAGTTTTCTTGAACGTACCTTGTTTCAGGCTAGGCGACGGGTAATTGGAAATGGAAGCGAGCGCGCTTTAACAAAGTTCCGCGCCACTGGCGGGGTGGCGTGGGGATGCTCGCCGAGTAATGCTTCCCGAATGGATCGCGGCGGGGATCGACTAGACAGGGCAGCAATTTTATGCTCGTTTCGTACCGTACTAACGCGAGGCGCTCGTGGAGGCATTGCTTGTGTCCCGAGGTGTTGCACGCACAGATGCAAACAAGCTAGGCAAGAAACGAAAAATAATAATTACCGTCCTCGAAGGGCGCCGGGGATAGTCGGAGTTGTTTCTTTTGCTGCGAACTCATTCGATTTTTCCCTTTTCAATCTCTATTCAATTAGTACGATCCGAACGACTCGTGCACGCTGTCACATTCTTTTCTTAGATTTGTTTCGTCTTTGCGCCGTTGTTTTGAGGTACGCCGGAAGAGTAATTATGCATGGAAGTGTATCTGCAAGTGAGGCAGAATTTACTGCGCCCTACTTGATTCTCTCCCACTCATTAACGTTCGTGCTCGTACTTCAGTAAGGGTTTGTCCAATGCAAAAAGAAATTTGCGGCGTTTAACATGGTGAATTCGATATTAGTGCGAGAGCGGATTGTTGCGCCTCGGTGATTATTCTTGGTTTACAAACGTTATAGTTCTGTTAACGGTGGTCATGAATACACGTATTAGCAAAATACATTCACACAGCCCACATTTTTTTTAAGGATACACATCTTTAAATTATAATATGTACGCTCCCGAGCCGAGGCTTCTGAAAGTTGAAACCGCTTTCTCTGCTCTTTCGTTTTTGTTTTTTTTCCTGCTCAGAGTTACACCGAACGATAAACCGACGGTCCTGCTTCGTCCATGCCTATACACCAACACTCCTACAAACATACCTTACGCATACAACAGGAGCAGATACCATCGAACGAGGAGTCGCATCACAGTGCTGCGCCGGGAACTTATCTGCGACTAAGAAAAACAGGCCCTCGTATTTCTTGCTCGCTCGGCATTTTTCCGCTCAGCATACAAATTTCACTGCGCATACTCAAGCAGCTGCTACATAATCTGCTTGAAATCGTCATCCTTCGCTCGACATGTTGAGCCATTGCCGCGAGAGACATGTAATTGTATTGTGTCGTTCACGGAACCAACCCGTCGGAAAATGTTTGGGTGTGTGTGCGCGTGGGAACTTTTAGCACAGTTTAAAAAAACAAAAAAAAAAAACAAAGACCTTTGAATACATATGGGATTGTGCGCAATACCCGTGGGTTCCTAAGTGGGAATAACAGCCACCCCACCTTAAATTTTTCGCTGAAGCGTAAGATGCGTAGGGTTTTTGTGTGTTTTTATGTCCTTATTATAAGCAGGAGGCAAAAGAAATTTTCTTTGTGGTTGCTGAGGGTACAAATAAAACCAGAAACACCAAAACAATGGAGTGTTTCTGGATAAACCTGGGGATATACCTCTTGCGAAAAAGGTTAAACAAAAAATTGGCCACGTATCTGCTCTTTTCGTAGCAAATGTCGACAAAAGACAAGTAAATGCCTCCCTTCGCTTTCCCGCTCACCTCTCATGTTGTTCCTCTTGCGTCGCGCTCCTCTCAACGTTTCGCTGTGGCCACCGGCCACAGCGAAACGGCAAGAATACGGCCATTGTAGGTCTCGCTACAAAAAAATTAATGCACTGCCGCCAATGTCGTCCGTGGTCGTCGCTTGTCGCTGCTGATCACTTCTGGACTGCTTCTAGTAGGCAAAAAGCGAGCGACAGCGGTGGCCCCAGCGGCCTGTGTGTAATTTTTTTCGTTTGTCGCTGTCGCCCTTACTAGCCATTTGCTGTGCCCATTCTGATACGATTTTCGCATCCCTCATCGCTCTCTCTGCGTGTGGCTACCTCTTGGAGCATGCGCTGCCTCAGAAATGCGCAATGAGGCAGCATACATGGTGACTCGGCAAGCTGGGATTTATTTGCCATTTAAAGCATTCGTGCGATTTTATAAGGCTTTGTGCACGAGCTTGAAGACTTACTTGCGGTAATAGCTAGGCTTCACCTCCAGGTTACTTATATCTCCTAGGGCAAAACAAATAAATACAACGCGACGACATCACTTTTGCATTTCAAGCTGTTGCATCTACTTCGCCTGCCCAAGCGCGTAACAGACAATATTAGTGCAGTATTGAGCGGAAGCAAAAACAGAGTTTAAGACAATCTAAATAATTTATTTTCAGCTAAATATTACGAACAACAGAGAAAACAGCATGCAGTTTGGAATATGTAATGATTTATAAATATATAAATATATCCGCGACATTCCGCTGTATCTGGCGGCGCGACCCAAATGCGAGACGCCTGCTTTTTTTCTTTGTCAACCTAAGCACCCTAACAGTATTTTTATACAAAGTTAACTTTATTAACGGCGGCTCTTTGTGCAGCAATTTTTTTTAACAAAAGGGCTATTTGCCAGGCCACAAAGTCGTCGTCGGCAATGCCACGCCGAACTTCCGGTGCACACTATGGCGGCACCCATGGAGACCTAAACCGCTTTCGCAGAATCGCGTTGATACTAGCGCCACATTCCACTCTAGGTGAACTGTATGGCTCATACCATCTTGGAGCTGCTTCTTCATGTGACCGCCACGTAACTTCCTGTCCAAGCGCCGCTTTGCAGCTGCTCAGGACTGCTTCCAGCAGGCAAATAAAAGAGGCCCACTTAAAGTCAGTGCAGGTGAGGCCCTTTCTGTTACACCTGGCGCCACCTAGTGGTTAGCCTTGAACACTGCCGCAGTCTTGTTGATATACTGGTAAAACGTGCCGCCTGTTCAGCTTGTGTGGCCTAGCGGGCTGCCTCGTGTCTTCTAACCTAACGCTTACGTCCTGGGTTCGAGCCTCAGAAATTCTACGGTTTATTTCTTTCCGGCACTTTTAACACGAAAGTGTTTTATGCCCGGGTACATAAGATCGCACCGGCGTCATATCCGTCAGAGAAATTACGTCGCCAGAAAAATTTTCATCGCCGTGGCTGCGCCCGGATTCGAGCCATGAACTTTCTCGCCGCAACGGGAGGTACTCAGCGCTATGCCGACTGGGCTATGAATTAAAGCGCATGTAGGTTAATTAACGAACGCGCCTTATATGATAGCTTTCCGACAACTTTCTTCTGCATTGAGATGGTGCTGCCGTTTAGGAGAGGCGAAGCGAAGTAGTTCATCATGACGCCAATGAGCGCCGACAGTTGGCACCTCAATGCCAGCGTCTTCGTGTACGAGCGACGCCGGTGAATTGCGGCACCCTCCGTCACTTACTGCTTTCGGTTTCGGTTCGGTTTCGTTCGCATGGTTTTCAAGGGGCTGTGGTTTCAGTCGGATTTACGAAATTTTCGAGCGCGTGCAATCCAGTGTCTAACGTTGATGCGTCTAACGTTGACATACCGAAGTAAAATAAATAGCGATGTGCAAGTTCATATGGACGCACAATAAACATTTAAATGCTCCTATGAAGGCCCATTTCACTCTCGCGTTTTACCGACTCCTATGAAAGAGGCATCAACCACATTTTTTATTGAACAAATGCCCCCTTAAATGAGTATTACGCATTGTTTTTGTAAATAAGTGTGGTTTATCGCCTGTAAGGTATTTTAGGTGTGGAAAAGAGCCTATCACATGGCTTAATTAAAGTTTTATATAGCACTGGAACTGTCTGGCCTGCGCTGACTTGGAAGTGGAATGTCGCCATGGATACGCGGAGGCGCGCGGTTGTGTTCTTACTGATGTGGTGCATTGCACGCCTCGCGCTCAAAGCGAAGCACCGCTGATGATGATGGTGGCGTTCGCCTATGAGGATGATAATGGTGTTGAGTGCGGATGGTGACTACACCACCACGTGCCAAGTTATTTCTTTGGAGAAGCGGAGACGCCGGAAAGACAGGCAGTTAGTTTACGCTGATAACGACATCCGGTTGGTTAGAATAAGGAGCTGAAATAACCATAGACAAGGCTGGTTTCTTGAAGTGAGACAGAAAAATAATCTATGATTTCTGTCCATGTACACAACCTGTGCTCATTTGGTGACTTTTCGGTGTTGTACTATCATAACGGATCATTAAACCTTTCTTTGTTTCGACATCCCTACTGAAACACGAAGACGATCACTCGAATGTCTACCAGAAACAAAATCAGGTTTCGGTATTTTTTTCAGAGAACGCACTTATTAGTTCGAGAAAATGAGCAATCAGTGATGTACTCATCTAAGAACAAAAAAGGAGGAAGTGCACATAAGACCTCAATTCTTGTACGAAAGCTACAGACCATGCGGTACAATGCATATACGACTTGTTTTGATTAATACTGACGGAGCAAAAGGTCCCTGTCGTCGTGTATTATTCGTTGGCACGTAAAATTGAAGCATCCAGCGAAAGCACTCCAGACATCACTAAAACGGCAAGTTACAAAAGTCAATTCAGGTATCGAAAAGTTCCATGAACGAGATGGGCAAGTATATCAATCTTATTTTCAGCCATCCTGTCATCGACTGCAGAAGGTTTTGCGCTTGCGCTCACACTCCTTTTCTTCCGTAGCGAGACAGATGTGCCAATCTTTTACTGCGCTTTATTTAGTTTGTGTTTTCGCTAGGCCAGCTCCTTGCTTCTTCCTTTTGCTTTCACTAACCTTACTAGGAGTCAGAAATGGTTGATCCAATATTTCCTCAGCGCACATCGCGTTTTCTTTTTTACTACTGCTGAGCAGTATATGTCTAACACCCCCCCCCCCTCCCAACCCCCTCCTCCCCAGTTTTCATTCCGGTAAAGCCACTTTACTCGACGCCGCTCCGGCGTTCCTTTCCGCCTCCTCCGACCCCTCTGTCCAAACTGTTATTTGTCGCTGTCTTTCCAGTTTAAATACGCACACATAAGCGGTTGCCGGTTTATGCGTGCACGTGCGGGAGAGGAGGGAAGAAGGGTTGGGAGGGAGAGGGGCGTGCACGCGAAGTTATAGGCTTCATGCCCTCACTGATGTCATGTCCGCCGTTGTGCTGGCGGGAGGCTTACACGTGGACGTCAAACAGCCGAATGCGACCTGTCTGGTGTCTTCACTGGTCGAGCGGATTGGGTCGTGTGTTAGGCTGACACTAAGATGACTACGACGCGGGAGGGAAACAGAAAGCCCCATGTTTGTTCGCTAGCATAAAGTTCGAGTCCTTCCAAGTTTCATTCAGGTAATGGCTAGGGAGTAGGGTCAATCGCAAATTACAAACAAACGTGGTTTGTTTCGTGCACTCCGCCGACTGCGTCCAGCTTCGCAGGTCGTTCATCTTCATCGATAAAAGGGCACTATTTTTTGTTTGTTGCTCTGACCGGTTTCCTGTTTGCAGTTTCCGAGCAACAACTTTGTACAGGGAGCTCTAAGTATCTCACTTTTTTTCAGAAAAAGTAAATTTAGGCCAAAAACCAGCGATTGGTAATCAAATAGCACGTACGCACGCGCCTCCCGCCCAGGATCCCATTTGTTTGCGTACACATGGGTGGATGGACTGATGGTTGACGGACGGACGGACGGATGGGTTAATGGTCGGGTTGATGGGTGGACGGACGGACGGACGGACGGACGGACGGATGGATGGATGGATGGATGGATGGATGGATGGATGGATGGATGGATGGATGGATGGATGGATGGACGGACGGACGGACGGACGGATGGGTTGATGGTCGGGTTGATGGGTGGACGGACGGACGGACGGACGGACGGACGGACGGACGGACGGACGGACGGATGGATGGATGGATGGATGGATGGATGGATGGATGGATGGATGGATGGGTGGGTGGGTGGACGGATGGACGGATGGACGGATGGACGGATGGATGGGTGGGTGGATGGACGGACGGATGGGTGGGTGGGTATGTGGGTGGACGGATGGATGGATGGATGGATGGATGGATGGATGGATGGATGGATGGATGGATGGATGGATGGATGGATGGATGGACGGACGGATGGACGGACGGACGGACAGACGGATGGATGGATGGATGGATGGATGGATGGATGGATGGATGGATGGATGGATGGATGGATGGATGGATGGACGGACGGACGGACGGAGTGTGTTACCTTGCCACTTATGTGCCGTGATGTTATGACTTCACAAGTAAGAAGTACCACTTAGAAGAACAATTTTTGTTGAAAACTTGTGTACTGTTGTGACAGAATTGCGGACCCGACGCACCCCAGCTCGGAAGTCGGCGCTAATTAACGCGTTTTCGTCGCCAGTCCCATCATCGCCGTAGGATTCGTTGGTATTAGCTCGTGCCACGTGCGAATCCGCATTGAATACAGCGGTTCATCAACCCTGCGGCAACCACATCCCTTCCACTATCTGAAAGACAACAGCGGCAACAGAGGGGGCGAGTCCCGACGCCCGGCTCCCCAAGCTATCCCCCCACGGTAACCAATGGAGAGAGAGAGAGAGAGAGAACAAACTTTACTGAGCATTCTAGAGCCGTTTAGGCGCTTGATGGGGTAGTGCCCTCTTCTCGGGCCCCATATGTTTCCAAGTACTCCTGTCCTCTGGTGATCAGCGCGATCTGTTCTTCCAGGGCAGGGCTGGACAACAAGGTCTCCCATCGCTCAGGGTTGATGTGAGGGGAGGGGGGGAGGGGTAAACTTGGGAAAATTGCACTCTCCTATTATGTGCTGGAGTGTGCCCAGTTGTCTGCAGTTGGGACATTCTTTCTCATATCTATCCGGGTAGAACTTGTTTCGGAGGTAAGGGTGGGGGAACGACCCGGCTTGGATCTGTCTGTATATGACTTGCTGCGCTCTGCTTAGAGAATGGTGTGGTTCAGGATATCGCTTCCTCCCGTCTTTATAGTGAATGACTATGTCCCTGTAGCTCGTTATGGGTAGCTGTTCCTGCCCCTCTGCCCGGCTGATTAGTTCTCGGGCCTGTTGGTGGGCAAATTCATTGCCCTCCACCGAAGAGTGGGCTGGCACCCATATTAGCTCTATTTTGTGGCTTGGTGGTACTTTCCTTTGGAGGATTCTCACTGCCTTATAAGAAACCCATCCTTTTCTGAAGTTCCTATATGCTTTTTGGGAGTCCGTGACTACTTTTGTCGCTTTTGGTTGGGTCAAGGCTACGGCAATTGCTATTTCCTCAGCTTCCTCTGGGCTTGGTGTGATGACTGAGGCACACGTGATGAGCTCGTCCCTTCCTGTTATTGCAATCGTTGATCTCATTGAGTGTTTCGGAAGTGAGGCGTCGGTGTACGTCACTCCTGTTTCTTTAATTAGAGACTCGTTTAGGGTCCAATGGAGACGACTTCGGAAGCGCAGGCGATGAAATCGGCAATCGGCGAGCATCATGAAGGCTTGGGAGTGGGCTAGTTGGTTTTTGAATATTTTGAAGTGCAGAGGTGGCTGCATGCCTGACACGAAAACGTAGAAAAAAGGGAATTACACACGAACAGACGAGGCTCACCTCGTCTGTTCGTAATTCCAACTCGTTCATCTTAAGCGCATAAAATCACACGGACACAGAAGACAAGGACAAGCGCTACTTCCAACTGAATTTTATTGCATCGGTGTGAAATATATACCAGCAAAAAGACAAGAAATACAGAGAAGGTTACGATTATACAAAGATTACAATAACGGAATCACTTGGCGCTGTCCCACACTAATTACCATGACCAGTTCTTTTTTAGAACGCTGCCTCCTTATCCGACAAGGCTACCGATGTTGTACTGACACATTGGAAATCGCCTAGTTGCATTTCAGCTGCCTCCACTATCTCACGCATGCGCTGATCAGAGTCATGAAACAATATCACAGAGTTTTGAAACTACGGCTCATACTGGGGCATTCAGCGCATTGAGTTGACAGGTTCGCATCCTTTCTTTTCTATACGTTATTCTGATGTTCGCGTAACCTGGAGTTGACACACCGTGCCGTCTGTCCTACATATACCCTTCTGCACACCAATGGAACACGGTATACAACCACTCTAGCGTTTTCTACGCACTTGTTTTGGTGCCCAATGCGACAGCCAGTATTTTCTTTTTGTACAGGACATGTGTCTCTACAATGCCTCGCGAGCTTGAGTGGAGCAGACATTACAACCTGAACTCCAGCTCTGTGCCCTATTTTCTTTAACCGGTGTGCGATACCCTGCAAGTACAGTATAACCGCCGTCTTACGGCGCTCATTGCCGTCACGCTCACTGGTTTCCGTAGCTTTGTTTTCCTGCTTCTCACTCCTGCCGACAGCCTCAACGGCTGCCACAATGACGTATTCAGGATACCCTGACCGTCTCAGCCGAGAGACCTGTGCCTCCACAGCGCTTTGCACGTGATGGACACAGGACTTCCTGAGGGCATTGGGGAAGCACATTGTCGCTACAGAGGGTTTCACCAGTTTGGCGTGCGCGGAGTTATATGGAAACAGGGGCTTTTGCCTGCGGGGTGCGTAACTCCAGCAAACCTGGTTGTCCGAAAACATGAAGCTCATGTCCAAGAACTTCAGAGCGTTACCGTCTGGTACTTCGTGCGTTACCTGAAGCGGATTCAGGTAATCTTCGAACACTGCCAGTGTTGACCGCACATCGTTCTCAAAGGTGGACGCACCCCTACAAAGGACAACAAAAATATCATCCATGAACCTGTACACTTTGACGACATTTGTTGACAACAATCTAACCGCCATCACACGGTCGACATCGCCCAGAATAAGATCGCTCAGCACTGGGGCAACACAAGACCCTATACAGACACCCTCTTTTTGTATGAAGGTTTCGCCATTCCCGGAAACATAGGTGGACTGCAGATACACCGACAAGAGGTCGAGAAACCCTTGCATGGGTACTCCCCTTTCATTTTGAAAGGCTGCACACCAAATTCAAAAACGCATTCTTCGACACACTCCAGGACGCGGTCATGTGGCAGGCAGTAATAAAGTTCTTTTATGTCTACAGAAGAACCATTAAATGCGCAGTGGAAGTGCTGTGCCAAAAAGTGACAGACCTCTTCGGAGTTTCTGGTACGGAAGGGTTCCCCAACGTCCTGCAGCTGAAGGTGTTTCTATAGAAACAGGCCTATTGCTTTCTGCCAGGTGTGCCCTTCTGACACTATCACACGAAAAGGCATCCCCCCCCCTCGTGTGTCTTCACCGCAAAAAACATGTCTAGCCCCAGTTTGGTGCATTTTTCAATTTGTTTGGACAGCCCTGTTAAGAGCATTTGTTCACACAGCTTGCGAGCCTTCGCCTTAACAGCTTTTAGCGATACATCAGATCGTGCGATCAATACATCACCAATCGCTTTCATTGCCTTCTCAAAAAACAAACCAAGCGAAAAAGGAAAAAACCCCGAACGCACCTTCTTTGTCGGACGGGACGACCCACAAGTTGTGGTGTTAATAGGCAACCGGTGACAGACAGGTTCTGGATGCAGCAGAACGTCCACGCCTTCCGAGATACACCTGTCCCTCTCCCTTTCAGATGCCGCACTAAAAGCCCCTGTTGCCATATAATTCCGCACACACCAAACTGGTGAAACGCTCAGTAACGACGATGTGCTTCCCCAATGCCCTCAAGAAGTCCTGTGTCCATCACGTGCAAAGCGCTGTGGAGGCACATGTCTCTCGGCTGATTAAGTTTAGAAGAAACCAGCTGAACATGATAACAAAGGATTAAATGTTAACAAAAACTGACAGGGACAAGGCTGGTTGTTAACATTTAGTCCTTTGTTTCCATGTTCAGCTGGTTTCTTCTAAACTTATTATGCACCAACTAGCCCAGCAACAAACTCCCTTGTATTACCTCTCGGCTGACACGGTCAGGGTATCCTGAATAGGTCATTGTGGCAGCCGTTGAGGCTGTCCGCAGGAGTGAGAAGCAGGCAAACAAAGCGACGGAAACCAGTGCGCGTGACGGCAATGAGCGCCGTAAGACGGCGGTTATACCGTACTTGCACGGTATCGCACATCGGTTAAAGAAAATAGGGCACAGAGCTGGCGTTCGGGTTGTAATGTCCGCTCCACTCACGCTCGCGAGGCTTTGCAGAGACACATGTCCTGTACAAAAAGAAAATACTAGCTGTAGCATTGGGCACCAAAAAAAGTACTTAGAATGCAATAGAGGGGTTGTATAGCGCGTTCCGTTGGTCTGTGAAAGGGTATATGTAGAACAGACGGCATGGTGGGTCAACTCCAGGTTACGCGAACATCAGAATAACGTACAGAAAAGAAAGGATGGAAACCTGCCAACTCACTGCGCTGAATGCCCCCAGTGTGAGCCGTACTTTCAAAACTGTTTGATATTGTTTCATGATTCTGATCAGCACACGCGTGAGATAGTGGAGGCAGCCGAAATGGGACTAGGCGATTTCCAATGTGGTGTCAGTACAACATCGGTAGCCTTGTCGGATTAGGAGGCAGCGTTCATAAAAAAGAACTGGTCATGGTAATGCCTGACACGTGTGGGACAGTGCCAAGTGATTCGTTATTCTAATCTCTGTATAATCGTAACCTTTTCTGTATCTCTTCTCTTTTTCCTGGTATATATTTCACCCCGATTCAATAAAATTCAGTTGGAAGTAAAGCGCTTGTCCTTGTCTTCTGTGTCCGTTTGATTTTATGCGCTTAAGATGAACGTTATAGAATACCAACTAGCCCGAACGCAAGCCCTTCTTGTGTAATTCCTTTTTTTCTGCGTTTTCGTGTCAGGCAGCGCACCTCTGCACTTCAAGATGAGCATCATGAGTCAAGCACGCAGACGCACCTCGCGCTTGGAAAAAAGGTCTCCCCCTATCAGCGGCGCCATCGCATCCTACCACTCGTGGTAACGTGGGTAACCAACCAGAACGGCTTCGCGTGATGGAAGAGCCTACGTGCGTCAGATTGTGGGTCCGTGGTTGGGCCAGACGTGTGCGCCAGTTCGCGGGTCGGTGATTGGACCAGACTTTTGGGAGGTTAATTCCCTAGGAGAATTCTAGGGACTTTTGCTTGAAAAAAAAAAGTGGTGTTGCGAGCCGCCGAGTGTTTCTGGCTGTGCGATTCGTCCGAGGCACAGCATCCATACTTGTAACCATCATGTAAATACTTGCATAAAGTTTTTCTCCTTCATCAGCTAGGCTCGGTCTCCTGATCAACGCCTCCGGACACCAGTCACGCTACCAAGATGGTTTCCAGAACCCGGACGCCACAACTACTGGTGGCAGCAGTGAGATTGACATCATAACTGGTGAACGCGGCGGGATCTGACCACGCAACTCACAACAGTACCGAAAGCGCTTGCAAGGTATCTGAAACTAGTAAGAGAGCGCTATAGTAACGTCTGTTGTGGCCGCCCGTCTTTGAAGGCGTCCGGACACATGAAAAGAAACGGAACATATTACAGAAAACTGTGCTTTAGTTTTGCGAGCTCAAGTGGGTTGCACGTGCGCGCATTTAATCTTTGGAGAGAGGTAAGGCTATGTAGGCCCCCAAAAATGGGCAATAGCCTCCAGGTAGCGCATGGCCCAGAATTTTCGGAAGCCCATGGGCGTCTATCAAAGTGGCTCCATGCGTGACGGCCCTACAGCGGCTTCTCGTGGCTGCGAACAATGGCAGTGCCATTCAATGAGCGGACTTGACAGGGTAATATCAGTCTTTCCGTGTGCGCCAAAACAACGGCGTCTCTTAGACACCCCCACCCCTCCCCCTCCTCCCCCTTCCTTTCCGAATTTCTAAAAGTAACTGGCGGGTGGGATTAGTCGGGAATGGGTGGAATGACAGCTAGGCCACGCACTTGGCCAATATGCACGCAAAAAAAAAAGCATGTAGAGGAGACAAGGCGTGTACGACCGACTTTCAGATAAAGGTGCTTATGAAAAGTATGCGAGAACACTGCGAAAAAGCTTGGCGAGAATTTTTACTCTGGGGCCCCTCTTCACTTTGGAAAAAGAAATTCAGTGCTCTTCCACTCTGTGAAGAAGAATCAATAGTGAAGCTGGGCACAGTCCAAGGAGTGTACGAAACAAAAAACGTTTGTTAGTAATTTGCGATTGAGCGTAATTACTAGCCATTTAGCTTAACAAAACTTGGAGGGACTCGAGTTTTATCCTAGCGGTTAAACATGGGGCTCCAAGTTTCCCTTCCACGTCGTAGGTATCTCACTGTCACCAACCCTAACCGCTCAACCACGGAGGACAGTAGTCCCGTCGCATCGAGCCGTGAGACGTCCACGTTGAAATCTCCTCCCAGCACAACTGGGCTTCATGGCTGCTGCTGTTGCTGTTGTTGTTGCTGTTATTGTTGTATGTTATTGACTCAAAGGGAAACGATAGGGGAAGCTAGGATGTGCTGTGGGTAATATTGTGCTGCATACAACGCAGTGCGTAGGAAGGGAATAAATGGGGGAGAGGATAGGTGAGGGAGGAACTTTGCATATAGGGAGGACCGCCGTAGCGGAAGTCATCACTTGTAGGCTGTAGAGCGCAGCTCACACGGGGAGGTACAGAACACCTGCGCCTCACAGCGCCTCACGCCTACCTGCACGTCATGGCTCTCCCCCCCCCCCTCCCCCCCTACCCCCCTCCCCCCCCCCTAGAACCCCTTACCACCTGCCGTGCACGCGTAAACCGGTAACCGGTGATGTGCACACTTCAGAGGTGGAAGACACCAGCCAAAATGTCGCTCCGAAAGCCCTTCAAGCTAGACCGGAAAGAACACCTGGCCATAAAGTCTCACCTGTAGCCCCTCAAGAGGAAAACCCAAACACTGGCGCTTGGGTGCACTAAAACATATCCGGCTATATATCGTTAACATCCATTAACGCATTTCCTCTGGAACCTAGCCATAGTGCAGAACCACAAATTTTCCCATTTATTAATGCGAAGTATTTTAATGCGGAGCATTCTTTGCCGAGTACCCCACGGCGTAGGACCGTGTAACGTCCTGAAATTTTAAAAAGGCAGATTTGGCGGAAGTAACAGCTCTGATTGGTATAATCGCTTAAACGGACATAATGTGGTCGAACAGAGTTTCGGAAAACCGAAAGATAGAATAGATTTAAATATAAAATTTTCGCTAAACTGGTCTGACAAAATTAGAAATATACATCTAATACATTTCCCGAAAAGAAAACTGAAGACTGAAGAAAAGTTCCACAAAATAACGTCGGTAACGCAAATAAAAAAGTAGCAAAAATGGACCAACCCAGCACTACCTACGCCCTGCATCTTCGAAAAGAAAACAAAAGTAGCGAAGAAAAGGCACTTCATCGCTATAATGGCAAATATTTACATAATTGGCGAAAAGAAGCACTAGGAAACTTAGGATGAATAAAATAATCCGACGTCTTTTGCGACTCATAGCCATATTTGGCTGTGAAAAACTCAAACTATAGACAAGCTGAATAAGAATGCTACGCATTACTACACAATTATGTGGATTTCTGCAGATTTCTGTCTTCTTTTTTTTAAACGTGAAGGTGTTAGGCGCGGCGGGGAATAGGGAACTAGAGGAAAGAAATTATAGGCTGAACGCCGGGCTACGGCAACGCTGTGACCTAAGGTTTGAATTCAGGGGGTTATGATACCGCCAGCGATAGATACCAATTAAGGCCACAAGGTATAAATAAAATGTCCTCCACCTCTTACAGTTTCCCTCTTGCCTTCATTTCTGAACTTCCGGAATTACGCGCCGATGCTAAACCTCCGTCATGAAGCAGGTGGCAATGGAGGGTTAGGAACCTATTCGTATCACCTTGGAGATGCTTAACCAAAATCGTTCCCACGCACTTGTTATCGTTTTCTGGCTCACCAAACAAAACTGCTCTATTCCTTCTACGTGGATTTCAGAGATGTAGCATTTTGCTTACACCAAGTTAGCCAAATAAAAGCCTCTATTTAAATAAAAAAATCGCTTAGATTTTAATCTATTCCTGACACGGTATACCGCGAAAAGCATGAAATTTGTAGATACCTTTGACTTTCATGGAAGTTGAGATGTCCCCCATCACGAGGCCCAAGCGTTGACGGCCACTGGTCGCAGCGCAAGCATGGGTGAGCAGCGCAAAATGCTTCTAGAGCAACCCGCTAGGCTACTATGAAAGTGCAAGCCACAGGTATATCTACACCCGTGAAATTATGTTTAAACCGCAGTTAAGTTTGGAGTTATTGCGCAAATTCCAGCGATTTGATAGCAATATCTACGAATCCCGCCATAATTTTCGAGACAAAAGCTTCAGGTGAAGCAGATTAACATATCCCCTAAGTGCACATTAGACATAAGAATCAGAACAAAAGGAAGCTACGCTACCTACGTCCTTCGCTTTCTGTGTCATTGGCGCACTTTCGCTAACTCCTGAAGTAAAGGGGTGTCTCAAAGACGGGCCCAATGAACTCCGTTTTGGTACGCTATAAATCCGCGAACGTTAATGACCAGAACTTTCCGCTGGAGAGCAGTAGTTTCAGCTTCCCCCGGTAACACGCGAGACTGGCTTAGTTAGAATTCGCACTACGTATTTTCAGGACGGTATCCGTATTGGAAGCGCCCCCTATAGAACCAGCCGCCTTTCGAAATTTTTTTAACTAAAGACGTCGCAGGCATTGCCCGCGCTTGGCCTAAAACTGTGGGTGAGGGGGGTTAGTTTTTCTGGAACAACCACAGAACAGCCCATCGGTACTCCAGGCCCCGCCAACGTACTACTAGGGTGCTTCTTTTCTGACAATTCATTTTCTTTATTACCTTGTAGACCATAATGTGACGAAACTCGGTTGCCTTTCTTCGGTAAAAAAGAAAACAGCGAGTGAGTGCAACTGCAGAAGGATTTCCGCTGGCCGGAAAACAGTCAACGGAAGGAAGAACAAAAAAAAGGCCGCCCAATGACATGGAAATCGTTCGTATATTTCTTCCGCGGACTTCGTTTCTATTCGACCTCGGCAGGCGCAAGAAAGATAGAAGGCGCAGCTGGTACAGTGTCAGACCCTGCATCGCGACGGAGACAGCGTTGTTGGAGACCAAGCGTACGATAGAGAGCTACTGCTTCTCCACCAGCGCATCAGTCGTCGACTTAAAGTTGCTAGCATGAAGTAGTACTACTGCCCGCGAGAGCCTAGGTAGCGACGATGCACATCGCGAACACGACAACGATGGCAAACGACAGCGCCACGCCTGGGCAATTTGTCTTACACTTGCGGCGAACGCGAGAAACTTTCATGAGGACGTCTCTGATGACACGGAGGGTTGGCTCGAACTATGTGAACACATCGCGAGATTCAGCAAATGGGACCAAATGCGGAAGCTGTTGAACAAGTACAACGGCGTTGGTTCGATTCCCATCTGTGGCAGCTTGTTTTCTGATGGAGGCGAAAAGCAAAAACGCCCGTGTGTCCAACGTTTCGGCACGCGTTAAAAATCCCCAGGTGGTCAAAATTAATCCGAAGCCCTCCACTACGGCGCGCCTCATCGCCAGCGTTGCGTCGGCGCGTTAAACCTCATAATCAGTGAAATCAATGTTCGATAACTACAGCGATACGCTCCTGCAAATATCCCTGAGTACACTGTGGATACCATGACGGCAATCTTAAATAATAACTCCCCTCCCCCCCCCCCCCCCCCCCCCCCCCCAAAAAAAAAAAAAAAAATCCTATCTAAACTCACTGCCTCCGGCCTGCTTATATTACTCATAACTAGAACAGCGCACAACCATCGTTTCATATCTGAGCAAGCTCCAAAAGGCCCAAAGAATATATAACTACCTGTAGCAGCAAGTATACCGCGAAAAGGGTCGACATTTGAGCTCTATCTGCTCTGCTCCCGCTCCCAAGATCAGCCGAAATTTTCATTAACAAAGATTTTGCCAATGCTAGCCTCACCCTGGAGACTTTCCGTAAATGTGCGGGTCTCCTTACTTGTACCGCCAGCGCCGACACAACGCACATCGATTTACTTGCCCTCCTCCATGCTGCACAGTGGGTGAGAAATACTTTCGAACCAAGGCGCATACCACACAAGCTTTTGCTCTTCACTGATTCGGCTCGCGCATACAACACCTGCAGGCGAGTCAGCGGAGCATCGTCATCATATCCAGGAATCCTCGGCACCTTGGTCGCACTTTTCCTGGATTTACATTCTTACCTCAAAATAACCGCCTCCATTGCTTGGGTACACCCCCCCCCTCCCCCCTTCCCCTCATTCGGGTATTGAGGGCAATGAGTGGGCTCACAGCGAGGCGCAAGATGCGGCTAGACAACGAACCAAGCTGATAGCATTGCCCATCAGTAATGCGAGCCCGCCCGATGTCACTGTCAGGAAAGCACTTACACAACAGAGACGCCAACAGATACTCCGGTGCCTTCGTGGGGATAGGGAACACCGCACCGAACAGCATGAGCGCCCTGTTCCTGCCTTGCCGGAGGGGTTACTGCGGGCCGCACAGACATTGGTTCGCCGCCTTGCCACCAACACCGCATTCTACCCCGTTCTTTGCGACAAATTATACGGCAATGACCCCGCCGAAGGACTCTGTCTGCAGTGTCACGTGCTTGCAACGGTCGCACATTTGGTCTGGGACTGTCAGTATTACGCTCTATTCCGTACTCGCACGCTCCATACGCTCCCCGAGGACATTCGCCGGACGTCGTACTTCGGCTGGTGCTACCTTTAACGTGGGGCATCACTACACTCACTTTGTTATGGATCTCTCTCGCCGCGTTTGTCTATACCGACGAGGGTCCAAGGGGCGTATTGGGTAACTACCGCAGACACTCCCACCATCCCACCCGCCCTCCCTGACGACCCAACCACCCTCACAGGCCAGCACTGATGCAGACAGCAAGAGTGCTCTCGTACTCTCGTACAGGTCTCAAATAAAGCACGTATTTCTCTCTCTCTCTCTCTCTATTTCCGTAAGTGGTACACCCCATTCCTGCCGCCTGGATGTCCATTGGGGACCTCCCGCACACCCGCCAATCTCCAGCACCTAATATGGCATTGACCGAAATTCCCGCCCTACAGAACGTTCAAGCCTCCTCCATATACCTCCTCCTTATACATAGACCCTCATGGTCTGGAACCCTTCACGCTCTCTTTAATTGCAGAATTTTCTCCAAAAAGCGCTCAAACGCGAGCAGTTAAGGGCCGGGAGACGCACTCCTTACCACACGTGGCCTTTACCGCCTTCTCAAGGGGCCCACGTGTTTAGGTTCGACCTGACCGCCTTCAAGACGTCCCAAGCCACAAACACCCCGCCTTCTACTCCAACTTCCACCACTTGACGTAACGTGGTCATGCCACAAGATAGGCTCACGCTCTCCCTCCCTCCCTCCCTCTAACGAAAAGGACAACATTCTATGTGTGAATAAAATATGTTATTAGTGGCTGACCAACAAGTACACAACCTGAAATAGTACGCGCGAACTACATCTAGATCGAAATTAAGAACGATTGATTAAATTTAGCGGAAAATCTGACAATGGCGACGCAGCTTCGCAAAGTTAGTACGTCTTACAGGTTGCGGGTAACGAATGTCTCACTTCAAAATTTTCGTAGCCCTGCACTCAGAAATTCTTAAAGGGACACTGAAGTGATTTGTAAACAATGCGGGATTACGAGCGCAAACTGTAGTCCGGAGTCCCTGGGCCCTGTTTCGACCACTCTGCGCGTTTACGCGAATTTATTTAGTATAAAAATCAATTCGAAAATGCTGTCCTCCTCTCTTTACGCTCGCCAATTTTCTGTGGCGTTTTCGTGTGACGTCAGCAGTAGAGGAGCTGACAATTGGCTGCGCTACTGCACGGCTCGCCGACCTTCCGCGACCGAGTCAGTCGGCCCACCGTTTAGTCCGCCGGCCGCCAACGGGTCGTCGCAATTCGCTCGATCAGTTGAAACTAAGCCACAACACGTTTGGGAATGGAAGAATGCGCCTTTATTTACTTCGTTAGTTTGTACACTGTATCTAGCTCCAAGTCAAGGTCGCTTCACACAAGCGCTGCACAAGCGCACATGCGACGCTTCGCTGACTGGTACGCCAGTAGGAAAATATAAGGCCTCTTGAAGGGGGAGAAGAGTGAGCGAAGCCAATATAGGTACTAAGGAAATAAAATCAACTGATATTTTTACCGTACAGCGTAAAACTAGGGTGCGGGAAGCACTTTTTTGCGCTGGGCGAACAAGCAGAGCGGTCAGCAGCACGACTACGCATCTGCGAACGCTTTCCCGTCTACGAAATGCAATTGCTAGACGTGAGCTATTGTGGAAACTCGGGGGACGCTTACTGCACGAGCGCAATACAACAAATAGTCACCTAAGCTGCTTGAAATACTAAAACTAAATAAAAGTGTAAACTGGTTATACATTATATACCTTATCTTTTCCATCGCCGCCAGCGGCCCCCTGTGGCCTAGTCGTCTGGGGTGCTAGGTATGTCATCGCAAGTGTTTTGCCAGTCACAAGTTCGAATCGCCGCGGGTAATTCTTTTTTTTTTTTTATGAGTTAACTTTTTTGTTTTTCGCCGATGTTTTCTATACTGAGTTCACCTTTTTTTGGACCGCAACGCTCATTGCTCCACGAATTAGTCCACAGAACTCGCGCAGGCTGGCACTGCCGCGCTAGCGAGTTCTCGTTGGCGTGCTGTTGCCATAAGCACCGACTGCTTGCGGGCAGTGGGCACAGGCCAGAATCAACAGACCCTTGGCCTGGTGCGAACACGCTTTTTACGATACAGGCATGAGCGAGGCAAGCTCCAAATATGGGGGAAAAGCGCATGCATTTGAGCGTCTGCGGGGACGCGGAGGGTGTTCATGCACTGCGTAGGCCTCAGATAGTGAGTGCTACGATTCCAAGCCATCCTGGGAGGCTTATCTTATGCATTTTACAGCCGACAACATGGCAGAAGCGCGGTACTACGATAACTGGGATATTGAGAATGCCCATCCAACGACGCCATCGAATGTCAAACATGTTGTTTTACAGACCGAAACCGAAACCGAAACTTGTTTGATTGCTAACCTTGGGCATCGTCCAATCACGGCGCCCCCTCCTCCCAACGTCACAGCTTAGTTTGTACGGCCGCCGCAAACTGCGCATGGTAGTTTTTCTTCTTTCGCGCTTTGTAAAATAATTACCGATTTGTCAACCGGATAAACGATGAAATGTGTGCTAATTTGAGCCAGTCTACACAGTGCAAGCAAAAACGGGAGCTTGACAAATTCACTTCAGTGTCCCTTTAATTGCGCGTCGTACTTGCACGGTTCACTTCGCGACTTGGTCACTCCATGCATTATTATACTCATATGGCCCTCTCATCAGCCATTTGATCACATTGAGATGGCAGCACATTTCAAGAAAATGCAGACATACAAAAACGTCTGTGCGTCGAGATTCCGGCGCGCTTTAATGATACCCATGGGGTCGAAATGAAACCGGAGCCATCCACAACGGTGCACCTCAGAGCCTAGTTCTATCTCCGGCTTGTTACACCATCCCTTAGAAAAATAGTTGCAAAGATCTTATCAAAGATTATCAAAGATCAAAGATGATGCATCCTGGTTTTATTTTTGCGTTCTCCTTTTCTGATTAGTGAAGACCCAGCCTGCAGATACATATTGAATGTCGGGGAGGCGAACTATTTTGGGGCGTAATAGCTGGGGTAACTTTACGTTTGACCCGCATTTCTAGGGTCGAGGGTACGGACAGTGATATCTCGCGACCGGTGTGAGCCCGTACTTTTCCCCGTGGCAGAGTCAATTTTTCCCGTGTCAGCCCCGTCAGCGTTTTAGACAGCGCCTTTCCCGTAATTGCATTTTCTCGTTAGGGATCCCGGAGCCGCGTTCTATCAAACTTTGGCGACGCAAAAGTGCGCGTCGGTGCTGAACGTCACTTCCAATCTCGGCATTTGAGCCACCATTGTTATGTGTTGGGAAATTGCGCTGCAGTCGCGCTTTTCTGCCTCGCCTTCCGGGCATATCTTATTCGACATCGTTCCTGAATTCCGAAAAGGGCCGCCGCCTCCTTAAACCGTGATAAAAGCCATGTGACCTTATTTTTCAGGACCTCCGGGGGCGTATAAACCTGAAAAGAAAGCTTCATTATTTGAGCGAAGCTTGCGTTGCCTCGCTGATGGCGACCGTACGAAAAACGCACTCCAGGCAAAGCCAACTTTAGACAATGACAGGGCACATGTTGGTGATGCGTTTCCACAAAGGCACATAAAGGGCCTCAAAAGAAAGTAACTGGCTGTGGCTTAACTCAGTTATGCCTGGGTTTGCGTAGCGAGAGGTACGCTTAATGTTATTGTTTAGCTTGGTTCTCTGTACGGTTACGGCGCTTCTCGAAGCGTGCGGCTCGTTCTTCCTCCGTCTCCTCGGCTCGCTGCCTCCTCTTGGTTTCGTTCCGACGACGAAGCCTCACGACGAATCCCACCGAGCCGCCCTTCTATACGTACTTTTTTTCAGTTTCTTAAATTTTTATTCTTGTTCATTTTTATTTATAGTTTTGTATTTCTGTATTTTTATTTTAATATTTTACTTGTTTAGTTTTTTATCTTTTATTAGTTTGGTTTTCTAGCGCGGCAAGCGGCTCTGCCAGCTGCGGTGGCTAGGAAATCGCTAGCTAGGGAGCCGAGGTGCGGCCACCGGTCACAGCGAAACAGCGAGAATACGGCCATTGTAGCTCTTGTCAAAAAAAAAAAAAATACCCTTCCCATGGTGACAACCGAACCTGGGTCCCTGGCGTTATGACGCCGACGTCTATCCGATTGGGCCATGCCGACATGGTCGAAGCAGTTTGGATTTTGGACTTTGACTTCTACTCAGGTTGAGGGGGGAAAGCTTCGCGTTTTAACCATATTTCTGTTTAAGAAAGGGGCTTTGACTTTTTCATTGCCAGCAGTTAACGCGAAATGAGTTTTCTGCGCAGCTGCCCTTCTGCCGAGTACTGCGACTACTTTGCAACTCGACGCGCCTGGATCAGCGACCACGCTGAGCACAGTGGCTGCTGTTTGCGCAGGCGGAGAGCGCTGTAGCTGCTAAGGATGCAAATGCACGTCCTTGCATAAGTATTGTAACGGGACGGTTTGAAGAACTGAAGAAAACGAAAATGTCTATGGCGATGTTCTGTTTGCGCAGGATTCGATAGAAGAAGACGAACGATTTCGGCTACCGGCCTCGATGTTCTCTCCCTGGCGTTATCCGGCATTGTAACTAGTGTAAATATATATTTATTTCGTGCAATATGCATCACAACACCTTTGTTGAATGTGCTTGGCAGCAATACGTCGCAACAATATAGTTGTGCTTCCAGGACGCATTGCTTGTTTAAAGGAGAAGACAAAACACAAGTTTGGTTCATTCAAAAGATTGCCTCGTTAGAATCGTACTGACCCCACTTTTAACGTAAGCTTCGCTCAAATAAGCTGTATAATTAGGAAAAAAAGGGAAAGGCCATGCGACCCACTCGCTCATTTCCCGCAACAGAACCTATGATGTCATACCAGCCAGCTACGCGATTGGCGGAGGCCGGCAAAAGCAAACGCAAATTAGGCAGAGCTTAAAAGATTGCCGAACGAGCTGTTTGCGCTTAAATTTAGGCCATATTCTTTTCAAAGCAGTAAGAATGGTGGGACCTACAGTGGAAGTTACGAAAGCAGACGTAAACATATAATTGCCGAAGCGTACTGCTGTTGGCACTGCGCACAGGACTGCGAGGCTTTGGAATAGTTTTAGACGACACTGGCCGATTGACCCAAGTAACGGTGCCTTACGTGACCATATTTGTCGAGCGAGCACTCCGTTTCACGAAACGATTATTTTCTCCGTGAACAAAAACAAGCCAGGTTCAAATACGGTCAAAAACTAACCAGAGGCAGAAAACGGCTTGCCACGGTATTGTGGCGCCATCTAGGTTGACTAACAGTAAACAAGGCTTTCTGATCGCTTGCAGAGCTGTCGGTTCCTGTGACGTCATTGCAAACCACGAAAACACACGATTTAGCGCGAAACTCAAAATTTTAATGTAAATTGATTCATTGTTCAGTGAATAAAACATCGTTTGTACCCTCGAAAGCGCCGGGGACACTAAAAAAGCGAAATATTTCAAATAAAACCGACCTGTATTTTGTCTTCATGGCTACTTTAAAGCACGTTAAAAATGAAATTTCATGCACGCTTTCAGTATCGTTCTTGATCTATCATTCTCAATCACAGAACGAAACTTTTAGCACACGTTCTATGGTGCATCGGGTATTTTATATTTAACCTTATAACTAGGCATGCCAAACTAAGACACGGCGAGCTGCCGCGCCTGATGAACCGAATCCATGCGACGCTGCTCTCCCAGACACCACGCAGCGTACCTCTATCGACTCCCCTATACTACTAGTATGTTTACTCGGATGGTTTCCTTGACCCGCCGCCTTACTAGTTCGCTAGAGAGAGCGATAAACCCCACGGGTTGCTTTGTTTTCAACTGCGGCAAAGCACTCAAGGCGTCTCGGAAAAACGGCACTGTGCGTTCGTTAGACCTACCACAACCGAAAGGCTGTAGGGCAAGTCAACGGGGCCGAGTGAATTCTCGCAATAGACAGACAGTTGTTGCTCTTCATTCTTCGATCGCACGCCCTCTTGGTTGGTCTTGAGCAAGGAAAAGTTCTTGATTGAATAGCGGAGTACAGCAGCCGACTTAGTTGCGTTGATTAGGGTGACGTAGACTGTCTTCTAATTTCTACGAAGGGTGCCAAACTCCGCTTCTGCGAGAGTCTTCAGCGCTTGCTGCTTTCCCTTTTTGTCATGCGCTGCCTTTTGTTTACTTTCTGAGCTCGTTCTCTCACGCTTTCTTTCAAGAACTTGTTTTTTAATCAAGTTTTATAGCGAGTTGCGAATGACGTAGTTTGGGCTAAGACATTTATGCACACCATGGCCTTTTTAAAATTATTTTTTTTAAACATAGTGCCTGCTCAGACAGAACGCTTATTCCATATCTTTTCGCAAATAGAGACTGGAGAAATTTCCTCTTAAATTTCATTATTGAGATGAAAAAGTACTTTGACATGAGCTGGTTTGTTTTTATATGGAAATAAAAAAAGGCTGCCGCGTCAACGAGACACGGAGAAACCACGAATAAAGACATACATCGGCGCTTCTGTTTCCGTATTTGTGACTCCTTTTGGTCCAGTCTTGTTTGTGCCGCAGTTTCTTTCCGTGGCGCTCACGAGAATTCTAACATATGCAAGTTTCATTTTCAAGGTTCACATTTACCTTGAAGCTTAATCCATCTGATATGGCCCTCTTCCGAAAGCTTTAGGTAGTTACTCTTTCAGACGTATAAATCTTTGGGGTCGGTTCGTGCGATGAGCGTCTGCAAATCTTGTTAGCGTAGTCTTGATATTAGAATGGGATTCGCAAATCGCCTCGAGGAATTTAAACCTCACGTCTGAACTGCTCTAGCCCATAACTTGTAAAATTAATGGTCCGCTCGCGCTCCAAGATTACTACTGTATTTAGTAGTCTTCAACGACTATGGGTTATAGATAACGGCATGCTTACGCCCTGTAGCTGACTTTTGTCAACGCTTAACGTGGTCGTACCACTCGTTTACTGCAAATTTTGAGCATAAGGATCCTTGATTTGAGTTTCCGATCTCGTTTGTATCACTCGTTATATAAGGCAGCGTATATTTTAAGTACGGAGTCCTGAGTGTTGCCGCATTTTCTCGCTTGTAACCCATCACGTCCTCCTCCCTTAAAGCAAAACGAAAGTCTACGAAAAATGTAATATTTGAATGTTTTTTTAAATAAAGCACAAAAAGTAAACACCACACAGAGAAAAAATATATGAAATGAACGCACGTCGTGTCTATTTTTGGCCTGTCTTGTGTTTTTTTTTTTCGGGCTTTCTCAAAAATTCATAACCAACTCGCCCAACAGCAATATTTATTAGACATTTTAACAATCTTTTTCATCGAATTTTGTGGGCTGTGCGTGCTTATATGTTCGTATGGGGGAAAAACGGCTTCTTAGAGAGGGGAGAAAACGGGAAGCTAGACTGGCAGCCTGTTGTACGTGCGAAAAAAAAAAAAAACTTCGACGCATTCTTTTTGATACCTCTGCCTCCTCTAGCGCCCCAGTATTGTTCAGTTTCATTTACTACCGGGAAGGAATACCGGCAGCCGGATAAGTAGGGCCGAGATGACAGCGCTCGGGGAAAAATAGCCCGCTATGCGCGCAGAGAAGAAGGAGCATTTCAAGATCAAAGATTTTGTAAGCTTCAACAATAAAGTCAGCCAGGAGGTCGCCTCCGCAGGCAACCATTCTTTCGTTCTCGCTCCTCCCGACCTCGCGATACCCAGTACCTCCCCACAGCGCCAACGCGCAAGGGGACATCCTCTCAGGAAGGGCTCCGGATGCTACGCACGGCATTTTCTTTGCTGTTCCCCTTACCTCCTATTTCACCGTCCACCACCGTACGATGCATAGCATAGCGGGGCGTTAAGAGGAGCTCGGAGAAGAAGCTGCACAAGAGAAAGGCAAGAAAGGGTCGGGAACCGCGCACTGTGTTTTTTTTTCCCTCTGCCTTTCCTGCAAGGCGGAAGCACCCAGATGAAAATGGACTCCCTGAGAGCCTCACTGGCCGCCCTATTGGTACTCCTTTCTTGTACTTGTGTGTGGAGCTTTGCTTGGAAAACTCCTGACCAGAGGGGCGGGGGGGGGGGGGGGGGTGCGAATACAAGAGTTCAACTGGCGCTAAGGCATCCCGCTAAGGGCGCGGCGTCTGTTACATTTCCTCCCTCCGCCTATCTCTTTGTGCAATTTTCTTCACCGTCCTGAGTTGCTCGTGGCCATTTCAAAATGTCGTCTCCGGAGCGTCCCTGGGGTCTTCTTCGCTTATCTTTATGCCTGCTCGCTTTGGCACTCCTTTCTATTTTCTTTCCTCCTCGTATCCCGTCGAGTGTTTAGGCGACCGGACGATAGCTTCGGCCACCGCTTTCGGATAAGCGCGTCGCCGGACCGTCTCCACGCTCCATACCTACTGCCGGTCTATACGGTCGAACCCCGGGGGCTTTGCTTTTCTCTTGCGGCGTGTATCTAAGCGAAATATTGATCCTGGACAAGTGACACACTGCTCGGGCGAAAAGTGCGGCCCCGGTCGAGGGCCGAGAATTCAAAACATTGAAATTTTTAGTACCCTGAAGAGCGAAATAGGCCCCGACCACATATAGGTCTCGGTTGATGCGACATTATACGCTTGCTTAACGTGAATTCGGGGAACGTCACCGACAACAAAAATGTCTCTCAGAATAAGCCTAGTAAAAACAGTGCACTTGAGGCCGTACAACTGTGAAACGCGGCTAATTTTCGTTGGACTATTTAACGAGTTTACAAGCAGTGGTGCTCGCTTCACCGCATCGGAATGGGTATAAAAAGCATAGCCCTCGGGGAGCACAAAGAAAGGGAAGGAGGGATGGAAGAAGCTTGAAGAGATAAGATATAGGCATAAGCCGAGAAACGGCAGAATATTGGATGCGCGAACAATGGGTGAGAAACCAGGCAACGAACCGTGTAGTCCTCTTTTGGAGACATCTTAAGAAGGCCACTGAAAGGAAAGAGCCCCGGGCGCTCTCTATACATCCTACGCGGAGGCCTTCATTTGCTTATCTTTTTTTTTTTTTGAAAGAGCCATTGTCTGGAGTTTGGAAACGTACCTCGCGCTTTCACGCGTCCTCTGCATATAAAAGCTTTTAAGGCGTACATGTTAAAGGGAGTGCACTTTCGCGTTCGAGGCCGAGTGCTGCTTTGTGACGCATGCGTTGGCTTTGATGGCCATCTGATGTCCTGCGATCTTGTGTTTACAGAGACACCAAATGAATTTGATGCGCTGTTATGCTCTGTCGACGTGCTTTTTTGACGTTTTTTTTTGACGTTGATTGGGGCTTCTGTTTCGCATAAATGAGAACCGTCGTGACGTAATCTGCGATCCTTTTTTAACCGCTTCTGTGAACCTTCTCGCTTCTACCTGAGAAAGGACTCCTACCATCTATCTTTGTATCTTAGCTGTTCCCGGCAATAAAACGATAAGTAAGGGCGTATGGGGATTTTGTTTCGCATAAATTAGAAACGTCCTGACGTAATCTCCGATCCTTTTTAACCGCTTCTACGAACCTTCACGCTTCTACCTAAGAAAGGACTCCTACCATTTATGTCTGTCCCCTTACTGTGTGCGGCAATAAAACGATAAATAAGGGCGTATTTATCTTGTCTATCATGAGGGGCGCCCATAAATTTCACATTAATTACATTTACGACAGGCCTTTTTTCCTCGCCCGCAACAACCGCCTCCGCGACCATTCGCTTGAATCAAACATGCGTGAGTTTGCCTGTGGCTTGCTCAAATGGTTGCCCGAAACACAGAGTAGGCTGGAAGGAGTCAGTAAGGTCGCTGGCTGCCCGTCGATACAGACATGACGCCGGCGCATCTTTCTTTCCGCAGCCTGCGAGTCCGATTTATAATGCATTGCGAGGCCTCATTCATGAAGCCATTCAGTACCTCCGTCCGGCCACTGCAAGCCTTGTGCTTCGTATCGAAAATTAACCTTTCCCTCCCGTGCCGTCTGTTGGTAGATTCTCGTTTCGACGCAGTTTCGGTGGGCGCCTCTCTTCTGCCAGTCCCTTCAGCATTGATTTTCACCGCTCAGCGCCTCGTACAAGGCCCGTGGGTTGGGTTGTTTGCTGAGGGAAGCATTCGGCGGTAAAACAAGGGCATGCTCGTCCTTTCATCACAGGACCTCCGATCTGTCTTTATTACTCGCCCCTCACTTAGAAAGAAATCATCGGAAGCAAGAAAAACTGAACAAATGGAGACCGCGATGGGAACGTGAAGAGGAGCCTCACCCCAGAGACGGGTGGCCAGGGCAAGAAAAGAACTGGAGTTCGGTCGTTTCGGGGAGTGACGCATTCCAGCCAGATTACCTTGGTCGGGCCAGCGCGGGACGACTTGCGGAGTCCATGTCATTGGTACAAATGCATTCCAACAAACTCTCCTCTTGCGGTATTGTTTCGGGTTCTTTTTTTTTTTTTTGTCGGTCAGTTTTGACACCCAAATTGCCAGTTCCAAAAGAGATTTTTTTTTGTTGCTGCAGCTCTACTAAGGTACCTTTTCACGTGCTTCAGTAGATATTCGGCCTTTTTAGCACTTTATTAATTCTCCATGAATAAGCCGTCTTGACTGGAAGTTTTTTCTGACTAGTCTTCAATTTTATCATGTGCTTCTGGCTGGCAAAATGTCTTTGCGTGCTTTCGTTACTTGGACATTTCAGGACGTTAAATGGCACCAGTGTAAGGTTTACCTTTCTTATCGTTACTGAAGTTGCATAGCGCGTCCCCGACATTGAGAAACTAGACTAAACGAGAGAAAAATGACAATGTAAGCCTGTTTTTTTTTTTTTTTTCAGTTCAACAAAAACATGGCTAATAGGCCACACCCTCTTTGTCATTGGCTGAGAAAACGTGACGCATTGTAAACAATGGCGTAAACATGAACGTCACACGTTAAATGATTCAGCCTTCGAAATGGTCACGTGATTTTGCGTAAGCTCTAAGAAATTGCGGAAAGCGTTGCCCGAAATGGGGGAGAAAAGCAAAAAAAAAGTCATGACCATTTGGCTCCATGAAATAGCTTGATTTTGCAGGAGAAACTGTTTCGCATGAGGTGCTCGAGAAAGCGGTTTACTAATTGAAAACGAAATGTGTACGCTATTAAGTAAAAAATATAAGAGAATAAAAGAAACATTTTATGTTTTGGGCTTAGGAGTCGCAATAAGACCTGAGGTTTTAGTTTGGTGCAATGGCATCCCAAGAGGGCAGTACATGCTCGTTTTTTGCAAAGAACCTTATACACTACATTATTCCATACTTCTTCTAGTAATCTGCTTATGGGTGCCATGAATGAGGTGAGAGAAAAATAAAAGAAACGTAAGCGACTGAAGCGAGAAATGGTCGTCCCTGCAAGTATTCTGCCGATGAAGGAAGGGGAAAAACAAGGAGCGAAATTTCCCATCGTCATCGACTCTCCAATTACGCGGTGGCATGAACAAGCAGCGGCACATTGCGTGGAAGACAGACCGAAGCCATTCGAAAGCGTAAGGCGTAAGCGCATCGTGAAGCAATCGGTCTCAAGAGGCAACACTGAAAAGCCCTTCGACAACGCGATGCGAAAAAAGACGCCTCAAGCGTTCACGTGTCGCATTCACTACCCATAAGAAGTACTTAGGCCTGTCCTTTGGTTTTTACTGGGTATTTACTTAATCTTGTTCGGCCCGTAGAAATCTGTAAGTTCACAAAAAATTAGCTCTCACATTAGATAACATTTGACTAAGAAGCAGTTGGTGATAGACTTTGTGCTTCTTTAAGACCAACAGTAATTAAGATGAAATCTCGCGAATTAAAACAGCCAAAGTGTTATCACGTTTGTTTGTCTAAATAGTGACCCACATGACTGAACAAATGGGTTTTAATGGCAGTTGAAACTCGTGGAAGTTTTTGTAACTACGCATTTTAAAACACAATAGGCCCAATCATGGACGAGATATTATAGATGCGCAGAAAGGTGCGCAGTGAAGAGGGTCGCCGCATGCATCCGAGTTTTTCGTTTTAAGTGCAGAGGACTTTAGGGGCTCGCCTTATCGTCGTAGCTCGCTCGCTGGACCCTGGTAGAACTACACGGCGTTCCGTCGTTGCGGCGTAACCCAGAGGCTTCCAAAGTCAAGCAATTTATATAGCCTTAAGCGTTGGAAACTCGTGAACCACTGGCGCTTGTCATACATGCCCCCGTTGTTTAGCGCAAAGAAAACTGTAGGTACATTTGATGCAAAACACACGTAATTAACCAGCAGCGCCCGCGTTCATTTAGTTAGGAACGCTCGTTTGGTTTGTTTTTACGGTAGTAAGCGAAAGAAAAGTGTCAGTGCAACGCCTGCGCGTGCGGGAGGAAAAGCAAGCACAAAAAGAACAGAACTCCCGCTGGCGCAGTTTTAGGCACGGGGCGCGCGAGCACTGCGGTGGTGGTGGTAAAAAACATTTTTTCATTGAGCAGCCAAGGGAGCTGGAAAGGGACGTGGTCAGGCTCCTACGTCCAGGAGGCCGCGAGCCTGCGCCGAATCCAGGGCTCGTTGCACCGGGGCGATTTGACGCTCCGGCGCCGAACTGGTGAGCGCAGACTCCCACTGCTCAAGGGAGGGGGAGTGAATGGGGTGGGGGTGGTGGGGACATGAATACACAAGGTGGTAGGTTGTGAGAGGGATGTCACATTGTGGACAGTTGTGGGGGAAAATGGACGGAGATATGTGGGAGAGGATAGTGTGGTTGTAGAAGGTTTCTGTTTGTAGACGCCGATATATGTGAGCTTGGTGGTTGGAGAGACTGTGGTGTGGAGGAGGGTATGTTCTTCTGATGTGTGTGTAGTGCGCGAGGAGGGAGCTGTAGGTAGAGTCCAGCGGAGTTAGGATTTCATGGTCAGAGATGAGGCGCCCGGCGGTGTCGGTCCTTGCGGTTGGGAGTGCCCGGGTAAGGAGATCGCGGGCTGCGGCATGAGCCGCCTCATTCCCGGCAAGGCCAGCATGGCCTGGGGTCCAGACGATAGAAATTTCAATGTCCTCGGGAAGGTGTTGGAGCACAGGGAGGGCCTGGGGTGGTGCAAGGCCAGCTTGATACAGCCGACAGGCTTGTTGGGAGTCCGTAATGATGGTCAAGTATGGTTGATGCTGGCGTGTGGTAGTTGCATGGGCGATGGCAAGCGCTTCGGCTGAGGTGACCGGCAGATTTCGATAGGTGACGGCTGTGGCCAGATGTCCGTTCGAGCCCACAGTAACTAGGGTGGGGCGCGTGCGGTCGGGAGTTGTAGCAATATCCGTATATCGGGTTTGAGAGTCGGCGCCGTACCGTTTATCAAGCATCTCCACCCTGGATTCGCGACGTCCTCGATTGAAAGATGAGTGCATGTGTTTGGGTACCGGGCTAACCTTCAGGCGTTGACGAATGGACAGGGGGATGCGTTGAAGTTCGTGTTGAGGGGAAGGGGAGGGCCGGCCAATGTTTTGGAGAACGCGTCTACCTGAGGGAGTGAGGACGAGGTGATGGAGGTGGGACGTCCGCTGTGCTTCTAGTAGTTCGCTGAGCGTGTTGTGCAGGCCGAGGTGAAGCAGACGCGCATTGGAAGTATAAGGTGGGAGTCCAAGGGCAGCTTTGTACGTTTTCCGTATTAGAGCATCCAGCTTGTTGATTTCCTGTGGTTTTAGGTTGACAAAAGGAGTTCCGTAGGTTATACGGCTGACCATCAGTGCTTGGACCAGGCGGCAGGTGTCTTGTTCTTTGAGGCCGTGAGTGGATCCTCTTATTCGTCGTATTAGGTGAGTGAGCTGTGTGACCGTTTTCTGTAGCTGCGGCAGGAGGGTGGCGCCGGAACCATCGTAGTGGATAGGCACACCCAATATACGGAGAGTAGGGACTTGGGGAATAGGAGAGCCCTGGATGATAACTTGCGGATCGGGAGTAGCCACAGCAGGCCGACCTCGCGTGCGGGCGCGAACTGCGAAGGTGGGAAATTTCAATAGCATTGGGTGGTAGCAGTGAGCGCATAACAGCGCTACAGCCCATTATGGCGAATCACTGCTCTGCACTTCCGACCGCTTTCACATTGAGTGGAACGGGTTTAATTTTTTCTTTCCTTCTCTATTTCTTTCATATAAATTCGCATAAATCTTCGGCAGGAATGTAGTACGCGGTTTTAGAGGCATAGTCCCAGGCCAGTGTCGCAACTACTGAAGGGCTGTTTGTAATAATGGGATGGTTTGTAATGACAAAGGGGCATGTGCAATGACGTCGAAAAATTATGGCGAAGTAATATTCGGTCAACAATGAAGTGATTTAGGACATCAGTAGATCTTGCAGCGGAGAAAGCAGAAATGCGGGCTAGTTTTATGCCATCTCCCGTTATTCTGTTATATTAAACAATTACTTATCTAAAACATTAAACTTGAACCGTCCACACTAGCAACTTGCCAGTTCTTTTGCGATTGCCCGCACCTACACATAACACAAAACATTACATTTCTTTTCGTTGTGGTGTCTACTACATAAATAAAAAATAAAGTATCGGTGGTACCTGGTAAGCGGATACATTAACGATTGATTGGTTTTATAAATGAACGGATGGAGGGGTGGGATCATTGTGAATTTATTGGTATTGCACGCTTTGGGGAAATGTTTGTTCCCTACACTCTTTCTTTTTCGTGTAAAAACTCAAAAGTAATTAGAACGCCAGGAGCGTATGTTCAGTAATAGACGATTGTAGCTTCCTAAATTGCGCATGTTTACTAGGGAACCGTTCAAAATCTTCTTGTATGCGACAAAAATACGTACGCGCATATTTGAACCGATGGCATTAGATGACTTGGAAGGGGACAGTAACTGCTATATATTGCACCCTACTGTATATTTCCTCTATGTTGCTCCTGCGAGGCGCCCCGGGCCGCCCTTTCGTGTCGGAGGGAGCTTCGACCACGCCCCACTTCTTTCACGCAATCCCTCGCATTCTTTGAGCTTTGGGACAGAGCTCTGACCACCTCCGACTTCAATGATCAGCGCCTGTTGGTGTTGACGGCTGAGAACTAGATCCCATCGCTTTTCGCAATAAGCAAGTTTACTGTCTCTCTCTCTCTCTCTCTCTCTCTCTCTTGCCAGTAAAACATGTCGTTATGTTTTGAATGCGGTAGTTTAAACGATTGATTGACATTTAGAAGCAGTTGCTGATTTGGACGTGAAAACCAAGTTTAATGTCTACTACAAGACATGCCGCTACTGCGAGTACTCGTCGACCGTCACATTATTTGTCGTTGGTTGCCTGTGTGTTGTGTTTCTTTTTTTTCTGACTGCACGTCACGAGGCGCTCGGCATTCTAGCTGTGTTTCTAGCTCCCAACATTCCAGTTTGTATGAAATAACAGTGATGGGACGGGACGGTATAATAGGCACGGAACGAAAGATTAGCATGTAGTCAGCTTTTAGGCATTGCTATTTGAGCATAACAGTTCACAGCTACAGTAGCTGCTTTAAGAAGAGCGAAAATTCTGCGACGAAAAATGCTTGACGGCCTTGGCTTTATCTTTTAAAAATTCTTAGCAGAACAGGGAGCGTCATGATGGTGGTGAGAACGTTTTATTGAGCTGGAACGAATTCAGTTGAGCCTTTCCTCTGTAGAGGAGGCCCTTTAGTTGAGGAGGCCCTGGGCACGTGCGGCCAGTTGTGCCCGGGATATCATCTCTGGCTGGTCACCCAAACACTCGAAAAATAATATTAAAATATCTAATTCTGGGGAGAGTTATTTTGCATGTTGCAAAAGTGAACACTTTTAAATTTTCATGCAATCTAAACCACAAAAGCGTTCCTGAACAAAGTCCCTCACAACACAGGCAGTGCATTAGAGTTAGTCGTTCCGAAACTTCACTCACTGGGGATGAATGTCGTGTATTATCCAATGTCTTGATATTTTCACTAGCAGCCTTCTACATGCATCTACACAACTTCACCGGACCACATAGGTGAAACGAGCACCACTACGGCGTCTCCTTCGGCGTGCAATCACATAATAAGCGTATCCTCCATAGATGGGCTGTGACAGACGGGGTTGGTCTCTAATAATACCCAGCTTTCATTGGTAGCAGCATACAAAGTGAGTGGTAGTCTGAAAGTGATAACAAAACAAGTTTATGTTATGGCTACGCGGAAAAAGAACCACAAGGCAAATTTTACCCACATCAGAATGTAAAAAAACTGTAAAGCACTCGCTGGCTAGAATGCAACGAACAAAAACGAAATCCAAATCCAAATGGCGCTTACACCATAACCATTACTATAGATCGTATCTGTTCTAAATATCTCATTCCTTGTGAAAATAAATCTGAAACGGAAAACGCGTTTAACACCCAACTCCCCCACAACTTATTTTTTTAATATCCTAAAAACTTGTGTGGATATTTATGTCTGCACTACTGACATTATAACTGACTCTGCAAACTGTTATGGTAATGAACAACTAACATGAGTGATGCTTGAGAAAACTTAGTCGTATGCTCATCGCACCGGTGTAGCTGGACTTCACGGGACCCGACAAGGAGCCACTACGTTTTATTTCTGGGCAATGCAAGATACTTCCAACAAACAAGCGGTTTTTCTGGAGTGCAGCCAGGCCACACAGACAAAGCACGCTTTACAGGTTTTTTCTTACGAAGTTGAGTAGAATGAATTTTTACCTACCAAACGTCTTGCCTAGCTCAGCGGCCATGACAAGATCAGGGTTTCCTCTTGCATAGCAGGATGATCTATTACTGACTCTGCACAAGGGTGAGAGGCTGCCATGAGTGCATACCATGGCACAAAATCCTGCCTGGGCGGAGAGGAAGTATGATTGCACATACTTCAAAGAATGAATGAGGCGATATAGCGCTACGCTATACCCCCCCTCCAATGTGCCAAAAAGCACGAAACAAAATATGTCAAATGCGTGGGAAATGTTGTCTATGAAATACCCCTTTCATGTGGAAAACGGTACATAGGGCAGACGGGGCACTGCTTGAACGATAGGCTTCGTGAACACTGCGCTAATGTGAGAAATGGGAGTAGCGGATGGCTGGCGCACCACTGCAGCACGTGCGAGTGGGAAGGGGGGTGTGAAGCGGATTTTCAAAAATGTGTTGTAATCAGGAAAAACAGAGAAAAAATAACTCGCGAAATCATAGAAGCAGATATGATAGATCGCTTAAAAGCAAACTGCGTAAGCACGCCTTCTGTATCATTGTCCGAAAAAGAAATTTGTTTTTTACGAGATGTGTAAACGTGCGCATGCGCGATACTTCCTTGTGGTGAGAGCAAGTGTATAAAAGGGGTTCTTTCCGAAATACATTCTGTTGAAAGTTCGCGCTTGTGCTTGTGTATTCTCTCTTCGTCCTCGTCTTGTTAGCGCGTTTTATCTCATTACGAACTGTCAAAGGCGAAGAAAAGTGGCACACACGAGTTTAGGACAGGGTGATGGCAAACTCGATGTGACGTTCTTATTTTATTGTTGCTAACGCATACTTAAGTTCGTGATTGATTGATTGATTGTGGGGTTTAACGCGCCGACGCAACGCAGGCGATGAGGCGCGCCGTAGTGGAGGGCTCCGGATTAATTTTGACCACCTGGGGATCTTTATCGTGCGCCGAAATCTCGTACACACGGGCGTTTTTGCTTTTCGCCTCCATCAGAAAAGCGGCCGCCGCGGCCGGGTCATTTTCATTCATTTCGTGTCATTTTCATTCAAAACAGTTGGAAGTCAGCGGTTGAGTGTGTCGCTGTTCCTCTTGTTCGCCAGTTTGTGCGCTGTGTAGCGTTATATATTACCAACTAGCCGGTATCCTTAATCTCTTAAGTTATTTGCATATGAGTGCGGTTAAAAAAAATGGAGCGTATATTCTTTTAGATCCTTCGAGTTGCAGTGGGCATGTGTGGTTTGGGTATACAGAAAATCAAAGTGAACTTTAGATGTTCTCGAACGAAACCTGATTTTCAGAGGTCATGTCAGATCAGCGTGAGGACACATCCAAATAAAGCTTCGGATGAAAAAATTCATAGGTGTTTCCACATTACTCCAGCATAGCCGCGTTACTCCAACATAGTGCGGGCATCCCTGCCTAATGGCTTCACGTAGTTCGATTATCCCGAAAGGCAGGCAATTACTTGGGTCTTGTTGAGGAATTTGGATATCAGGAAGAAGTTCGGATGGTGGTGCCGACGCGAGTGGAAAATAGGAAGTTTATGAAACGCTTATCCACTCTCCCAGGTTACGCTGTTAGGGCTGGTGAGGAAGATATCGAGGTTCTTTTTTTTTTGCCCTTGGGCAAATAAAGATGTTTTTCTCTTTCTCTCTCTCTGGCGGGGACTCCGGTGAAGTTTTATAATGCCAGAATGCCTCTTTTATGACCTGCAATTTCTGTGTGTTTTAGGGTTTTCTGCCCTAGACATTCGTTGTAGGTACGAAGCTTCTTCGAACGGACCCAATCATCACATTTTGAAATTTTAAAGGCGAAAGTATTGGTCTATTGAGTGAAAAGGCCAGCATTAGGCATCAGCGTCGGCGTCTAAATCCGTGAAATGGCTCCTAAACCATGTTCCAGAAGTGTTCTATACAGCTAGGCATTATATAGCGCCGGCATATACTCGGAAGTGCGTGCTTCTTAATGAAGAATAAGATGAAAAATTCAAATGCCGAACCATTCATTTAATGTAGGATTACCAAGCGAAGTGGTTTAGGTTTCATTGGATGGCACTCATTCAGAAACAAAAATGTTAAAATACATATTTCCTGCCTGCAAAATATTCTGATAGTCTAGAATGACATTTAATTATTGGATGCCGCAGATGAAGCTTAAAATGGCCTTGAAAGCAAGTCTTATGCAAAGATAAAATACTAATAAAAAAGTTAAATTAGTTATGCACAAAACAGCACCAGACCATTGAAAGGTATCCATGGTAATTTTAGTCGTGTACTCATTGTACCAGAGTTACTAGACTTCAAGAGACCCCAGCAGGAGGCTGCTCCACTTTATATCCAAGCAATGCGAGCTATTTCCAACAAATAAGTGGTTTTGCCGCAGTGCAGTAGTGTCTCACAGACAAAGCACGCTTTACAGGTCTTTTTTTCTTGCTAAGCTGAAATTCCTGTGTTTATTGGGGTGTCCTCCCCTAACCATGCTTTGCAAGCTTATCAAGCACCTTCGACCGAACCCGAGCATATTTTAAGTCTTTAAATGCAAACATTTTAAAAGGCTGATTGAATAAAACTTCGACATCAGAGGCCGTAAAAGGCTCTTACCCCTGTGCCTGGAAGCGTTCAATAGCGCAATGCGCTGAATAGCGCTAGCGCAAACTCATGAGTGTGTGCGTTGCTTTAATTAAAAATAAAGGATGAATTGAAAGGCCGAGCCATTGATGTGGTTGTGGATTACCCAGCTAATTTTGGGTTCATCGGGTTGCATACATTAGCGAAACAAAAGTACGAGGGCGTTTAAAGGGCTAGTGAAGCGCTTTTAAAACCGGGGAAAACTCCAGTTTTTACAAATATTACATTGGTCAGTTTATGCCTATAAACTTTTTTTCGGCATTTTTAGCTTGGGGACAGCGGTATTCGTCGATAAATTTGACCCTACGCCACGCCCACTGCTCCCTGCCGCATCGCCGGAAGAGCGAGAAACGGCGGCAGCGACCGGAAGTAGCGTCATATTCGGAAGACGGCCAGCGACGTGCGCCGCCGCTTCGCTGTGTCCCAGTTTTCTGGGCGAAGTTCCGAATTAAGCAGGCCTGTAATCTGCACTTTATTAATCTTTATTGTCTAGAGTTGCTTCCGCGTCGATTTCTTGACCGTAATGCTCCTGTGATTCCCTAAAGCGACTCCTAGATGCCAGAGATTTCCTACCCGAGCGCCCGTGGCTGCTACATTGCCTTCACGAGTAGTCGCGGGCCCAGCCGTGTCGTCGGGTGCTCTGTGCTTCATACGCGAAGCGACGGGCACAAACAAATACGGAGGTACCCCAAGTTCCTGATCCATTATTATAAGGGGATTAGAACATTTGTGGGACCGTGCTCTGGGCTTCCCGCACTTCTTTCTCGTTTTACCGATCAACATTGTTGGCGGTGACGACAGCTTAGCTAAGTAGGTAGATTTTAAGAATTCAAGCAACTTGAGGCGTTTTCTGCGCGCGGAAGCGCTCCGTACACTCGCCGGTCGTGCATGCTCGTACTGCGCACGAAACGGCTCGAACGGTCGAACCACGCATGCCGCGGCAGCAACCACTCTTTGCTGCCGTCTAGTATCAAGGCCGTCGCGAAAAGCAAGTGAACGTGCTAGAGAGTGGATTATACTGTGGTGAAAAATTGTTCTACGGATTGACATCCAAGGTGATTTTGAAAGAGGTGATCGGATTTGTATTGCGATGTGGATGCCGGCTGGTCGCGGAGGCTCGTCGACGGCAGCAAATGAACCTTCCCGAGCACGAGATGCGGCGAGAGGCCGATGGATAGCGTTACCTGCGCGCAAGAATGAACGCAGCACCGATCACTAGAATGACAATCAACGTGAAAATAAGGTTCCACATGCGAGAAAGGGGATAATATTGTGGTGAAAAACTGTGTTCAGGATAGTCATTAGCAATTGTTTAGATAGCAGCGACCAAATATCTGCCTCGGTGCTAAGCCTAAAAAAGTTCCCAACATCCGAGGTGATCCGTGCAACCCAAGCCGGCTGGAGCTGTTGGGGAAGGCGTTCTTCTAAAGCTCGTCGGGGACCACCAGCGTTCGGTTCCCCTATTCTAAACTGCGTATGTGCAGCAATGCCAAGTTCCGCTGACCGGCTGAGCAACGACCTGGCACCAGTACCTCTGCGTGACGCGGCGACCGGTGGCTACCGCATCGCTAGCTGCTGCCTGCGCGCATCGCAAGCCGTTGCACAGAACTTGTGGCCCCCTGTAAAAATGTAAAAACAAAGTTACACATTGGAGGAAGGGGATGATGGTGTGTTGAAAAATTGTGCTAGGAATTGTGACTAGCGCTGGTAGTGAAAGCGGCGAAACAATATCTGCACAACTTCCCTGCACCCTAAAAACACAAGTCGGCCATGAGTCGTCGGGGGCGAACCCTTTCTAAAGCTCGCCGCGAGCGAACTTGTTACGTTTATACTTCCCTTAGGCTCTCTTATTCCAAGGAAAGATTGTGTGAGCCCTCCATTCACCAGAGGACCTTCTGGCCCGTATCTGAACGGGAACCGAATCAGATCTTCAGACCGAGCGGTCACCGCAGCGCCGGCACTTCCGAATATGACGTCATCTACAGCCGGCCAATCGCGAAAGGCAGCCAGGGCTCTGACCGCGCCGCCGGGCACGGGTCGTGTATTCTGACGAAAAAAGATGGCTTGGGTGTATTTACACACAAAATAAACATGTTTTTTTTTTAATTCAGCGTCAAGAAAACCATATTATACTGCCCCCAACAAAATTTTTTTGGAAAGCTCTGCACCAGCCCTTTAAGCCCTTTTTGTAGGTTGTGAATGCAAAAGCACGAATGGGCATTTCAACGCCTGAGACACTCTCCCTCCACCTTGCATTGTCGAAGGGCTTTGCAATTGAAGCTTGAGACACTTTGCTTTTCGATCCGCCTTAACGCTTTAGAATGGCTTCGATCTGTCTCGTACGCGTTGCCCCGCTGCTTGTTTCTTCCGCCATGTAATGGGAACGTTAACGACGATTGTGAATATCTTTGCTTGTCTATTCACTCTTTCAGCTGCGTCCTTCCGCTCCCTCAATCGGCGGCCTACTGACGCGGACGGCCAACTCTCGATACTGCCGAGTTTGCGCTAGCGTTATGTACTACCTTTTCGTGCCATAAAATGCCTCCTGCTCCCGTGGTTTTTGAGAACGGACATTTAATACTTCAGGTGCACCGTTTTCTTTCCATTTTTGGGAACGAATGAGGAGAATGCATACAGGGGTTAAAGGGACACTGAAGTGATTTGTAAACATTGCGGGATTACTAGCGCAAATTGTAGTTCGGAGTCCGTAGGCATTGTTTCGACCACTCTGGCCGCGTTTACGCGAATTTATTTAGTGGAAAAATCAATTCGAAAATGCTGTCCTCCTCTCTTTACGCTCGCCCATTTTCTGTGGCATTTTCGTGTGACGTCAGCAGGAGATGAGCTGGAAAATGGCTGCGTTACTGCACGGTTCGCCGACCAGCTGACCTACCGATCGAGTCAGTCGGCCCAGCGTTTCGTCCGCCGGCCGCCGACGGGTCGTCGCTATTCGCTCGCTCAATTGAAACTAAGCCACAACACCTTTGTGAATGAAAGAATGTGCCTTTCCTTACTTTGTTAGTTTGTACACTGTGTCAAACTCAGAGTCCGGGTCGCTCCACACAAGCGCTGCACAAGTGCATGGCATTTGAGAGTCTGCGGTGACGCGGAGGGCGTTCATCCACTGCGTAGGCCTCGTCTAGTGATTTCTACGATTCCAAGCCAACCTGTGAGGTTTATCTTAGACATTTGACAGCCGACAACATGGCAGAAGCGCGGTACGGCGATAATTGAGATATCGAGAATGCCCATCCAACAACGCCATCAGATGTCAAGCATGTTGTTTTACAGAACCGAAACCGAAATTGAAACTTGTTTGATTGCTAACCTTGGGCATCGTCCAATCACGCTGCCCCCCCCCCCCCCTCCTGACGTCACAGCCTTTAGTTGGTGCGGCCGCCGCAAACCGCGCATAGTAGTTTTTCTTCTTTCGCGCTTTGTAAAATAATTACCGATTTGTCAACCGGATAAACGATGAATAGTGTGTTAATTTGAGCCAGTCTACACAGTGCAAGCAAAAACGGGAGCTTGACAAATTCACTTCAGTGTCCCTTTAATGTAAACGGCGTCGCCGTAAAAAATACCAATTAGATTGAAAGCTACAGACCATTCGCGAGAAAGCTGGCTTTGCCGCAAAGCGTATTCTGTCTGCTTTTGTCGCCAGACGCAGATCATAATTGAGACATCAGGGGGTATCTAAAAAAAGGTAAAATGTTTCTTTCAGAAATTCTTTGTTCAGCCACCAGTCCGCTGAAATATCAAGATTTGATTGATTGATTGATTGATTGATTGATTGATTGATTGATTGATTGATTGATTGATTGATTGATTGATTGATTGATTGATTGATTGATTGATTGTGATGTTTCACGGGCGATAAGGCGAGAGCCGTACTGGAGGGCCCCAAATTAATTTTTACTCCTCAGGGATCTTTTACGTGCGCCGAAATGTATAATACACGGGTTTTATTACTTTTCGCCTCCATCAGGAAAGAGGCCGCCGCGGCCGGGAAACGATTCCGCAACCTTGTGTGGTCAGCAGCACAACGTCTTCGCCACAGAGCCACTATGGCGGGTATTCTGACTGGTATTCTGGAGATCGTGGGTTCGGATCCCACCTGGCGGGCATATTTTCTCCACTTTGTTTCTTTCTTTCCAAATTCTTTATCTGTTTCAGTGATCTAGCACATCCTCCCCTTTGCTTTCCGAGGTTTTCTTGACTACCAACTCCTATTTCTGTCTTTTTATATATATATATATATATATATATATATATATATATATATATATATATATATATATATATATATATATATATATCAGGTTTCGTCGCAAACTCCACCTACGCCAGGGAATCTGGATTTAAAGGCCAATAAAAAGCTTTAGTGTTTGCTTGATATGTGTTCTACTTGTTTTTATACTGGCACACCACGGCATCGCCGTGTAGTATCGTTGGTGTTCATTCTGACGACCCCGTGGAATCGGTTCATCAACAAGTGTCACGTGCTGTGGAGCACCCACTTCGGCGTTTGTCATCCTACTAAACGTGGCTTGGTTCTCGTGTACAGTTTGCCGGCTCTGCACTTACCAATCCGGCAGTAGTAACTCCGACACAGAGTGCACAGGTGACACTTCTAGGACAGGTGGATATCGATAGGTGGGATCCCTTCCGAAGACCGAAATTATGTCACGGCACGCTGCTTTGACAGTGCGCTTATGCAATCTGCTTTAATAAGGGGATGATGAAATAGTTTGGCAGAGGAACGTCCTTTAATGTGCCACTTATTAAACACTCTAGAGCCCCGAAGTAGAAACGTTTCGTTGGATGGCAGGCGTTAAAATACAAACGACGAAAGTGTCACTAGCAGCTCAGCCTGACTATACCGTCTATAAACCCGTCATATCTAGCTTTCGCAATTTTCCGATGTGACGAGCTGTGGGGAAGGCCTACATAGATACTCTTATTCTCACTAGGATCTTTTGCTTCTGATTTAGCCATTATTAGAACTGGCACACAATGGTTTCTGCGTCTGCCACTTAGCAAGGAAGCCAGGTCTGGGAACCTCTAAAGACCGGTCGCGATAGGAAGCCATTTTGCAGAAATATATATTATCTACAATTGGGCGTTTGATCCGTCCTTTATTGCTGACAAGAAACATAGTTTTTTTACGACAAGCCTGAATGCGGAGCAAAAAAAAAAGCGTCCAGAAAAAAAACCGAAGCGCTTCTTATAAGTTATAGATGCGGAAATGTTCAGTTTCAATTAAACACCGGTGAGTGCTTTTTGTACATTTGCACAGCGAATAGCTGTGGCGAGCATACTGGCCCTTGGGCCAGTTCAGTGGGGAAGCCGGGCTTGATATTCCACCGAACACCAAAATCGCGGCCTCAGCTGCAACTCTCCGCTCTGTGCGTGAACGTGCGAATGCCACGTGCTGCTTTGCAGCGCTACGTCTACCTATGTATTTATAATCCCAGTGAAGCTAGTGCTAGTGAAACAAGGCAAGTAGACTGGAGTGAACAGACAGACAACAAACTACACGTAATAAAACCACACTTGGGACAATACAGTACTGACTCACACAACAGACAGATTGAAGTTACCTTAGCTAGGTTAACACACTCGCACCTGCTCACTGGATCTCCAAGACCCCTGTGGAGCAGGCCTGGGGGAGGGCCTATCCGTGACACACATCCTCACTAAATGCAAGCCACTCGACATTACATGACGCAAACACTTGAGGCAACTCTACAGACAACATATTGCATTACATCCGTCATACTCTTTAGGAGACGATGCCAAGTTTTCTGTTCAGCGCACCTTTAAGTTTCTGTCAGAGGTTCACTTCTTACAGCTCATCTCATACGACCGATAGTTTTACCCCTGGTCCTATACACCAGCACCTTATTTATATTTTAACCACTCTTGGTCTTCATCCTGGCCCTTTACACCAGCCGTCCTCATCGACTTTAATTGATTTTTTTTCGTGCTCACTCTAACCAATTTTAATAGTCACCTATTCATCAAAACCCTTCCTTGGCACTCTTTGCCCTAGCTGGCCTTGCGCCATTAGCATTAAAACGTCATAAGGCTACCGAACGTTCCGCAGTGGAATGTGCCACATTTCTCCGTTTTCTACGCCGGCTTTGTTGTTCAATTGGCCAATTAATAATTTCGCATTATAAGGTCCGAGGGCACCTAAGCACATCTTCAGCTGTGAATGCATAAGCAACCATGGCCAATTGAACGCCGAAGTGGGGTCCTTCGTGTGGGCATGTTTCATGCCGCAGCCAGTAGCAATTGGCTAGCCGACCACGAATTTTTTGACGGCAAATCCCATTGTCGCTGTCCCATCCTACGAAATGGGCGTGTGAAAATTGTGGGTGGGAACGTTGCCTCGCAGCCAAAAAGGAATTGATGTAATGGCCGTGAGCTTCTTACGGGCGATATCATCGTGACTGGACAATGTAATTGAGAGTGTATGTGCTATTCATATATATTCAATTGTTGCTCAGATTTACGACATGTCAAGGAACGTAAACCTCGGTGCGCGCCGAGATGAGGGCCCGGCTTTCGATGTTTTTCAGTCGACATCCACAGAGCATTTACTGCGTTAGCCACAGCGATTGAGCCGCAGTGGTGTCCGGTATGCGTTCTGGATTCGCATGCCAGAGCCACTTGCTTTAATAGCATGTCCATTCTCTTGTCCCGTTTGCGCCGCCGGCAATTTTCGTGGCCGCCGTTTTGTTTTATTTTAGAGGCTTCGGATGGCGTCCTCTTCTTCTTGACGTTCCATTTATTGTCTTCGCTTTCAAAATCCAAGAAAGCAAAACCAAAGTAACAATTTTAGTCCTGTTCCGAGAAGAATGATTGAAGAACAGTTTAGCTTTTTTCCCATTCGACGCAAGCAAAGTGTTTATAACAATCTCACAACATTTCTGTTTTATTTCTACTCTATGCGTGCCATTGCTGTGCATTGCCGTGCCGATATTCGACGAGTGTACATAAAATGAACGAGTAGTTGGGGCCAGCGAATCTATCCTGGCGCAGTATGAACGAGCTGAAGGAGGCCGATCCTCGGAAATTTGGTTTGAACCGTTCTTGAGGGCCTACGTAGATGCCAGCCCGCAATGCTAGCCTCAATTTTATATCTTTTATTTGGTTTCTTCGGAAAAGTGCTTGTTTCTTTTTTTGAGCGTTGTAACTAGAACGGACTAACGGAAAAGCTTTTAAATATAAACAATATGTAATCGGACGCTCACCTGTTCACTGCACCGCAAAATTTCAAGCGCTCCATTGACTGTGTAAATGAGCCTTGGGATTCGGGAGTTAATGGGGGCTTTAACATATTCTTCAGCTTACTGGCATAAAGATGAGCAGCGTAAGAGATCAGATAGGGCTGCACTAATCCTTGGCACATTATAAATGCGCCAGTTCAATGAGCTGTTCATTTGCCCCTAGAACAGCAGAGAGGATTATATATCCCTTTTAACGCTAATGAACAGTGTTAGGACCGAAGCATAGCACAAGTCCGCTTGAGCTCGTGGATGAAGACGTAAGAGGACGGGCAGGCGTGACGGCGTATAAGTGACACGTTTTTATTGTTTGTGCCACCCGGTTTTTTACGCGTAGCAGACAAAACGTTTACCTTCCTCATTATATCAGGCTGAAGGAAACTCTTTTTCTTCTAGTCCCTGCTTCGAGGTTTCGTGAATTGCGTTTGTTTTTACACTATACGTATATTTCTTAGGAGTAACACTCCAGGCAAGGTCTCGGTCGGCTGAAATACGCCCGGGGGCCCTAACACGTTTGTTATTTTATTACTCGCCCTTTCGGTGGCTGGGCGGTGGTCGATTGGCCACCGATAAATCAAGGTGTCAGCGAAGAGCCACGTTGTCAACGGCTCAGCTTATTTCTCGTCGCTCTTCCAGATTCTCGGCCCGTTCCCGAGATCGAACAATCGGCGTGTCCGCCAGGGAGAGTGCGAACCCGCGTTGAGCAAGTCCCGTCTCACGGCTAAAATCTAGAAGACGTCCTCCAGTCTGGAGCTCCGTTCACCATCATTGGAAATAGATTAGTAGGCAGCGCTTTGAAAACGAGCTCCGTTCTTCATCTGCCAGTTCCAGCGAATCTGTGTTCTGTTTTAAGGAGTTCGGGGACGTCACGCTTTTCCTTTTCCGCTTCATTAACGGAAGGCAAAGAAACTAAGAGGGCGCTACGCGCCCTTCGAATGTTTAGCTGCTTTCCATTCCCCGCAACGTGATTGCTCTCGGATTACTTATAATTGGCTCGAAAAGAACGTGATAACAGGGAGAGGGAAGCGTAAAAATTAAATTGAAATATATACATGCGTTCGAAAAGTATGTTCAAGCCAATATTTTTACTTCGGTGCATGCATGTCCCGATCGACTTGTGTCCGTATGAAGGATTTTGCGGTCGCAGCAAGAAAATTTTAAATCCCCAAGCTTGCTAGAAGGCTTCTAAGTATGCTCATTATTTAACCAGGTATTTTTTGCCGCAGCGTCGGGCCTTTTTGCTTACAATGCATTTTTAACTTATTTTCGTATGTACCCCCCGTCATTCCTACCAATCCACCCTGTTTTTTTATGCTATCATCTAGTTCGATATATATATATATATATATATATATATATATATATATATATATATATATATATATATATATATATATATATATATATATATATATATATATATATATATATATATATATATATATCAATGAATGAATTCGGTGATCAACGTCTTTTCCGAACTTTTAAACATTTCCAGTACCTTTTCATGCTTTTTTTGTCACTCTCTCCTCAAGTGTAGGATAGGGTTTTTTTTAATGTGTATTTTCTACTATTTCGGTAAATCCCTTCCAGCCGTGATGGCCCTATAAATAGAAACAGCCGAGGGGAAAAAGAGCAACGTGTCAGTTTTTGAAGACGTTGAATAACATTCGTTCTGTGTGGGTGTTCGTCTACAATGGCCTACATTCGTTTACATTTTAACCTACTGAAAATAGAAAAATGACAATAAAACAAGGTAGTAGCTTTTTTTATGATCCGACTTTACCGTGACAGTAACGGCGGAAAGATTAGCCGAATTTTGAGGCTTTCGACTGGTTCCCAAAAAATGTCATTGTTTCGTCTATCTTGATTGAACTTTTTTAACTTCTGTACCGAAACTTCTGCGTGCTGCTCCTTAGCCGTGCTGCGGCCCGGTTTCTGTGCTGAAGGCAGCCAATTGTGGCCGAGGCTTAAGAACATAGTAGAGGCTGCACCTCCTACGTTGCCCTCATGCAGACCCGAAACACGTACGGGCACGCAAAGTATGCCTCATAAAATTACTAAAAACCAGCCATAACATAGAGGTGGACATCGGTGACAGCTATACTCAGTTCTGAAACCATAATTGGGCGCTTGCATTCTGTAACGAAAGAAAACCAAAATACTTCCTTAAGGCAAGCAAGCTAAACGCAAAAATGGTTGTCCTTCTGCATGTCATCCGAATCAGCTAAAAAGGTTACTGCTGAGCCAGCTCACTAGTATCTTACTCAACCAATGTTAATGGGTGGGTAAGGGATGGGTGAGGGAAAGAGCAGTGCAGAGGTGGAAGGAGAAGGGAGATTAGGATTAGAGACGGAGGGAAATAAAGCAGGGAGAGGCGACGAAGGTGGGAAAAAAATATTGCAGCAGGAAGGGGATGGGAAGTGTAGGCCCCGGAAGTAGACCTCGCATATGGACGGAGAGGAGTGCGATTGGAGCTGTCAGCAGAGACTCGTCGAGTTTTTCTGGCGTTAATCGGGAATTTATCTTAAATAGATGATGAGGGAGAGTGTCAGGAGAGGAAAGGAAGAGGGGGATGTGAATTGACGATGGCAATAAGATTAGAGGAGAGAGATGGAGCGAATAAGGCTAGCGCCACGGAAGGAGGGAAATGGAGTAGGGAGAGTGGGATAGAGAGTGAGAGGTGGAGAGAGGAGGCGGGAACTACGTGGCAGCGGTGACCAAAAGGCTATGGTATTTAAACGTCACAAGCGGATGTGCGGCCGACTCCCCGTTTTCAAACTGGAAGATCAGTTCCGCCAGGGCAGGTATCGCCGCATCCCATCAGTAGTGTTAGCAATGAATGTTTAGACAAAACATTTCCTGGTGGTGCCACTTGTTAGGCGAGCTCATTGTTCGTTCGCCGTGCGACTAGCAGCAGTGGAAGAACAGCGCTGCAGTTGCCGAGTTTTGGCAAGAATGCGCGCATGTGCAGTGTAATCTTAGCGATTTCCACGTTCCAGTGCGAGCACTGAACGGGTCGAATCCATTGCGTTTTCCCCTCGCACTAGCCTTGTGGAAAGCTGAACGAGATAGGTAACACTGGAGCCTCTTTATAGCCTTGTGAGACATATTACAGAACGCATTCTTTGGGGAACGAAATTAAACAATAAATTTCTGACCTCAATCATAAACTTATCATTTCGCCATTCCGTATTCAGTGCAAGCAAATGAATAGAAGTTTTCGTCCTTCGACACATCTGATGGTCTCGCAGCCTTTAACAATTGAATTTTTTTTTGCGTTTTTACGTTCCGCAGAGACACAGGTCTTAGCATCCCGTTTTTTCCATTTCCTGATAAATTTGGTTGTGTCCTCTCGTTTTCTACAAGGAACATTTCCACCAGCGTTAAATAGTCCGAGTGTTAACATAAGGTTTGTCAAGGCGTTAGGTTCAGTGTGCTGTAAGATTATTTATAAAGCTTGTTGGAACATGTGCACGCCCCAGTAGCTTTCACGCTAGTGAGCAATTACATTTGGACAGATTGCCGAAGAAGGAGGTCGATGCAACCGCAGAAATACATTCTGTGCTTTGGTTGCCTTTTTCGGCTTTATAGTCCCTTATAGCGCCTCACTCAAGCATCTAAAAAAAATCTGGTCACTTTTCGCGTATCCCGAATTCATTCCTCCCCGTGTCCTCATTTCCACATCTAAAATTCGTCTCATCCAAAACACTATTGCGTGCGACAACGCTGATCACACGTCCAAAAAGCAGGAGCTGAAATATATTCAGACGCAGTGCCGCTCTGTGATCATCTCTTTCCAACTCCACGGACGGGAGGGACCATCCGAGCGGCGCGTCTTGGATCGTTATGCAGAGTCGATGCAAATTACAACTGACGCGTAAGCGGCGCCACCGACATATGAATGTTCGTTGGCTTTGATACAAGATCAATGGTGTCACGGAGCTCCGTGAAAACTTCAAGCAACCGATTACTCTACTCTTGAAAATCGTTCCGCTCAATTCTTGCTAATTCGCTTTTCGCGCGAACGAGCAGGAGTCCCCGTTTGATTTCTAGCCTCTGTTTAGAGGAGTGCGTACATCTTTAGATCCCGCGCCGAAGTCGTTTCGTGCGTGTGAATCTCGCTGCCTTTTTGCAGATGGCCGCAGTAATTTTGCCGTGAATATTCATCAGTCCTTGGCGCTGCCATTAACGTTTCGAAGGGAGCAGAAACAAAGCGGCTCGGTTGATGGACGACTTCCTTCTTGAGAAAGCGGTCGCAACCGCCTGCGATTGCAATACCAAATAGATTGAGAATAGGAAAAAATGGTAATGTTAGCTTGGCAAGCGTTGTCCGAATGCTGCACTCAAACTAATACCTACTTTTGCACTTTAAGATGTTCGAAGGCTCTTGTTATTTAACGTGGTCGTCGAGGGAACATCAACTCAATGGGCCTCGCAAACTGGCGGGGAGGGGTTCCTTTTTAGGCTTGAGCCGTGTGGTCGTAGACAAGTCTCTATGGTTCACTTGCCATCATGTTTCCGAGTCTTTTGCTGCCACAATAATTTAAATTATGTTATATATTTATTAACTTTTCATTTAAACGTCTGCCTACAGCGTTCAGAAAACCAGTCATTGAGTTCTCCAGTTGTTAGAGTGTTGCGTATCATCGAAATAATTAATTTCTCTTTTTCTTCTTCTTCTCGCCTTCAATCTACCTCTCCTTTTCTGAGCATGTCTGAGCGGCCGCATATTGCATGCACGGGTTCGTGAGTGCACATTGACTTGTGTATGTTGAGGAACAAGAGCTTCAGTAAACGCACACACGCGTGCGCAGACTGGAGGGAAGTTGGAGCTAGGCACTAATAGTGGGCCTTACTTGTATAAAAGAAATTCGGCAAGTTTCGGTGAGAGTGAACAAAAGTTAATCACGCGTTGCTTAGCGCGGTTTCTCCATGGCAGGGACTTTGTGATTTCGTAGCGTCACTATTCAGTTGATGGAGTCTGTTTTCTTTACACGCAAAAAGAAATGGCCGCGTATATCCGTGCTTCGCTCAAATGAAATCCAAAGGTAGTAACGTTTTGGCCGCTTCTGCCACGTGGCACCCACGGCCCCACCTCTCCCTGTTACTCCTCGCGCTACACAACCCTGACTCTATCCAACCTTTAATTTTCTTTCTCATCCTCCCCTCAGATACTCCTCCTCCTCTTTCCCATTCTTCCTCTACATCCTCCTCCTCGCGCACTCTTCCTCTTCCTCTCTGCCTCCTCACAGTTTCCTCTCATTTACCACCACAGTCTTTCCTGAATCCCCTCTCACCCTTTTTCGCCGTCATCGAATCACCTCCGCCCCTGTGGTCCAGCACCTTTCTCCATCATCTTCTCCTGTTCTCCCCTTGGTTATCCTCACTCTCTATATCTCACTTTCTTTTCCCTTCGCCCTTTACACTGCTGTCCTCGTAACTAATCATTTTCCCAAATCCCCGTGAGGCAGCATTCCACAAATGGCCAGGCTCGCCTGCAACACTTCCGCCTGATTAGTACGACATGCTAAAATGTTTGCATATAGGTAGGATAAGAAAGACTATTGTCTCTAATTCCATCCCCTCGTAAGCGAAACCTAACGAATGAAGAAGGAAAACCCTGGAACAATCTTCACATAGAGCACGAAGGGGTGAATCTTTTTCGTGCTATAGCATGCCTCGACATCGGGAACGGGTAAGTTAACCAGACAACACTCCACGGCGCTCATTACTTCAGACGAGACGTACGTCGAGCGCTACAATAAACGAGAATGAGGGAGAAAACGACGAGAGTGTCTCGAGAGTGGACCGGCTTGTGGTCCGCGTAAATGAAAGTCTAGCGCCCAATGGCGAGATCCCGTCCTTCAATGTCCTCCGCGATGCGGGGTTCTTGCCCTAAAACTGTCTTGGAATCGCCTTGCGCCTCGTGATCGATATGACGGGGAAAATGTAATGAAAAAAAAAAAAGACGCAATCCAATCGGAAATGAAATGAACGCGTGAAACAAAGATAGAGAAAGAACTGGTACAAAGAAGAACACGACTCATGATCGCCGCGCTGCCCGCGTGTCGGTATCATTACGCTGGATCTGGAGCTTTTCTTGCGGGCAGCAGTCTTAAAGGATCCCCGCAACGGTCCTGCGATAGCGAACGTCAGATCTCTCGCTTCGAATGAGATTAGTGTGCATTAGCTTGCTCCGAGGTGGCGATACAGTGGCCGTGGCTCGCAACTCAGGGGCGATGCCTGCCGCTTCTCCCCCTCTCTCCCCTCACCCCCGGGCCCCTTTTCGCCGCGCCTGCTCGTACCGGCGGGCGCACTCGCCATCAAGGGCAGCTCGTGATTCTGCTGACGACACCCAACCAAGATTACCTTCACGGAGTGTATTCGTGTAATGAGCCCGGTCCGCGCGGCGCGTACCATTAGATAGGGCAGTGCGCCCCTATATTTGACTGCCTTGAGCGGCCCGCCTACGCGGCACCTCCATCCATAGAGATGTACCGTGTTCATGACGAGTTGTGCGGGCAGCTTCCTTTGTCCGCTCACGGCTGTGCTGGAGGCTCCCTAAGAGAGAACTCTCCCCGATGGCTCAAAAGGGACACACCACGCTCTTCTCATCGTCTCGCGAAGTTCGGATAGCACTTCAGGGTATATGACAGTGCTTTGAGCCTGCTTGTTAGGGGTGCCGAAACGCACCAGCTAGAATAGGCTTAATCCTGGATTTACTATATCTGTTCTTGTGTTGTTGAAGCGGGAATAGTTCGGAAGAAAAGGGTAAGTGTTGGAATTGGGGAGGGAGACGCGCCAGAGATGTTCATTAGAAATAAACCGAATCAGCAATAGAACCTGCCGACCTGGTGGCCAGACAGTAGAGCTACTTCTTTTTTCTCTGTATGATCCCGCGCCGAGGATGAGAACAAAAATATATATGTATATAAATGTAATAAAAACACAGCACTGCGATGTTAAAGCGGGTTCCCAGAATTATAGCACAAAAGTCCGCAGGCACCTAAGCGTTAGGATTTCGAATGCAAAATCATAAAATCATTTTTGTCCAGTTGAACACCTGAAATGCCTGAAACGCTTGTGGCACGAAGGGAGGAGCGGACGCTTGTGAGTAACAAACTTCCGTTATGCCGACTGTAAACCTCTGAGGTCTAATGACGCCAACCAGTAGCCCCAGCTTGACGTACACGCAGCTTGATGTTGCTTTGCAAGACCTTGTGCTCAACGTTTGCGCTACCCAATAAGAGGGTAGCACAAAACACTTACTCCAAGGCCTTTTTTTTTTCGTTTAGTGGGAGTTCCAGCTCTCACACCGTATTGCATACTTACGACCTACGACCGACTTCATTACTGCCCTCGGATCACTTCAATACCGTGCCACTAGATTCATTCATTCCTCATATGCCTATAAAATTAGCGTGTCGTCTTTAAAAGTACAAATTGGCCTGACACCTCTGTCTTCCCCCACCGCATTGCTACCTTTTGCTTGTTCCATGAACGTTTTCACATTGCACTTGCAGTAGAACCTTTCACATCCCCACCATTTCGCAGATCGTATCGCATTGGCCGTATCTTTCAAGTTGCCCGTCAACGTTCCCGCAACGTTACTTTCGCTGCATCATTTTTCTTCGTGCAGAAAAAGACTGGAATGACCTGCATCACCACATTGCAGCAATCACCTGTTCATCAACATTTATACAGAGCGTCACAAGCCATTGTTTAAAGGAGCACTGACACCAAAATTTTATGTTACACTTTTATTGCTTTTATCGATGCTTAATGGTCTGGCGAACCTGAAACAGCACTTCAAATACTTCAGCGCGCGATAGTTAATTACATTGAACGGCCTGGAAATCGTTTGTTTCAAATTCCCGCGCTTTCATCCCGAACGGCGCCTATGACAGCCTCCCGGTTTGACCTCACCGCTTTGTGCGGACGTCACCGGCGCCCGCTTGAGAGGTTGTTGCGCCCGCTCGCCGCTCGTGGGGCCGCGCGCGTGAAGTGACGTCACGAGTTTTTGGCGAGCGCTGTCGCGTCACTTCTTTTTCCTCTCCTGGAGTGATGTCACGCTGATGTCCATTTGCTGAGTGCCGCTCTGCGCGCTGCTCCGTCGGCAGGACAAATGCGATGCAATTGAACTATGTTCTTCGCTCATATTTCAGCCAGGATATTCTGTTGAGGGAAGGAAGCGAACTGTGCAATAATATTAACGCCGAAAATTGGTGTCAGTGCTCCTTTAAGCTGATTCATGGCTTTTTTTGTATGTTATTGTAAACCCGCCTTTTATGTAGTATCCCTCCGAGGCTCTTTAAGGTAATAAAATGAAATGAAATGAAATGAAATGAAAGCTCGCACGCAAGCGGGTATGGGCCAACGCTTCCATTCCGGGTTTCACCGCTTCGTGCGAGGGCCGATACTCGCACTAATCATACAGCAGCATACATCCCCAGACGTGTATTGGTGGCCAACATTTTCCTGGCTATTTCTCGTTTTGTGCGAGCTCCAAGAATCACAGAATATTGCCAACGTTGCCCTTGGAGTAGGTTAATTGTTACATAACCCTGGGATGGCAAATAGCTGCAAAAATGCATTGGCCACTGTTTTACGTAGTTTTAGGTTTCGCGCGAGTCGCAATGCTCGAACACTGGTACACTCCCGCGCACGTATATTAGCTAAAGATTACCCGCGGGTTTTCCCCTTTCTTGCGAGCCCCAAAAACTTGAATAGTGCTTCATTTTCACAGAGAAGGGCACATCCCCCAGAGGTATTTTGGCTAGCACGTTGCCTAGGATACCAAGTTTTGTGCGTAAACCAAAACTCACGCAATCTTGCAAACATGGTGCTCTGGGTAGCTTCATAGATACAAAGCATGCAAGACGCTCACTTGTTTCAACTCCCTCCACAGCGTGAATTAGCCCCTTGTTTTTTTTTAACCTTCCTTGATCTTTAGGAAGTGAAGTTACTGAATATTCTTCTTTGTCCTGTCTCCCTCGAGTAGGTATCAATGCGGCCATCAGATATCATTGTTCTGGGTAACTGAAAAAGATGTACTGGGGAACTTGGAAGGATTGGTATTTTCATCCCATTAAATATATCTTTATTGCAAGCAGTAACGTTTATTGTCGGAATTATATGACCGTTTAACGGTGAAGCTGTTTCCAAGCAAATAAGTTTGAAGCCACTATTTACTAAAGGTAACGAACAAACGCCTTACACTTGCTGAGGAAATAGCACGCGCTTCAGTTGTAAAAGAAATATTTCTAAGACGACAGAAAAAAAAAAAAAAACATGAGCCACCCCACTTTGAAGTTTTTAAGACCAGCGAAGTTTTAGCACAGCGAATTAAGGGGAACCAGAATCTAGGTGAAAGATGCAAACAATTTTTTTATCTCTTGAGAATCGGCAGGCCTCCCTTAGGAGGACATGTATACACGCACACACTTTTAGTTTGACTCGACTGATCTTGATGACTGTGCTTAACTAGTCTACTCCAAAAACTTAATCTAAGAGCTCGGTCTACTCAATCGGAGTTATGAGGTGCTAATTATTGAACGGCATGCCACTTTGCTAGTAACCGCGCACTAATAGTACTCCCACCTCGACGTGCGTTTCCCAAAGTGCGCCGCGCTTTCGAACTCTCGCACTCCAAAGGCACGTGGGGCCTCGGGAATTTTTTTTTTCTCAGACATCAAAAATACAGAAAACACTAGCCATGTAAGCATCGCTCAGAATATAAAACCTCAACTCCGGAAATTCCTAATGGTCGACCAGTAGAGCAGCCGCAGTCACCACAGCAAGGTTCGTAAAGTGCAGATGCTGGTAGTAAAATGGGGAAATCTCGAATGGTTACAAACAGAAAACAAAGCGAAAAGTAGAGAACTAGCGGAGGAAAGCATCAGTGCAATTAAGATCAGCCTCAAGTAGAAGAAGTCACGCTTATTTACAAAGCCAAATTGTTTTCGGTTTGTTGTATGGTATAATTCATTAGCCTAATTGACTGCTAATGATTTGTGCCACTACATTCGTATTTTCCCCAACCATGTAAAAAATTTCGCCTGTGTTATGCAACATTCTGGGTTTTTTCAAGCATTTTCGTGTCTGCGTTTACGCAGACGTTTGTTTTGCTGTTTTCACGGCTTTTGCACACCGCCCTGTGTACTTTCCAAACATTTGTATCCCCACCCGTCATGTTATGTCCCTTTCCAGGAACCGTTGAGAAAAATAAAATAAAATAAATAAATAAATATGTTCCCAACAATCTCGTTTTGACTAAACAAGTAACGTATCGAAGCCAAAGAACACTTCAAAACTAGGAACCGTCCACCGAGCTAGAATTGCTTCGGTCATTTTAGGAAGCCTATTTTCTCTAAACCAGATAACTGCCCGCCGAACGGTCTGTTTACCTTACCGGGACGCGTAAACATCTACCTAGGCCCAATACCGTTTTCTGTGAAGCCGCGCTCCAGTGGCTCGCTCCCAATTCAGCCCCACTCCGTGGTACGCGGGATCGCAGCCGCCACTGAAGCCCCTCTGCGCACGTTTTAAAACACGCAAGCCTGCCTGAAAGAGCGCCTCTGTTGCGCGTGACTACTAATTATCGAGACGAGATTCTCATCTGGCCAGAATAATCGTGGCGCGCAGACTCGCTCGCCCACGCCTTGTCGTCCTGGACGCGAATGGGGCGACAACGGGTTTTCCAAATCAAGTGCCGGCTTACGGCTCCGGCTTTCTAGCACGGGAGTTTAGAGGGACCCATTCAACCACCACATTCAGACGCGTTTTTAGCGCGCTGTTTGTCGCCGTGTTTACAGTCCGGGGCAAAATGAGAGAGACCATGTCGAGAACGGCGCACCTTTCATTTGCTTTCATTGGCTTTCATTTGCTTTCATTTGCTTTCAAATCTCCCGCGCTCCGCCCCGTTTTATTTTTATCGGAGGTCGGCTGAACGGTTGTGTGGAGAGCGCTGACACTCTGAGGAGAAAGAGGGGGCGTGGGTGGAAAACGTCTGGCTTTCGGAAACAGCCGTTCACAGAAGCCGCACAACAAAAGGGCCGGGTAGGAGAGCGGCTCGGCGCTTCGGCCGGGCAAACTGCGAACCAAGGGGTATCGCGCAGATTTGTTGTCCCCTGCTTCGTTCCGTTTGAGAAACGAAGAAAGGCCCGTTGCCGAACCAAGAGCTCGCTTCTCCTCGCGCTCCCCGCGTGCTCTCGTTGCGAGCCAGTGCCGCGGACTCCCCAGTGTACCACTCATCACCGGAGGAACAAGGGAACCAACTTAGGAGGTCATTAACCAGAGCAACGGATGAAATCGTTGAGTTTGCGCCGAGGGCAGCACAACAACGGCCAGACCCGCGGCGCAAGTAAATGAATGAACGCCAGTCGCTGTCTGCGCGTATATTAGGCCGCTCGCCCGTGACACCCTTCGGAGCGTGGCAGGCAGAAACTCGGGACGAAAGAGAGAAGCGAGAGAGAGGAGGAAGGGACCGGGGAAAGGTTATCCCGCAAGAGAAAAGAACAGGGGGCGTCAATGCAGCGCTGGCAAGCCGCGACAGTCGGAACTCACGGCGGGCTCGGGGGTGAGATCTACGGCCCGCCACAACCCGAAGACGAAGACGTACGACGCTGTCTCGCGAGCGTGTGCTCGCGCGCGAGAAAGCCCGGTAACGGGTTGAGAGGCTGGGCGGCCGAGGCGGCTCGCGAAGGAGCAAGTGGAGGTCGTGGTGGCAGCTCCGTGTTAACAAGATTCCGGCCGACTCTCGCCCTGCAGTGCTCTATTACCCACTAAATTGCGTGTATCTAGGACTCTGCCCCCTTAGCTGCCTGCTTTGAATGAGCGCCCTTATTTGCTTTCTCGCGGAGGTCGGGTTCAACATGAATATTTATAAAGAGTAACTTGGTGCAACAACTTTCCTTCTGGTTCCTCCTTCCGCACTTCCCCTCCGCGAGGTAGCACGCGCACAAGAACGGTCTGCCTGAATAAATTACACGTATGGATCCTCGGGCATTCCAGCACCCGCACGTCTCCTTTACCTTTAGCGAAACATTTTTTTTTACTCCTTGCGCTAATCTCTCTAGCTTCAAGCGCAGCTCCGCAACGCCCGATGAGGCGTTCTAAGTGCCAAGGAATACGCAGTACGGTGGCGACACTCAAAAGCAAGAAGTGCGGCCACGTATCCGTGTTTGCCTGGGCGGAAAATCGCGGAAAACGCGCAAGAAATTCCGCTTGAACGTGGGCAAGAAAGTCATGTTTAAGCCGTTAAAGCAGCGGTGCTGATGTCACTCGTTCAGCATGATGGTCAGCTGTGTATCTGATTTCTTATACGTGTTTCTGCGGTCGGCAGGTCGAGTGAGTGCAGTTCCCACCGTTGTTTTTATATGCCAAGCATATCTTGGCAAACCGGGGAAAGTTTTTTGGGTCAATTTTTTTTTTTTGCACCATCCGTTTGCTTCGCTGTTTTCGGCGCCTATTGAAAAAAGCCTTCCTGTCATAAAGAAGAGCAAGAACAGGAAGTACATATTGTTACGGTGACGTGAAGGAAGACGTGAAGCCAAGAGGTACAAGAGGTATCCACACAGTCTATTTACAATCCTGACAGCACCGCGCAGGCAAGGCGCAAGATCCTCTTCTACCTCTACTTCTAGCTCGTTCCTCGAGACATGTCCCAATGTTGTACATAGGCTATGAACTAACTCTTCCTCTGCTTAGCCTCTTCGGCTAAGGCACCGCAGCATAACCCCTGCGGCGGAAAGAGCTGTCTCGGTGCTAATTATAGCGACACCGAGCGTGGACCGTGGTACGGTTTCAAGCGGGCTGAGTGAACAACGTCCGTTGTTAAACGGTGGGAAGTTGGCGATGGAATGGCCGGCGATATTTCGTACGTGACCTCGGTCATTTGTCGGATGACACCGTAAGGACCAGAATATGGAAATAGCAGTATTTCAGGAAGTCCCACGTGGCGCTACGGTGACCACATCAGGTGACCAGCCATAGGTTGGTCGTGAAATTGTTTGAGGATGTCTAAACGAAGGTGGTCAGGAACAACAAGCAGGAGCTCAGGGCCATCTGGACGGACATTCTGGTGGTACAGGATGTCATATCTTGCAGTCGAAACAGACGCGTCGTAGGTGCAGGGGAGCCGATGGTGAGGCTGTCGATGATGGATTTCAAAGAGGGATCGCGACGCTCCTCATCACCGATATGGAGTAATCCTGAAATGAACAGCAAGCAGGATTGGGGCAGTGGTTCAGGAGGGTCAACCGGATAACGAGATAGACAGTCAGCGTCATGGTGAAGGCGACCAGGTTTGTAGAGGACGGAGAAAGAATAGTCTTGAAGGCGTAGTGCCCAGTGACCCAAGCGTCCGGTGGGATCTTTCAACGAAGAGAGTCAACATAACGCATGATCTGTGACGACAGTGAAGGTCTTTCCGTATAGGTAGTGGTGAAACTTTCCAATGGCCGGCACAAGTGCAAGACATTCCCGCTAGGGGATAGAGTAGTTGCGTTCGGCAGGAGAGAGTAGGCGACTGGCGTACACCATAACGCGGTCGTGGCCACCCTGGTGTTAAGCCAGTACGGCGCCGATCCCATGACCGCTGGCATCGGTTCGCACTTCGGTAGGAGCGACCGCGTTGAAGTGGGCTAAAATTGGGGAGGACGTAAGAAGGGGTATTAGGGTGTGAAAGGCCTCATCTTGGTCGATACCCCAGTAGAACATGACGTCTTTCTTGAGAAGGTCAGTGAGAGGACGGGCGATATCAGCGAAGCTTTTGATGAAACGTCGAAAATAAGAACAAAGTCCGACAAAGCTACGCATGGCGTCTGTAGAACAGATGCCCTGCTTCTACTACTTCTACTTCCAGATCGTTCCCCGAGTTCGAGCGTGCTACCGTCATCGTCTTTCGGCTGGTACCTGGCCCATGTCCCAATGTTGTACATAGGCTATGAACTAACTCTTCATCTGCTTAGCATCTTCGGCTAACAGACCGTACCAATATGTAGGCAGGAAGTTTCCAAACCACTAGCATTGGTGTCACGGCTCACACGTGGCACCATTGTTTAGTGCAATGTAAATCTTGGGCACATTAAAGTCAAAACGTAAGTACACAACCAAAAACACCAGCGTAATTAGGTTAGAATTCCAGTCGAATTGGATTTTACTGAAGTCATTAAAAAACGGTTAGAAGACAGCGTCGAAGACCAGCAAAATACAAAGAACAAAAGCAAGCAAAAAAGACTGCTTCGCGCTGTCGCGAGCTGTGTCAAACACCAAAGAAATAACGCATAAAGGAAAAGACATTGGCCCCCACTGTCGGCTCTAGCGCGGCAAATAACCACGTGCAGTTTATTTAGACGAACCTAATCGGGTTATTACACCCTCTCGTTGCATTATTCAGCAATACGAGGGCGAAACATGCGGTGACATTGCCGATGGCGTCCCCCTGATAAGTGCGCTGGACTTGAATGAATGAATCTTTATTGGTGATCGATAGGGCTTGGTAGCCTAGTTGGGGAGATGGAAGGCAGACAAAGGGAGTAGGATGGCGGTCACATTCGTCCGGTCAGATCTGCCTCGAGCGCGATCTCCCACAAAGAAACGTTTGTGCTTTCTGCGTCGAGGTGAGGGGGTGGGGTTCCACGAGAGAGAGAGAGGAATTTTATTGAAATGAAAAAACACAGAAAGGTCGGCCTGATGGTAGTATATCTGGCCAGCTATTCTGTGTGTGGGAAGGGAAAGGGGAGGAAAGAGCCTGGATAGAGGACGAGAGAGATGAAGATGGCCGAGAAATAAATAAATGGCTATGTATAGAAGATGCCTACAATATCTCTGAGAGGCCGCTGCTGCGCAGAAATGTCAGCGCAGCTTTAAATGCCTTGTGGGAACGCTTCGCGTCTGGCCAAGGTCCCAGCAGCACTTCCTCCGACACCACACGACAGTCCAAACGGGCCAATGTTCTCGCTAATTGTTCTCCACATTCCTCTAACAAGGTAACACCGAGAACTGGCTAAATACACCGAGCAACATGCAGACTTCGCGTACGGTTCGCGGTTAAGCGAAGCCGTGTAAGCTGTGCACAGCCTTAGCACAGCAGGTCGACTGAGCGTAACGCGTACCCCCACTTGCGCTCGCTTATCGTTCGAGCATGTCGCGTATCTTCCCACGCGTTCCAAGATTACAAAGTAGGCGAATGGACACACAAAGCTGCACCGCCTGCAAGTCAGTTTTTCCCCCGAAACGGTCAAACAGTACATTGAGATGTCGTCGCCGGTTTTACCGAGTATTAGAAGGGATTCTTTCTACGGTCGCTGGTTCAAAACAGCGCTACCTAATTTCTGTGGATGACGGAGTGACATTGCGTATGGTCTGAGTTCAGCATTTTTGTAGTGTCTTTTGTTCTTTTGTTGGTCTTTACGATCTTTTAATCTGCGAATAAATTCTGGTGTTCATTAGATATATTGCTCGGTCCCATTGGCTTTAGTATTTCTTTATTTTGTTTGTGCGTTACTTTATACGAAAACTCCAAATACTCCTCTTTTCGCGTCCCCTTGCGTGATATTGCCTTGCATTCTTGGGCATTGGAACCTGCTGTATTTTGCAGTGGCGTTCAGCGAATTGTCACCCCTTACGACAGAAATTCCTCAGTGGGTATCAAATAAAAAAAATTGGCCGCGTATGTGTGCTCATTTTGTTGCAAATGTCGACGAAAGATGATAGTCGACCGGCGCCCCTCCCAAGTAAATGCCTCCCATCTCTTTCCCGCTCACCTCTCATGCTGTTTTTGTCCCGTCTCGTTCCACCCAAGATAACACGCTAGATGTTTGCTAAAGTCAATTTAAATTTATCGCGTTCCACTGCTCCAAGTCTGGTGGTTCGATGCCAGCGCTGCCGTACGGCGCGGAGACGCGCGTTAATCGAGGCATTCTACTACTACAAAGGTCATAGAACCACGTTGCCCTACTCCACGAGCGTTCCAAGCAGAACGTCGAACCTATTTAGGGGAACCTTTCGTTGCTGTTGCCGTTTTATTTTTGAAATCGCGCCAGGTAGTGCGGGCATCAGCAGGCAGTGGTTTCTGCCGTTGATATAGCACTTCATTTGCTATTGCATCCATGTGTTTTTTTTTTTTTATAAAAGAACACTGTAGATATCACTCATGCACTAATTTTTTGCCTTATATTTGCGGAATGTCTTGTTCTTGTTTAACAACTTGGACAAGTATGAACATTGACACCGGGCTTGAACGTTTAGGTTTGGCTGTAAATAAATAAGACTATTGCGCAGCCTTTGTTTCTCTTTGGCCGGATGGCTGAATCGAGTCAGACAGACAGACAGATATACAGACAGACCAAAATTTCTGCGTGTAAGTAGCCCAAGAAAGACTATCGTCTTTAAAAAAGGCAGGCCGATGGTATGCCTTGAATTTCTGCTTGCAACTTAACTTATACTACACTAACGGGATCAGCGTCGAATTTTTATGCTGCATGCTGCTACAAAACTGCTGTGCGGGTGTGCGGTACGAATAAGAGATATGCCAGCATTGCAAAGCACGTAAGTGTAATTTTGAAACTTTTCACGTGTCTTGAATAACCAAACAAAACATTGATTTTTTAAAAGTAAATTAGTTCTGGTTGTTGGAAAGGTTTAACCCCTGATATAATGTTTTCTGCCATTTCTTAAGCACGTATTTCTTAATGGAACGTGTTGAAAATGCGGGGCAATTTTTTTTTACTTTTCTGGGTGCTTTGAATATGAGCGCTCTTGTATTAACTTGGCTAGTACTAACTACTTCACCATTAAAAATGTTCTCCTTTTTTTTGTTTTCAGGTGAGTCGATTTCGGCGCATCTAAGCGGGGTTCATATATTTGGTAAGTTGGAAAAAATGCATTGCATGGATTTCTTTAAACGTATACGCTGATAATAAATTGACTTCAGGTGAAACAAGAATTAAATGAAACGAAGACGCAGCGAACACCTTAGTAAAGTAGAAGTCCGATATCCTGCATCAGAAATGATCAGATTTTTTACACTCGACAATATTCCCCGGTTGACTAGTCGTACACTTCCTAATGCAAAAATTTATAGCGTGCGGTACAGAATGCCATGGGCGCCTTGCCTTTTTTATCCTTTGTTTTTTGATGTTCCCTACATTTTTATGCAGACTTTCAAGCGCCCCTTGTGTGTCGAAACTCCTTTTCGACGCTCGGGTTAGTTTTGCGCGTTCTATAACTTGGGTACGAAATTAAGCAGTGACCTTTCGTCTTTTGCCTTTTGTAGGAGTTGATAAAAAATGAGTGCCCACAACTGCAATTCTGCAGCACTCTTGTTTCTTCAAGAGAAATACAAGTGTGCAGATTTTTTTAGCGACGCGTCTAAAAGAGCCCTTACCGTGTCGTGTGCTGCGCATGGTCCTGATTTTAGGGTATCTAATACCCTAAACACGAAAAGCAGCATTTTTACGGCTGAAGCCTATAAGTTTCTTCTGGTTTTAAAGCACATAGTTCATAAAATTCCCAAGTTCGTCATCTTCACAGATTCCTTGAGCGTAGTACGTGCATTGGCATCTAAGCAGTTTTGTAAAAATAATATTATTCATTTAGTTTATAAAACCATTATGTCAGCATATGCGTTAAGTCTTGAAGTGACCGTGTGCTGTGTACCAGGTCACTCGGGGATCGCCGGAAACGAGACAGCAGATCAAATGGCCATTGCTGCTGAACTTACAACTACAGCTGACATAACAACAATACCTTACACTGACCTTAAGTCACACATCAAACACCTTCGCAAAACATGGCAAGCACACTGGAATGAACAGACAGACAACAAACTACAGGTTATGAAGCCACTCTTGGGAGCATACACAACAGACACAATTAAGTTACTCTGGCTCGATTACGGATAGGCCACACGCATGCAACACACTCCTAGCTGCTCACGGGATCTCCAAGACCCCTTTGTAGCAGGTGTGGAGACGGCCTACCCGTGATCCATGTGCCACTTCAATGCAAAGCACTCCACACAACACGACACAAACACTTCGCCGAACTCTACAGACAACACATCTCACTGCACCCAGCGTACTTCCTGGCTGACTATCCCATGTTTTCTATCAAGCTCTGTCAAGACGGACAGACAGACGGACAGACCAAATTTTCTGCGTTTAGGTAGCCCAAGAAAGACTATCGCTTTTAAAAATTAAATAAAAATTGCGGGGACACCTAATCAGTCTTTACGATGTAGTTATTGCAAAAGCATCAGTGTCCAAAAGCAGAACGAGCCCTTGCCCTCTCATTATTATCATTATCATTTAGCTGTTGTGGCTTTCTCTCCTTTCGGCTACTATATATGACTGAGCACAGCCAAGCAAAGATGGTATTTAGTAGGGACACACTCGCATAATGCCCATTGTGTAATTAGCGTGCGCGTGCGATGTTACACAACGCCGCATGGTAATTTCATCTAGCCAAATCATTGGAATTTCATCTAGCAGCCGTGCCAAGGCTTTTGAACGTCGCTGAGCACACGACGCCTGTTTGGGCGTGCACGCCCGATAGGAGACCACAGGTGATGGGCGCTTCCCAAGACCGCAAAGAAAAACCGCGGAAATGTCACTACAGAAGCTGTTCGAGAGGAAGGCAACACCGGACATTTGAACGGTCGTTCTGCTTTGTGAGCCGTGTTTCGGCTATTTGGTGTACCATCTACCGGTCATAGTAAGGCGAATGGCGTAAGAGCACCATTGCGAAAAAAAAAAACAGTCGTGGTTGTTTCATAGTCGTTGTAAGGTAGAGAAAATTGCCACCGCTGTGAACAGTCAATAAAAAAACACATTCGCATTCGTATGAGATTTTAACGAGGATTTTTACGGTACGAGAACAATGCGTAACCACCTCGCCATGCCCTTTTTTCGCTTTATTGCATGGCGAAGTGTTTGTGTCGTGTTGTGTGGAGTGCTTTGCATTGAAGTGGCACATGGATCACGGGTAGGCCGTCTCCACACCTGCTACAAAGGGGTCTTGGAGATCCCGTGAGCAGCTAGGAGTGTGTTGCATGCGTGTGGCCTATCCGTAATCGAGCCAGAGTAACTTAATTGTGTCTGTTGTGTATGCTCCCAAGAGTGGCTTCATAACCTGTAGTTTGTTGTCTGTCTGTTCATTCCAGTGTGCTTGCCATGTTTTTCGAAGGTGTTTGATGTGTGACTTAAGGTCAGTGTAAGGTATTGTTGTTATGTCAGCTGTAGTTGTAAGTTCAGCAGCAGTGGCCATTTGATCTCCTGTCTCGTTACGCCGATGACATCTGCCTCTGGGCTTCGGATGTTAATCGACATCAGCTGCGAGCACGGCTTCAAAAAGCGGCCAATGTGACGACGGCATACCTCCGAAAACAAGGACTCAGTATTTCTAGGGAAAAGTGCGTGGTCGTTACGTTTACCCGCAAACCCATCTCCCGATATCCCATAACCATCAATGGAAAGTCGATACCGTACTCCAGAAATCACAAATTTCTTGGCGTGATCATCGACAGGGACCTGTCATGGAGCGCACATGTGTTTTTCTTAAAGAAGAAACTCACCGCCATCGCCCACATTTTCAAATTTCTCGCTGGAAAGACGTGGGGCACATCGGTCAGAGGAATGCTGCAACTGTACCAGGCACTCTTCTTGGGAGTTTTGCGCTACAGCTTGCCAGCGATATCCGGTACATGCTCCTCTAAACCTTCGGGTGATCCAAAGCATCCAAGCGCAGGCTCTCCGCACGTGTCTTGGTTTGCCGCGATGTGCTTCAACAGTGGGCACATTATACATTGCCCAAGACTATCCTACAGCAACTTATGTGAACACTGAGACGCTACGCCTACACATCAGGCTCCTCACGAGGCTACCAAGTCACCACCTTGCGCAGCTTCCTCAGAGTCGACCACGCTCTTCCTTTGCAGCCATTGTCGCAGCGCACAGGGCTGAGGTACAGTCAGACTACACGCCTGCGGTCACACCGTCCTCCCCGTTGTGGTGCCTGGCAACACCGGACATTCATCTGCATGTTCCGGGCATTGGAAAAAAGGCCGACTTACCACCACTGGCTCTCAGACAGTTCTCTATGCAGTTACTGTACAAACAACACCATGACCGGAAGCATGTATACACAGATGGTTCTGTGACGTCCTCGAGTTCGGCAGGTGCGGTGGTTATACCATCAGAATCAACCAAGATTCGATTCCGTGTCGCCCATGTGACGAGTTCGACGGCTACTGAACTTGCAGCCATCCGTGAAGCTCTTCAATACATCATGGAAGCTTCTGTCCAAAAATGGTCCATTTTTACCGACTCCAAAGGCGCCCTGCAAAGCTTCCGAGCAGCCCTGCGCTACGGTCCTTTGCACCAACTTGTGACAGAAATTCGGGAATCATTTCACCAGGCTGTCATAAAGGGCCATAATATTGTATTTCAGTGGCTGCCAATTCACTGTGGAATCACCGGCAATGTCTCGGCTGATGCCGCTGCCCGGACAGGCCATGACAGTGAAAGGACCATCTTGCTTCCGCTTGCAAGGACTGATGCCGCTAGGCTGCTTCGTCAGTTAGCGCGGAGGACCTCCATTACTCAATGGAATACACCGGACTTTGTGCACCCGCGCCTCCACAACCAGGACCCTCTACTCCAGCGTCGTCTTCCGTGTGGGCTGACTCGATCACAGTCTACTTTACTTTGTAGGCTGTGGTTGGGAGTGACCTTCACGAAATCCTACTCCTTCCTCATCGGGATGGCCAGTAGTGCTCACTGCGACGCCTGCGATGTTGAAGAGACAATCGACCATGTGCTTTGTTGTTGCCCCGAGTATTCATCGGAAAGACGCGTTTTGGCAGCCGAGCTCAGAAGATTGGACAATCAACAGTTCAAGCTGGAGACTATTCTAGGACAAAGACCCCTACAATCGACTTCGCAGAAGGCAACAAAAGCCCTTCTGCGTTTTATGAAGGACACAGGTTTTAGCTGAGAGACTCTAGTGCCCACGAAGGGACTAAAGTGTGTGCGGGACCCCGCTCCTATCCCCCTTTTTCGCCTGCCATCTCTTTTATCCCCTGAACACCCCTTCCCCAGTGCCGAGTAGCAATCCGGGCTCTAAGCCTGGATAACCTCTCGGCCTTTCCTTTCGCTTTTCTCCTCCTCCTCCTTGCATGGAAGACTGACTGCTGCTAAAAGCACGTTGCGGGCGGTGAAGAACAGACAAACCAGCACTCATTGAGGGACAAGGTGTAGAACAGGCGCACATCAGCCTCGGAGAACTGTGATTTTTGGGGAGCTGCGGCGCGCCCCGAGTGTGCCTGCAGAAATAATTCGGTCCAAAAAACGACAAAACTAAAGCGAAGAAAGACACAAATATGATAGCAAACTGAAGTCGTTGATAAGTACTACCAGCATTTCGTTTTCAAATCAGATGGCGGCCCCTCTTCCTTCGTCGGAGACCCGGCTGTTGTACCTCGAATTTGTCTCCCAACTTGCCGTTGAAAGTTCACCATGACTGGCAGGCCCAGATTGTTTTGTCCGCAGCTTTTCACATCTCTTCCAAACTTAACCGCGTTAGCACGCACTAGAACCCGCAGAAACCGGCTTCGTGATCTCAGCGTCTGTGCTCTCCAGCTCAGGCGCAAACGCACGTGAATTGTCGACGAAAACAGCACGCGAGAGATGACGCCACGAACTCTGGGCAGAGTGTTCTCGAAGGACGAGCTGGCCAATGCCGGGCGCTTCTCACGAGGCGCTCTGTCTTTTTATTTGATATTGTTTTTGTGAGATCCTCTCGTGGAGCATGTCCACACCCAAGCACACCCGGCCGACGCCGGACGCTCCCCACGAAACGCACGCTCACGTGCGCTCGATATTTTTCTTGGTATTTTTTAGATGCGACTGCATCTCATTCACTCGCCTTGTCCCTGCATCCGGCGTCGTCGGCGTTGTCGTCGGCGTCCGCCCCTCCCCCATTCTCCTCTCCGCGCCATCTGCGCTCTCCGCCACTCACCCCCTTTCCTCTCCGAAAGCGAATACTCCTCTCGCGAGGGGAATCGGATTGGATTCGATTGGATTGACTTGGCTTGGCTTGGCTTGGCTTGGCTTGGCTTGGATTGGATTGGATTTAGATTGGATTGGATTAAAGTGGATTGTGTTGGATTGTGTTGCGTCATAGCCGCGGCAGATGCACTGGCGCCGGCGCGTCCCCTCACCGTTATGCGCGCTATAAAACGCGGTGCCTGCGCCGCTCCGCTCCATCGTTCCAGCGCCGTTCCTCCGCTGTCCAACGCTGCAACGTGAACCCCCTATGCATCGCATCTACACAGGGGTTCCCAGTTTTTTTTCTGGTAACGCTAATACGCGGAACTAAAAGCTTCAACACCTTCTGCTTTTAAAAAGCGCATGCATTATTAGGACCCGTTGTCGTGGTGGTGGTGAACGTTTATTGGAGCAGCAGGGGAAGGCGAAGGGGTGTGGGAAGCCTCCTTAGTCCAGAAGGCCTCGTGACCGCGCTGACTGGAGTGTCGTCGTCATTAGCACTGTCAGAGTGGACAAAACTTCCAACCATGATGGTAGCAGTAATGATAAGTTCTGGCCGGCGTGCGTACGTAAGCCAATAGGTGCAGGTTCGCGCAGAAGTAAACGAAGAGCGGAAGCGGGAGCGGGGGCGAAATTGCATCGCTCCGTTACGCAGGCGCGCCGTCGGAAACGAAAGAGCGGCGCGTTCGGGAGGTCCGCGAGCGCTCCGCCCTGTCTGATATGTTTAATCGTCGCTCTGATGGCCCGTCAGACCGGTTGTAACAGTTTCCGAAGGGCAGCATGAGGCTATACAGTGGGGCTGATTACATGGCCGCTCGCAGCCGCCGGTGGCAATGGAATCCGCCGCTGTTGGGTTTGAGAAAACTACGCGCGTTCATAAAAGTGGCTTCCTGCTCTCCAGGAAGGGTTTCAGCATTGCGGTGCGTGGCTATCCGGTTTCTCTCAGCTTGCTTTTGCTATACAAGACATTTTAAAGTGACAACAAAATACGCCCTAATTAGGACATCCGGATTGTGAATCTCAAGGGGAATCATCGTTACTTTTAAAAAAAAATATCCCTCTGCTGGCTGAAGCTGTTCTTTTATTTGGTGCGACCATGTCCGCTCCAAGTATTTGCTGTGACTTAGTTAAGGGCTGTTGTAACGTAAGATAAATACAATGCGCCCGTGAGGAAGCAATTTTCTCCGTGCTACCCAAGGTGGCGCGGTATGCATGGGCTCATAGTTATCTGTCGTAACTGCATTTCTCGTGGGCTAAGTGTCTTATTGTCGAATCAAACGTCTTTGCTTCCTGACAAGCCCACTTTTTTTTTTCGCTAAAAAAGAGGTGCAGCTTTCATATCAGGCCTTATGCGCTGTTAGCCAAGGGGGAGGCAAGGAAATATTAAAGTGCTAATGCCACGACGCGGGTTAAAAAACAAGCTTGTTTTACTCTTTAGCAATCTGAAATTAGTGTTACCAGGGCACCTATTTAAAAAGTGCGCGAACAAAATGGACCACGACTGGCGTCTGGACTGTGCTCATGTTGTTTTTTTTTTTTTGATCGAGTTAATATCTTTAGGGCACTGAAGTAGACAGACACGCATTCTGTGTAAGATAATTCTATTGTTTTGAAATTAAATTTTAGTGTTTAATTTTGGTGTGTCTATTTCTGTAATTTGTTCTCTTACTTTCTTCCACCGTTACGACTGCATGAAGTCATGACCATACCTATGAGAACTCACGACGTCATCTGGGAGAAGAGGTCATAAAAGGCATGCGACGGCATGCCGAAACCCTTTATAGAGATCAGGAAGCCACGTTTCTGAGCGCACGTAGTTTGCTCGAACCCAACAGCCCCGGATTCGGTCACCACCGGTGGCTGCGAGCGGCAGGCAGTCTAATCAGCGCCACTTAATAGCCTTGCACTGCCCTTCGGTAACTGTCACGCCCGCCCTGACTGCCAGCAGAGCGATGATTTAACATATCAGATAGGGCAGCGAGGGCAGCGCAAACGCACCCCCAGAAAGCGCCGCTCCTTGGTTTCCGGCGGCGCTCCTACGTGGCACAGCGATGCAATTCGGCCAACGCTCCCGGCCAACGCTCCCGTGCTCCGTTTACTTCTGAGCGGACGTGCACCTTCTTGCTTAAATAAGGGCAGAATTTTTTTATCCTAGAATTCGTCATAGCCAGGTATAACTTAGGATATCCCGTCGCAATACTACATTGACACTGAGTGATGAAAAGGACCAAAAAATAGAAAGGAACGCGAGCAGTGGAGGACGGCAAGGAAGGCACACAGGAAGGAGTTCATTAATTTTACGTTGAACTACGTGTATTTTATGAAATGAAAGGAAGGAAGCGGAAAGAAAAATTAATGACCCATTGGTTCCGACAGCAGCACCGCTGTCGTGTCACTGTTAATGGATGTTGCGAATAGGCCCTTCACTGATCCGTGGCGTCCGGCTGCGCATTCTCGTGTAGCTGCGGGTCTGGCACTACTTTAGTTTCCACAGCGTGCTTAGGGTAGCTAATCTAAAAACGTTGGATCCCCCTAAAGCCTAATGTTGGCTCTACCTTAGGCTTAAGGCTTAATGAGACATTGCGTTGAGCCTAACGATGTGCCAAGCAACGTCGAACTTACTGTACGTCAGGTGCAGGTACCTATTAACGTGTTCGAACTCAAAATGTAGCGATGGGCCCAACAACAGGTAAATCCAGGGTGAAAGCGTTGGACAATTCAGATCTGTGCAAATGTAGCTGTGTTGGAGCTTCGCACGCCCTCAGGCACGCAAAATGCCGACGGGGCATACAGTTAAAAACCTAAATCTGAAAGGTAAAGGTTAAAAACTGGCATGAAAAGGCTTTCAAAAATGACAAACTTGGCGGTATCCAGCAAAAACGAGAAGCGCGAAGAGCTCTTCTGAGGCTGCGTTTGGACAACTATAGTTCAAAAGAGACAAACCCGTATGGGTGTGAGCCAGGCTGATCACTTTACTTCTGCCAGCCAAGAAGTAAATCTACGGGACATTTGGAATTAGGATTCTCGGACGCATAACCTTAGCTGCTAAAGAACGCAAGGCCATCAAATAATCTTCTGACTTTACACAACAAAGTGGCGCACTGTGACTAAATAGTTCTTTCTTAGCCCTTAACTACATAAAAAATTCAGTATACCCATAGGGGAGAACAAGCACGCAAACAGTCCCCGTCCTTGCTGGCATTCACGTCACAAAGGCGGGCCCCATACTACCGAAGAATGCAGGCTTCGCGGAGATACCGATTTTCTTACGCCACCAAAAAAATGGCGCCGAGGTAAGAATACAAAAGGGTAGGCCAGACAGCAGGAAGGGGAAATTGGCGCCTGGCGCGAGCCTTGGGCGACGTTTTCATCGTGCCTGGAGGACAGGGGCCACGGTCTTCATCGCGTCGGGATCTTGTCACCTCCTGCCACTCCGCGCGCGGACACACAGCGGTCGCCGTGACTATATAGCCCGCGCTTATTGGTTCTGGGCTTACGACTCATCGACAGCTCCCGACACCTTTTTTTCTGGAGCGGCGCACATACACGCACTGACAGCTACGCACACAACGCCGGTGTACGAAGACACGCCAACCACGCCGCGCCGCTCGTCGTCGCTGACCCTCGAGCAGGGTCTCACAGCTGAGGGGCAGACATCTCTCCCTGCAGCAGAGCCCTCGGCGGCATTGGGGCAATAAAAGCTGCCTGTCCTCCCCCTTCCCGCCCATCAGCGGCCCAGCGCTTCCGCCCGTTTGCCGCTCCTGTTCTGCGCATCTTGCCGATCTTCACTGCCGCTGAAGGCCGCGGACGATCGGCAGAGTGGGTCGTTGGAAGGAGACCACGCTACCCATTTGGAGTGCGTGATGTTTGCGCAGACATAGCTATTAGGTCTTGTTGGTTTTGTATTTGGCTGATGCTGCCCTCTAAGGACTTGCTTCGGTTTCAGTGGTCATTTTCTTTCCCCTTGCGGGATCGATCTATTTTTTCGTAATCTTCCTGCATTGCCTGCAATTTTACTGTCCGTTCTACCTTTTGAAAAGTGGACCGAAAATGTAGTATCTGTGTGATTGACCTAGCGATAATGTTCTCGCGGTTGTTTAAGGAAAGGGACGCTGCAGCGAATGCCACATTTCTCCCCTTTTTCTTAGTGCGAAAGCACTATTAGCCCTCCTCGGGCAACTTTACGGATGTGTAAACTCAAACTCTTGGTAAAAACTTCCGTATCTTCAGGTTTATAGGGGAAGGGGCCACGCAGGGGATACTTCATACTTTCAACGTCCTTAAGTGGTGCTTGCAGCTTGACGTACAATAAATAAATGTCTATTTCCTCAAACAGGTTTGTGAAGTACAATGAGGAACAAACTGCAATCACGCACATGTACTGGCCCTGCAATCCGTTGCAGCGGTCAGGTGCACCGCGCACGCACAAATAAGGAGTAATATCAGCATAGACTATTGCTTGTGTAGGGATCCCGTACTCTGTACGAACGCCGTCAGAAAATGTTTGAGAAAGAAAGATCTTGTCGCGTACCTTCTTAACCTAAAACGGAAACTAAAAATCGCGGGGAGGGAGGTGGGGGCAGGGTAGACGGTTTTAGAACAGAAAGTACGGTGCTGCCGAACAGGAATCGCGCAACCTACAGCGTGTACAAGGCGAAAAGAACATCCCACCACGACGCCAACAATAAAACCTGGCGACGCGCACAAAACCGGCATATCTGTTCGGCAATTCAACACTAATGTTTTCGCATTCACTGTATCATAAGCAGTACTTGGGTGTCCCACAATATTTTTTATCAAATGAATCGGTTATAAGTCGGCATTCGTCCTGTTCTCGTCATCCTTTTCCGTTAGAACTAAGTGTAACAGTAATTCATAAATTATCAAAAAACTCTCGCTTGGTCTGCTTCTAGAATGAAAGGTACGACTAAAGAAGGAAGGATAAGTGAAGTTGGAGTACGTTCTGCCTCTATAGTCACGTTCAGATGTGCGTGAACCCTCACGTACGCACGAAATTGACGCCTGAATGCGTAAACTATTGCGACAAAGCTGTGAGATGGCAGTAGGACAGGTGGACGTAGGGCTTGGTGTGACGTGAAGCAAACTGGACTGACGATGTGTGCATGTCCATCTGCCGTTTGTCTGGCCAGAAGGTCGAAAAACTGGGAAGACCCTAACGCTTGACAACAACACGCAGCAGAGCCGTGAAATGCCCTTTCGACTACGACTCAACTCCCACCATTATGTTAAAAAATAACAATAACACTGGATGTACAAATGCAACTCTATCATTGTAACAATTACAACAATAAATAAATGACAGAGGAAATTTCCGTCTGCCCGAGAGCTTGTACAAAACTAGCAACAACCATATTTATTGACTTATTTATTTATTGATATATTCAATACTAAGAGCACGTTACAGGAGGGAGAAAACAAGAATTTAAAACTGACTTAAACTGAACAAGAACTCCATCCTCACTCCAGCTTCCGAGGCAAGAACGTTTCATTTTACCGCAGTGAGGAGGTGGTGGGGCTAAGGAATAACTATTTGTCTTAAATGTTACCGTCCGAGGATGCAGCGAGTGAGTTTTCGGAGAAAAATACAAGAGAAAATTCCTTCACGTTTATATCCCCACTTTCGGAGCGAAAAAATGTTTCACTTCAGCTTTTAATTTTGCCGTCAGGTCACATCACGACGCCTTAAGGTTGGAGCGCGCATAAATCGTCCGTACAGAGGATCCCGCACCGACCCGAATAAGGGCGCTTTTTGCAATTTTTGATAAGTACTGCGCCCTCGATCCCGTGGCGGAATCAGCCGTCTACGACGTTCCCATTTCTCTGCACTCTCTCTTCCCACCCGATCCGTTTCCAACTGCTCGAATGTTCGGCGGAAAATCTCCCGTATCGATACTGCATCGCAGTAAACGGCGCACGGAAGAGCGCAGTCAACTTTCCCCATCAACGGGGGCTTCCCTTAAGCAAATGACAAAGGCAGTCTTAGCGGAACGGGAACGGAGAGGGATTTCGCAGAGAAAGCAGCGTGAAACGAGACCGGCCGGGGGGAAAAAAGCACAGGAGGGAGTGAAAAGGGTAAAGTAGCGGGGGATGGAAGGGACTCGCATCAAACAGGCTCCGTTTCGGACAAAAGACACAGGCTCCGGTCTTGATTCCGGCCATTTGGGACAAAGAAAACCAAGAACCACAGGAATTCATGGCCTCGTGGAGGGAAAGACAGAGGATGGGCTCAAGGAGCAACCAAGAGAGAAAAAAATGGAATTCAAGCAACGAAGAGCAGGAATGGAACGGGCGAGAGGAGAGGGGGGACGCAGAAGAAAACTACGGCGCCGCCCTTCGAGCTCAAATTGGGGAAGCAAGTCCCCACTGGCGACCCTCCATATCCCGAGCTCCCCACTTTTTTTTCGCCCCCTCGCCCGGCTGGGTAGCACGTGGTCGACGACAGGCCCGCCCCTCGCGGCGTCGCGTCGAACTTGGAGCTCAGAGTGTGCTGGCGCGCGCTCCGGACGCGGCGCGCAGAAAATATGTTTCCATTGCCGGTGGCCGTGTAAATGTGCTCCCCACTGGGCCGGTCCTGCATGCGCTCAGCCGACGTTCTCGCCAGTCCGTGCCGCGCCAATGTTCGCCCCACGACGCCACTGACGATGCATCGTACGTTTTCCGACGCTGTCGACGCCGCTCGGCCCCACGCCGCCCTGGGAGACTCGTAAAGTGTGCGTCTGTCTTCTTCGCGCCTCGCGCTCAGTGGCGTCGCCATAGACTTTGGGGTGAGCCACTGGTTGTGCTTCCACTGCGCGACGAGTTTTGTTGGCCACTGTCGACGAGGGATTTTCGCGGCCCGATGTAGCTTTCTCATCTTTGGAGCCTGCCTTTCTGTATTGGCGTCGCTGCGTTGAGGCCACGGCGCCGAGATTTATCCTTCGCATCGCACTAGTCCAGCCCTACGTCTTCTCAACGGCCTGTCGGATGCGCGGAAAAGGGTCTCGATAGAGACAAAACCAAGCGAGGCCCGAACAAGTTGACACAAATTTGTTTCGACACGCCGTGAAGCAAAGGCTTTCTCCTAGCCCGAACTTTCCCGCCTGAAAGCCCCTCTCCTTTCGTTTTTTTTTTTTTTTCTTCGGGAGCTCTCTCCTGCTTTCACGTTCCCGTGCTTTCATCAAAGATTGCATTTTCTGAAGCCGAGTCAACAAAAACAGGCCAACGCCGGCGTGTCCCAAGAACGCAGTGCGACAAAGACTCCAACCGTGACAGCGGCGGGACGCGGGGGAGAATCACAATTCTCCTTCCGTTGCTTTGCAGTCTTCTTCGCCAGCTCAGCCCGTTCTCCCCCCGTATCCCCGGACCAAGTTCCTCGCAGAACGCCCGTGGCACCAATTGTTCTCCGAAGTGACCGTGGACGTGAATTTTAACCCATTGAGTGTCTCCGGCCGCCTGCAGTGCGCCAGACGCCTTTCCTCTTCTTTGGCAAAGTGCTGGACTTATTTCGCTACTCTCTTTCGGAGTCGACTCGACAACGGGCTTCGAGCAGAGCTTTGTTTGCACCCCTGGTAACGGCTGCGTCTTTGCGTTTTCTTTCTTATGAAGGCTTACGACAGCCCGGAGGCTTAAACGCGTTTGCCCTGCGGTTCGTTGCTCTGTACTTTCGCTTCTCCTGTGCTCCTTTTCGTTGCTCCCTCGAGTCTGCAAGCCTACCAGTTTTAGTGAGCAGCGACCTGGAAGAAGCAGGGAGGGGATTGTCTCGGAGAAGAACGAGACAAGCCATTAGAAAACAGAAGTCTCAAAGTTGAAACCGGGTGGATCTGGGAGAAGCCGAGTTGGCTTGATTCCCTGCCCACTTACTCCTACCCTCGAAGTGTCAGTCGACGGTGGCGCCGCCACCACCAGCGTATCCTGTTGTGGACGCCCCGTACGTCCAGCACAAAAGATTGAGCGCAGCGGAAAAAAGCAAGCGAAGTCCGAAGCCAGCGTCTCAACTAGAAAATCCTTTCCAGGAGTTCTTCCTCATTTACGCGTGGTCTCCGCCCACCGGTGCGCCATCGCTCTTGCCGCCGTGTTTTTCGGCTGCTCGGCTCTTCTTGTCTCACTTTTTTTTTTCTTGCGTATCTTTGCAGTTGCGTGCAGTGGTCCGGCAGATACGCATACGCCGGCACTGCTGGGGCCCGGGCTGGAGCTAGAACATCGTAGTTAGGAGCAGCGGGGACAAGCAGAGGAGGAAAGAGACGGCGGAAACAACAAACGTGACACATCATTTTGTTCCCACCGACCGCTTTATCTCCGGAAAGTCGTCGTTTCTGGGCTGACGTTCCCGGCTCCCGACGTCGTCGCCGACGCCAACCGTGCGCGAGTTCCCACCTCACGTCGCGGGGCCCTCGCCTTCCGCCACCCGTTTTCTTCCTCCGCGCGGAACCGAGAATCTCCGACTACGCGACTCTCGGCTTCTCTCTGTGCGACCGAGCCTCCCCCTTTATTGCCACCGTCACCGCGCCGACCGAGAAAGTCCCCATTAGTTTTGCTTTTCTTACTTCTTTCCGGCTGCGCTCGTATTTGTGGCCTGACAATCGGAGCCGATGTGCGGTTCGATGCGATCGTGGCCAGTCGGTTGGACCCGTGCCGTTTGGATCACCCCACTTTGTGCGTCGTCGGCGCTTGAACACCTTTGCCGCTGCCGTGTCTGCAGCGAGGCTCGCTGAAAAAGTGACTCTGTGCAGTCTGAACGCGTTCGTGGGAGTAAGCAGCGCAGACATGGCGGTTCCGTTCAGTGCGGTGGTGATTCCGTGGCTACTTTTTCTGTCCCGAATGCCCCAGGCTCGATCGGCTCTCATCGAAGCTCGAGGTAAGAAGTACCCGCAATTATTTCCCATGCCATCACAGTGCTAGAAACAGGTGCCGCGGGAATTTCGGGAATGTTAGGGGACCCAACGAAAGCAGTAGGTGAGGGGAAAGGGGGAGTTGTACATTAGTATAAGCAACGGCGAGCAATTAATGATTTCTTTTAAACCCCCCTCCCCAAAAAGAAACATTTTGGGGGGGAAGCGAACATTCGCCTTTCTTGTCTTCACTCCCCTTTCCTTCCTTTCCCTACTCTTGCTTCAACAGCCAGGTATCGTTGTAGTAGACGCATATATGTTGTGTTTCAATTCTCCACGAAGGGAACGGAAAGTTTGATGATGGCGCGATCGTAATCGCATGACTTTGCATTTACCGCTGACACGGAAAGTGTAATTGCACCCGAACGTCAAAATACAGCCGGTGCTGAACAAGGGCGCTTAAGGGAGCTTTCGCTGCCTCGTAAAAGCGGTGCACCGTAAAGATTTACTTGTGATGCGTGCCCACAACCGTGCCCAAACGAGGGCTAATCAACAAGTCCAACAATAAACGTACAGTTTTTATGGGTTTCTGCTCTTTTCTTGTAAACGAGGGGTTGTTAAACCTTGTTTTATATTGCCAGGGACAGCCCAACATGCTCCTTACTTCGTTGGTGTCACATCTAGATCGGAGATTTTATTTTTTTCGGCGTTTACTTACCAAAATGAGAAAAAGAAAAGAAAAGCGGGGGTCTCTTGCTAAGGTATCAAAGCTTCTTACGGTTAACAAGAAGCTATGGTGCACGGTGGCGGTTTGGTGGGAAATAGCAGGGGAAAAGTAGTGCGTTGCTACAGAAAATGCAACAGTGTTTTTTTTTTTTTTGTAATTCGTGTGGCTGTGATGGATGGAGGAGATCACTTTAAGATTTCGGTCTTAGTTTAGCGGGGAAGGCTATCGAGGAGAATTTGTCTTTCCTTTTGATAGCGATATTTAAGCTCAAATATGGTAAATTTTGAGAGAGAGAGAGGAAATTCTTTAATGAGACCGAAGAGGTCAGCCCTGCATAATGCTGGGCTTGCTACTTCAGATGGTTGGTGAACATGTGATGAGGGTTATATGCTTACATGAATAATACAAATAAGAAAAGGAAAAAGGGAAAGAAACTTTACCAGATGGAGACACGCACACACAGATAAAAAACAAGAAAAGTCAGAGGCAGTCACAGGCTGGAGTCGCGTCCAGAGTCTCTAAGAAAACGCACAAGAGCTTTAAAACCACGCACCGCACTGTCTTCGCCTTTCCAAGGGCCTAAAACGTCCTTCGTGTTGAGAGTTCTCGCTCGTAATAAACTTCGCGCTGTATTTCGCACCGAGTTGAAACGTGGGCAAACGCAGAACAGGTGTCAAGTGTCTTCTCGTACACCGCAAAGCGGACACAGAAGTGATGCCATCAGACCGATTTTCTTTAGAAAGCTTTTGGTATAGGCTACTTTGAGGCGCAGGCGATGTATAGCACACTCTGTTTGCCTCGGTAAACCATGAGGTATACGAAACGTACACTACGGGTAGAAAGCGTAAAGGGGGGCGTACTGCAGGTCCGGGTTCCGCCAGTGCTGCAATTGCATGTGCCATCCGAGAGTTGTGGCTTTATGTTGACGTCCTCCTTGGATAAAGGGAGTTGTGCTGGTGAGCTCGTGGAATGGCCCTCGCGCGCGAGCCGATTAGATATCACATTGCCCGTGATGCCACAGTGTCCTGGAACCCACTGCAAAGAGATTGTGTTCTTGTTGCGGAGTGCCTCAATTAATTTTCTAGTAATGAATGAGCGTCTATAAGGCATGTTCTGTAGACAAAGAAGGCTTAAATATGTAGCGACAAACATTTAGGCATTGATCACAAAAGAATTTGCAGCGATAGACACCACTGCAGAACGGGAAGCATTCAACCACCATGGAATAGGGACACTTATATAAAACTCTAAAATACTCTATAAGGAAGATTTGAGACAAGGAGACAGTATTTCTCAAAAAAATTCATGAAAACTCATTATGCAGCCCGTCTTGAGAGCGTATTCGTCAAGCTTAATTGGGAGAAGACAGGGATACGAGAGATTAGAGAATACTTCAGCCACTTGCGAGTTGCAGAGGCAATTATCATGTTCAGTGAGTCTAGAGAACAACTGTATATAAAGCTTCAGGACCTACACTCAGAAAGCCCCGTTTAAAGTTTGAATGTGAATATTAAAAATGCAAAGTAATTTTAAACAGACATACGCAGTGCCTCATCTTTAGCCTAGGCTATGGAATGTTCGAACAGGTGGATGTTTATAACTATATTGGACAAGTTGCGAGTGCTGATCCACCAGAAATAAATCCCGCAAAGAAATAGTATGGGCTGGGGTAATTCGGAAAGCACTCTCAAATTATTGCTACTAGAAAGAATGACACGCAACCTATCAGTAGTGCCGGTTATGAGCTGTGAAGACGAAACTTAAGAGGAGGAGCCTTAATGAACACCTGGAAAAAAAAACGCAGGTCAGAATAACGAGCAATAGAAAGAAGGGGGAGAGGAGTTAATCTTGTGGATAGAGAACGAACGTCTTGGATTATGGAGAAAACTCGCTTGAGTCACATCATAGATCGAATTAAGGAGAAGAAGGTTGTCTTGGGCTGCACATGTAATGCGTATGACTGACAACTAGTGGACCACAAGAAGCCCATTTACACGACCTGGGGGAGGGGGGGGGGGGAGTTGTGTTGAGTGAAACAAGAACATCCAGGGGCACAGAAATGAATCGGGCATCGCAAGAGGGAAGCGTTCTGGAGTTTATGGGAGGGGTCTTCATCCTACAGTATATAAAAATAGGCTCATGATGAACACGGTGAATGGCTGGCTGCGTGTTGATTATCTCTAGGTATATTCCAAATCAATCATGCTCTGTTCTGAAAAGGCGTGCATCATTGTTATTTTACGGGATGTTTTTATATATGGTGAAGTGCGCCTCATGTTAGGGTTATTCAAAAGAATGACAAGTACGTTTAAGGTAGCCACAATCTCTCTCTCCTCTGTTATTGCACTAATTCTTGTAAGCAATAAAGTAGACAACCGCTTTAAATAGTTAGCAGGGGTTCCTTGAACAGTTTATGAAAAAATACTATATTTTCTCATATCCGCAGCAGTGCGAAGAAAGGACATGGTAGAGGGAGGGAATGATGTACGAGTGCTCGCATGCTATTCACTTCCTGTCCTTTTTTTTGCGCTCTTGCCAAGGTGTCACTGCACCACCTCGCACAGTTTGCCACCCCCCCCCTCCCCCCCCCCCCGTTTTTTTATGTTCCGCTATGAGGCTCTCACTCTCACTTTTACATTACGCAGTAATTTTACCGCGTGCCTGTGGGTGATTCGGATGCGGGTATTTCTTCGTATCAATCTGCCTGCAAAGCCGTACTCGGCGGACTACGCTTTGTCGTAAAGCCAACTTTCTCGTGATTGTTCTGTAACCCCCAGTCTAATGTAACTTTTTTAACACGAAGGTGTTTTATTTCGGGATTCAAGAAGATTTCACTTACGTCATAGCCGTCACGGAAGTGACGCCAGTACAACGAAGCAAGCGGCCTGTAGACGGTGCACCTCTGCACACATGGTCTTCCTGCGGGGAAGCAACCTTTGGTACTAAAGAGCACGTTATACTTCGGGTTGTTCGTTTCGGGTTTTCTATTTTAACGCGAACTGTTTGATGCCGGGCTACACGAATATTTCACTGACGTCATATCCGTCGCAGAAATGACGCTAGTACACCTTTGCCGAAGTGACCCGCTAGCAGGTCGTCGCTCGCCAAGCACACCCACAAGACAGCAGCCGATCCGCAAATCATGCTCATGTGCAGATTTCGCTGCACATTTCACTTTCGTGTTTTACCGATTCCTGTGACTGAGGAATCAACCGCAGTTTTTTGAAAGATTACGAGGACATCTAAGCACTCATGATGTTGTGAAGGCGAAAGAATTCGTGTTCACTTACCGAACAGATATGGCGGTGTATCGTGCATGGGCGCTGCCATAGCGCCCGTAATACCTGCCGATTTCTGCGCATCTTGGTGAAACAGCGGCAAATGCGAAGCTCAGGGCGGAGCGGGCTCGGCATAACGTTTGTTCTCATAATCATGGTCATCCTTTCGCCTTTGCGTCTTTTTCTCTTTCTCTCCGTCTCTACATTGCCCCGTTACTCCGTTACAGAGCATCGGCAAATTGCCTTTGCGTGGCCTATATCTGGGCTTACCGTTCGGTAGGCGTAACATTGCGCCTGTCGACGGGCCATGCAGCGTCAACCTCGTTGTTCGTAAAGCTGCGGGTACTGATTGATGATGTTAAATCGTGGAGAGTAACGTCGAGCTCTCTCGCAACCCTACCCTCTCAAGCAACCCTACGCAAGGAACATATTTAACTGAAACGTACTTTTCTGCTCGCCCAACTGCTAGTTCTATACATCGCATACTGGAATAACTCGTGTAAGCGTTAGTAAATATCTCTAACACTCGTTTCTAAGCCTAAAGCCTCCGTGCATGCACTAGGTTCGCTTTGATCAGCTAGAGTGAGCGCGCTGTAGTGGCATTGAGGTTGCGTGGTAGCGTTCAATAGCGTTCTCGCGTCGTTGTGTACTAAGCAATCAATCAATCAATCAATCAATATCAATCAATCAATCAATCTATCTATCTATCTATCAATCAATCAATCAATTACATACAGCGCAAGCACCAGGAGGTTCAATCACAAGACATCCGTGCCCGTTCTTCAAATCCTGTGCGGGTACCCTGAAGCCTGGCAGAGTATATTAGTTACACGCAGAGTAGAAGATACCCGCTCTAAAATATTGAAGGACGCTTTATAAACAGAAATGCATGATGCTTCGTATTGAGTGGTTAGAGCGGGCAGGCCATCGTTCATCTATTTTGTATTTTTTTAGATATACTTCACACAGCTCCGCTCAAAGCAAGATACGATCACGGACAAGTTTTAGCCCTCATTCACACAGCCGTTTTTCACCCCGTCAAGTCACCGTCACGTCACCGTCTTCCGTCATGGGCGCCGTTTTTCGACTGATTTCTCGCCGAAAACGGTGTGACGGTGACGGGAGGCCGAGCTCTACGTTTCCGTCACGTCAACGTGACGGGACCATGCCCCGCGCTAAACCAGCTAATCAGAAAACAAATTTTTACAGCTAAATTTAGCGAAAAGTGAGCACAAACCATTTTGTTTACTTTTCAGATGAAAAACTCTCAATTCTAGCCTAAACTGATCACTAGGCAGACGACCCTGTAATCTGACGGAAAGCTCCCGTGTAGATCCAGTCTGAACACTTCTCCGTTCCGTCAACGTCGCTTTTTGTTGACGTGACGGTGCCGTGACGGAGAAGGTGACGGCTGTGTGAATGAGGGCTTACTCGTCAACCCATTTCCCCAGACGCCAATGAGGATGACCAAAAATAAAATTTATTAAAAAAACGATATAGATATTCTTTCTCCTCCTCTTGTTTATTTATTTACATAATACTGCAGGCCCAGTGAACGGCCCAAGCAGGAGGGACGTAATTACAAAGCTCGTAATATGGACAACAGAAGTTCAAGAACATGAAAAGCGCGAAGATTAAGGACATAACTCAAACAATGAATAAGAAAGAAATTTAACACTTTAACAATACAGGTCAAGATACAATATGGTCAATTGAGTCTATGCTATTGCTCCTTGTTCGTTCTATGCTCCTTGTTCGTTCTATTCTTGTGCGCAGCTTTTTGAGCTGGGCTTTCTTTAACAAGACAATCATTCCATCGAGCGCCAAAACTCTTGGTTTGCCAGTTGTTGTCCAATCGTTGTCCTAGAAATCCTGTTGTGATTTACCGGTAGCTACCTCGTTACGCGTATCGAAATTTGACAAAGCTTACCCGTTCTTGAAGCGTGTTTATTTTCCATTCTTGAATTCATAGTCACCTACAAAAACATTATGGCGTTATTCTCTTTTCGCCTTTTCTTACTCAGCTTCCGTAACGGTAAGGTTATAATTTCAGCGCACAACTGTTCCTTACGGGGAGAACTTGTGGCGTGTCTAGACGGCCTTGCTTTACCAATAGCAGAAGCTTGAGTCATGGCCGGGGAGTTATAAAAAAAAAGGTTCCCATCACTAGAGTGGTCGGAGTGGCGCTCGCTGCCACCCACAAACGTACGGCCAGTTCACATGCACCTATGTGCACCGGAAAGGGCAATCAATACCACGTTTCGCTAGCTAAATTAGTAAAATATTCAAAACGTGTTTCGGAGGTGCTTTGTCTGAATCCCACCAAGAAAAAATGTTCGTTAACAGGCAAGTTTTTTATTCCCGGATACACCAAGATTGCACATACGTCATATCCGTCACGGAAGTGACGCCAGTACAACGGAGCAAGCCGGCTGTAAAGGGGCCACCCCTGAACACGGGGTCTTTTTGCGGGGAAGCAACCTAAGTACTAAAGAGCACGTTATACTTAGGGTTGTTCGTTTTCGGGTTATATGTTTAACACGAAAGTGAATTAAGCCGGGATACATCAAGGTTTCAGTGACGCCATATCCGTCATGAAAATGACGCCAGTACACCTTTGCCGAAGTGACCCGCCAGCAGAACGTCGCTCGCCAAGCACACCCACAAGGCATCCGCCGTCCAAAAAATTATGCTCAGCTGCAGATTTCGCTGCACATTTCGCTTTTGTATTTTACCGATTCCTACGACAGAGGAATCAACCACCGCAGTTTTTTTTTTCACTTTCTTCCTTCCCTTACATTTAAAAATTCCAATTTGCCCGCGGATAACAGACGATAAGAGATAAACTACTTCCTCACACCTATTCCCCAAAGAGCCTGCATTCATGCACGCGCGCGCTCACACTCACACTTACGAAAATACAGGCGCACACACTGTCGCACGTGACTGATTTCTTGTTTACGGAAAACAATATTCCTGGTTTGTTTCTGTTATTCACCCAGCGTGGGGAAGCTCGTTATGCTTCAATCATCAATCATCGTTCGTTTCTTTTTTTGTTAATTCGGTATTCTAAAGTTTTGGCATGCTTCATTACCATAGGAGAGCGAGCCGTTCGAACGCCGTGTTAAAGTCTCTGGCTTGCTTTCTCGCTGAGGAAATTATGCAGAAACTGAAGCCGCGCGATGCAGCAATCGATTAAGTTTTTCCTTCTTTCATTCTGCATTGAGCCCGGCTTTGCTATGCGCCAGCAGAATGCCGGCAGTAAAATAGGCAACTGTTTGTTTAACGCGTGCACTAAATAATAAAATGCGCATACGCAAAAGATGTGCGAGATAGACAACAAAACGGGCACGTTAGCCGTAAGAGCAGTAAGCATCGCAGGGTTATTAGATATGTTCGCAGGTTTTTCGTATTCTTAATGCGGAGGCATTAAACGTCTCATTGAGCGAAAGGAAGCCGGTGTCGGTGTTGGCGTCGGCATCTGTAAAATGAAACCCGTTACTTGGGAACCGTTCCATAACACGAGGCGCTCCACAGCGCCAGCTTAAACTCAGAAGTGTCGCAAAAAGTGACAAGTGAACGTCAATACACCGCACATGAAGAAAAATCAGCCAAGCGACCGAACAAGCAAGCTGCGAAATTCGCCGACGTCGTTAACGTTTCTATTACACGGCGGCAAGAACGAGCAGCAGCGCGATAGCAAACATCGAAGCCATTTGGAAGCGTCAAAAACAAAGCGTTTCACGCCAAGATTACAAAGCCGTTCGAAAACGCGAGGTGTGGTAGGAAGGCGTCTCAAGCCCGTTCTACATGGTGCGTTTTTCGTCTGCGAATTCGGTGGAACGAACATTTGCACTTGCGAAGTTCGCAATGCCTCGAAATGTTGTCTACATGGCCTGCGAACGTCACGATCTTCGCATTCAGAGGCACATTGTTTGCAGACTGAATTAAGTCTGCCGTGAGGTAAGCTTGTAATTTTTTTAAGGTTTTATTTTACTTTCTGAGCAAGTTGTTTCAGACTGTTTACAATAAATGTGAGTTTACCTGCGGCTTCATACAACAATTGCCAATTATTTAGCAATTTACGAACACATAGCGGAGAAGACAAACACAGCAAGCAACCCTGGGTTCGCTTGTTGTGCGCACCAACGTTCCGTGCGCACGGCCGGCTATTAGCACATCTCGGTTTACCTCGGCCGGTTTTTCTTAGGTTCTGTACTTGTTCCCTGCTGTGATGACCGCCACTTGCGCGGATACCGATTAAGCATTCGATGAAAACGGCGCGCGACATCGTGTTGTGAACGCGCGTGCGTTTGTTTCGGTGCACCCGCTCTTATGCCGCGCGTATACAAGCAACGCCATCTGGTTGCTAAGCGCACGAGCGTCGCCGCATTTGCGAATTCGCAGGGAAAATCGCACCATGTAGAACGGGCTTCAGTCGTTCAGCGGAACCATAGCCTTCTGCGACCCTCATGTTTTCGCATTCACGATCCATAAGAATCGGCCTTTTTTCACGTCACGTGACATCACGTGTTTACCTCTCGTGCTGCACTTCGGGAATGTTTTTTTTTAATACTGCGTTCCTCTGGTTGTTTCGCCGCGCTTAAGCGGGGACGTTTGGTTAACTTAATACTTTTTTATAACTAGACTGTTTGTTTTTAAATGCTGTTCTTTTCTAAGTGTTGCTTATAGGCTGTGTAATTTGTAATCTGGCAGAGAACAATCTTAAAAATATCGGCAAGTTGCCGACAAAAATGGTAACACATGTGCATAAAAACGGGTTTGAGATAAGTCACACCTTGCAGTTCGAGCGCTCAATTCTGATTCTGAGCCACAGCGGATAATATAGCTAACACGTACAATGCGCAAACCTAGTAAACCCAACCGGTTTCAGTATCGTTTCTTGAGCCGCGAACCACTCTGTTAAATAATGGCGCACTTATCGCGGCCAATGAGTTGTAGTTGAAAATCCATTTGCATGCATACCGTAAAGTTGGAAACACAGATAGCTTGCCAACTCTGGACATCATAAACTATCAGCTAGTATTCCCAGCCTTATCGTTCTGTGTATACCATAGGTTTGTTCGAATTATTCCGTCCTCAAATTGTGTTGGGTACTCAGGGCCACAAAAAAGAAAAAAAAAGCTTTTTGCGGAAGAAAACCGCACAACTAATATTTTAGTGTGCTCAGCGCAAGAAGTCACGTCATAATGTTATTTTTTTCCTAACGCGTGTGCAACGCCTACGTGCTGACTGACTGAGTTTGCGGAAACCATGTCTTTCCCAAATCGGAAAATAACCATCGAGCGAAGCCAGAAATCAGACATCAAAATTAGGATTGGTTGGGAATACGAATATGCTCGGTCCTACTGCGCCAGTGGGGTGCAAGCACGCGTATTCGCCGGCATGACTTCCAAATTGGCTCTGAACACGGGTAAAAGGCGTACGTATACATTGGCTGCAACACACCATGTGGCTTAATGAAAAAAAGGGGATCCCCAAATGAATGACAAAAAATGGCGCAGCTTGCACAAGTGGTGCAAGACTGGAGAAACAGGAGAGCTGGTGGCCCTTCTCCCTTCGTTGGAGACCCGGCTGTTGCACCATCACCACCAGCAGCAGCAGCCCACAGGTCAATTGCAGGACGAAGGCCTCTCCAATCGACCCCCAACCGCTCCTGTACCGCGACTCTTGGGTCCATTCTTAGCCTCGGAATTTCTTTATTCGTCCCTCCATCGAGTAATTGGCCTTCCTCTTTTTCTAGGTCCGTCTCTCGGTGTCCGCTGTGTCACCCCAGGAGTCCAGCGGTTGTAATTTCGCTCACTTACGAGGCCAGCCCAAGTCCATTCCTTTTTCTTTACTTGAACTATGATATCTTCTACTGCAGTTTGTTCTGTGATCCAGGAAACTGGTCTCCTGTCTATAAATATTACTCCGATCATTATTAGTTCTCTGGCCCGTTGAGACGACCTAAGGTTGCTGTCATGTTGAGCAAGGCGGCAAGTTTCCGCTCCATATGTCAAGTTTGCGCTCCATATGTCATCACCTTGCATTTATTTTGAACTTTCCGCTGAAAGTTCCCCGTGACTGGCAGGCTTCGGTCGTTTCGTCCGCAAGCTTTCACATCTCTCCCAAAGAATACCGCGTTAACACGCGCTAGAACCCGTGGACAAGTCCAAGGCCAACGCCTGCGCTACAAACCCAAATGAAATTCTGTGCGCCCGCATTGCGATGCGGGCACTAAAAAAGGACATCGACATCACCCCGTACACCATTCGCTTCCTGCCATTTGAAGATGTTAATCGGGTGCCATATGACGTTTTCGTTCTCCTAGGATTGTTTAGCTTGTGGAAGTGCCGTATGACTGATCGGCATGCGGAACCCCCTAGGCCGACCAAGTGCATTTTTCGGGAACAGGCGGCGTTGGTGCGGAGCGTTTATGCTGCGCAGAGTGATCCACCAGAGTGGCTGCCTCTTTTGGATGCGTGCGTTTGCTTGCCTGAGTTTTGAACTTTGTTCGACTGTCTGTTAGTGCTTAAATTGTGTGTTAAGTGTCTCGTCTTTTGAAGTTTTCTAACATTTCCATGCATTAAAGAAAAAAAAGCGATGATAGCTCAATCGGATGGACGGTGATATCATGACGCGACCTACACAGGTTCGATTCCTACCACGGGAAGTGTTTTTTTTTTTTTCATCCAATTAACTGCACATGTTACTCTTCCTACCGCTGCTAACCCGCACCCCTCGGGCATTTGGGGAGGCCCATGGGTTAGGTTGCCGCTCTTTTGGCGCAACTGTCCCGGTTTGAATTCCTGGGACCTCCCTAACCACATTTTTTTCTGGAGCGTTCGAGGTTTTTTGGTGCGATGGAGGGCCAAAGCTCGGCCTAAACACCTAAACAGCTCTGCTGCTAAAAACCACCCCAAATGCTTGCGCACCGGGAGAAGGGGGAGGGGGGGGGGCATGGTAATTCTGGAATGCTATAGCGCGACGTTAGGGATCACTTTATGCTTTCAGATCTCCCGTCTTTAACCGGTACCGACAGCTTGACGTACCATACGTTTGATGTTGTTGGTACGTCGTTAGGCTTAAAGTCAAGGTTACCTACTATGAAGGCTAAATATTGGTTTAACAAAAGCGATTGGCCAATGCCCTTAGCTGTAGTAACGAAGAGAATGATATCAAAGACTCAAAAGACAAAAAAAAAAGGTGATGATGAAACGGCTGACATGGGGTAGGCCTGTCGTTTTCCCGTCTTGCATGTTTCGGGACACACATACTGAGCAACGCTAGACCGATCGACTAACCAGGTGCTAATAAACGGATGCTGCAACAGGGCTGTTAAAATCTTAGGCTTGTAAAAAAATCACAGGACCTTCGCCCTGGTTTTCGCATTAGAAAACAATCAACATTCACGCGGCCTCAAATGATTATTGTATATAAATAATTGAAAGCGCATTGAAAGGTATTTCCACCATTTTTATTTTGTGCATAAAGAACTGTGTCCAGAAAGAACTATGAATAACACTTTTACTAAAACTAAAAATCAGTGTTGCAGTTTTTTAGAACTTCTTGCTGGAACATGGTCACACCTTCAGATCCTTACCTCCATGATTAGTGCGCATTTGTTGGTCTTAACAGCAAAACAGCGCATGTAAAAGTAAATTTTTTTTTTGAGAGGCTCAAATTGCTCAAGTGATTTAAAGGCATTTTGCTCACTGTAATGAGTCTATTTTGTTACTCGCATTTATGGCGTACGCAGGGGGCGCCAAGGGGGCCGCAGTACCCCCCCCCCTCCACCTTCCGGAATTTTTGGGATGGGTATGATTCTTAAGGATGGATCAACCAAGAGCCATTTTTTTGTGTTTTGGTTTGTTTGGTTTAGTTGCTTTTGTTATCGCTTATAAATTTTGATTTGTTCTTATTAATAGTATTTGGCAATTTTTCTTTATCGTGTTATCAATTTTTCATCTGGGCCCGCCCCCCTTCCCCGAGGCAAAATCTTCTTTTTCTGTTTTCCTCTTTTCACTCATTGTTCCCCTTTCCCCCGTGCAGGATAGCATACTAGGCCGTAGCCTGGTTAACATTCCTTCCTTTCCTTTACTTTTTCTCTATCTCTCTCTGCGTGCGCCACTGCGTGTTATTAAGAGCATACATTTGTGTTTTCTTCACCTTATTTGTATGGTTCACCCAGCAATTCTTTATTGCCTCTGAGTTCTTGTCAAAGGTATATTGCCTGTCATTCGTTCCCATGCACGAGAGTTCCTTTCTGCGCATATTTCGCAATGCCGGGTAAGAAATCTGGCCCGCCTAGCACCAAAGCAGAAGGCTAGTGACAGTTATCTTGTAGACGCACCGGCCAAAGAGGGCGACAGCGCGTACTCACCCCTGTGGCCGCGGGCTCCCTGGTTAAACGAGATCCCAGCTCCGTGTGCTTCTCGTTCAGCGTGAACATTGAAGCAGTGCCCAGGCTTTGTTCTCACCACAAGCCCGCAGCTCCCTGTTAATTCCTGCTAAAGAGTAGAATAAATTAGCACCAGAGAAAGAGCGTCAGCGATGGGTCCCTCGAGCTCGCAGATAGAAAGTGGCGGATACATTTTCCCCTCTTCCCACGCAGCGTTCGCCCCGTATCTCTCGGGCGAAAGGCACCCCGCAACGCTCTAGCGGCACCGTCCCCGCAGTCATGGAGGGGGGGAGTTGAAAAGGCCCGCTGAAAAGGGACGCGCTATCTTTCAAGTTTGAGTAAGATTTATGCCTTGCGGGCACTGCACGGCTGCTGCTCAGAGCGCCGGTTCGCAGTAGCACCAGCAACAGCAGCAGCAGCAGGGTGCGTGTACTCCTTCATGTAATCTCAGCGGCCACGTGCTTGTTTCGGGATAGAATGATGCAACAGAGTAACCCCTGCGGACTCCTTAGGAAAGCACCGAGCTGAAGATGCCGTGTACAGCGTCTACGGGACCGCGCGGGGCAACATCTTTTTTTACGGGCCTTACATATGCGGCCCAAAGGAGCGGGAGAGTTAAAAAAGAAAAAAAAAAAAACGTCACCGCTGAATGCAAACAACCGGTTCGAGGATATATTTGTTAGCGAATTCCGGGCGAGGAAGAGAGGGTGGGGTACGAAGGCGCAGCGGAGCGCATTCTTTCATTCTGACTAATGGTCGATTTGATCGATCATGTCTAAGGTCGTGTGTTTTCTCTCGCCGTTCTCCTTCTTCCTATATCCTCGACATTTGTTTTTCTTTTGGTGCTTCCTGGCGGCAGCCCGCTCAGCGTGTGCTCTTGGAGGGGCACTGAAAAATGCAGCCAGATTCAGGCGCCCGTCGTAAAATGACGCCCTGGGAGACAAACGCTTGGTGCTTCGTTTTGTGCCTTCGGAGTGTTTTCGCGAGGCGATTAAGGAAAACTGCACTCGTAGACTTAGTGTGCAACGCCCTGCTGAGTGTGTTTTTCTTCTATCTGAGTTCCTAGGAGCATATCACCTGTATATAAGTGAATAAGCTTGCCATGTGGTCTAATTGTAATTAATTACTCTTTCTTTGCAGCGCAGGGCAAACATTTATTTCGCTAGTTTTAGGGCAGTATCTTGAATTTTATACGGCAAGCGTTCCGGCTAGTTGGTAAGCTGTATACACAGCGCACAAACTCACAAAGACGAGAAACAGGGCACACGTAAGCTTTTGTGTGTGTCACTTTTCTTCGTCTTTTTTCGGATTGTGCGCTGTGTAGCAATACCTTAATTTTTTTAACGCGATAGCATAATTGTTCCGGACATAAATAATATACAATGCGGTGTTTGGTGCATTATTACTCCACTGAGCATTTTTTTTTTCGAAAGGTTAAATAATGAGTGCCGTCCTCCACGGCCGGTACAGTGCTAGAGCCGTAAGGAACTTGGTGCATTATATTAACTTCTTGGCTGCAGATGCATCGTAACCATCGGCCCATTTTTATAACGGAACGTTCCAGTAATGTCGCTTATTTATGCGCCTGTAAAAGTAACGCGGAGTTGCTACACCGGCTTGTAAATCGACGTTTGCCATGCAAGCAAGAGCCACCACGATGTAAACGACCTCGTGCGACGCCAGTAGAACTGTCGGGTTTACTTTATGCTACCACAAAAACGGGTGTAATGGCCCCCAAAATGGTGTCGTGTTTTAACGGGCTTTTGAGGCGCTTTGACACCCTCTGCATGCGGAGCTTGCGGCCAGCAGTCGTAACTGTTAAAGGTTGTTTGACATGCTTGTCTTCTCGTAGTTATTTTACGCGTCACTTACTTCCTCTGAGCTAAGCCGAGCGACACATCAGTTATAATCTGAATGAGCCTTTCAGGCAGCGGGAGAGTTCTTGCAGATGTAAAAAGTTTTACCGATAAATCTCGCTGCAGAAAGACAAGCCGCGAATCCTTCGCCATTCGTTCTCCCCGTGCTTGGCCATTATTATATTGGCTTAGCCACTGCTTATGCGAGAGAACTCAGGGGGAGCGCATTAAAGAAGGCTTGTAGGGCTTCCGCTTATCTGCCCTTTCAGGCGTCGTCCTCCCTAATGGTCTTAAGTCAATTAATGATTTGAAGTTTCGCCGACCACTTGACACGATGAAAGGGCTGGTCGCGGTGCATTTATAGGCTTCTGTGAAACTTCCTTGCCGCGAGCAAGCAGCGGTGTGCTATTCTATGTTTTGACTCGACTTTTTTTTGTACATGTGTTCTTTGTATTCCTTCTAAGGAAAATAAAAGCGATAACGTTTGGGATTATCCATCGAGGTGGTGTGTATTCCTGCGACAGCTTGGTCAATTCCATTCAGCGGCCGCCGTGTAAACATCATTCAATATGGGCTGCAATACAATCGGAAGTAAATTGTAAGAAACGTTGCGTCGACAAAAATAGTAACACAACGTCATGTGTATTCAGGCCTTATTTCCTTTCTTCCGAAAGTCGACTGCACGATAAAGGCGTGAAAGGGCGCAAGGCTTCCGCCCTTACGGTTCGCCTTCTGTCATCGCGCATGCGTATATCTGATCTGTGGAAATAAATTGCCGATTGGTTGGTTGTGGTTTGAGTAAAGCGTTGAAATGAAGAGGCGTGAGAATGTTTATGTATGCAGAATCCTTGTACCGCTACTTACTAAACCCTTACTGAAGTTTGGAGCCGACATGGGAAGCCATATAGTCCGTTGCAGACACATGAGTTCTCTTGCGATTTTGGGGACGTCTCCGACTTTACATAGTCATTATTTTTCTTTTACCCTTCTTTCGGAAAACTATGCTTCTCTACCGCTCAACCTGCATATCTCTCTTTGTTGCGAATTTCACTCTACGCTACACTTTCCCCGGTTCACTCCTGAACATGTATGCCTTTTACAATCCTCCCGCATGCTGGCCCTCTCTTTTTTCATGACTCCCTTTCCTGTCGCGCACACGTATCCCCCAGGGAGGGAAGGGGGGGGGGGGGGGGGGCTCGAATCTAGGTTTACGTCGATACAGTCGCATTAGTAACGGGGTTAGCCACCTTTGGGTAAACCGGTGAAAGAGGACTGCAAATGGGGCGTAGAATGTATATAAAAAAACGCCGGGGACCCCCGACCCCGGCAAAGCAGTTTCCTGTTCTCCAAATGATTGGCGCCCTGCCTCGGATGGGCGAAAGTGCTATAGAGGACTGCTGACGCCGCCGGTGCGCCGGGGACGAGCGTGAAACGACCGACATTCGGAACAATTCCCGGCATTTCGAAACAATTTGGACGCCGTCACGACTGAAGTGTCGCAAGTCACTGTCGATCCTTACGCTTCCCAACTCTGCCTCCCTTACGGAATCTGTTAAGGCTTCCCAATACCTCGCAAATTGTAGGGGGGTCGCTTTTGGCGAAGTGATTGCTGTTACGCCTCGTAATCTTTGCATCGTTCGGTTGTGTTTCAGAGCATCTGGGTTGTAAATACGGCACCACGGGTTATTAAACTGCAGTAATGCGTTTCGCTAATAGGAGGGCGGCGAGGAGGCCGCTGAGAATGTCTTTCCTATAGCGAGGCCCCTGCATTTCTTAGATGACTTACTGTGAAGAGCAGATCTCTAACAAGCGAATGTTCTTTACAGTGTATTCACAGCATGAATATCGGATGGTACGAGAGGCTTAAGTGGACATGTGCGTATGGTTTTACGTGTGAGGTCTATTTTGGGGTGCTAAAATTGTGTTCAGCACTTCTATTTCCTAATTACCCCCCTGGACGTGTTTATAGGTTGGCGGATGCTGGTGTAAATTTTCACGACTGCAAAGTAAATCGAAATTGCTATTCTGTATGCTATTTCGTCTACAGAAATCCAACCCAATGCGCATCACCTGCACCATCGTCGAACCTTGAATTTAGCTCACAAATGGACTTAGAAACATGTTCGTAGGCATATATTGAGGCCTACAGGAGTAATCTGAGAATGCAATTACATACGTAACAAAGTCCGTTTACTCTAATAGCCAATACGCAGGGCTTACAATGGCAAAACAGACGAAAGCAAAGAGGAAGAAAAACGAATCCTTTCGCGCGGGTGCGCGCTACTACAACAAAAGAGAAGAAAACCAAAGATATCAAGAAAACAACGCTAGAGAAAAGGAAATAAGAGCACACAATCGCCCCAGTGACAGAGGCATTTTGAATACGATAAGTAAAAAAAAAGAAACCCCGGGCCGTCTCCACTAACAAAAAACCTGGGGAGGGGCGAAGCATGCAGTGTATAAGCGTATTCTGGGCGCCTTGGCGCTTTTGCCAACGGAAATGAAACCGTTGGGGGGTAGAGGTACACAACTTTGCTGTAAAAGATTCTTGTCTTTTAAGCACGAAGCTCTCTTGCGCGAGGCGTAAACGAGTGCCCCGTTTTTTAGCATGCGTTACGAAGCGATCCAGCGCGAGGTGCAAACGAGTGTCCCGGTGCCTTTTTTAGCGCAAGGCGTAGGCGAGTTTCTCGGTGTTTTAATACCGTGACTAATTGAGACGAACGACGATTACGACGACGATAACGACGGACAGGGTACGCCAACAGCACCAGCCATTAAGGGGATTCGCCCCTAAAAGAAAGTAACAATAACAAAGCATGTTTATAATAGTATGTATGTAGGGCTAACCAGGGCCTTTCGGCAAGTGACTCCGTCATAACAACAATAAAGAAAACACGACTAAACGAGAAATAGATAGTAAGGACGTCGTAAGAGGACACCCTCAAACCACTGGGCCCATAGGAGTATTGAGAAAATCGTACAGCGCGGACAAACGGGGTTGAGGACTAGAAAACACTTGTAGCACACAGTACGGCGCTTCTCCCTCCATCCCCTTTGCTCGCGCTGTACGATTTTTTAAAGTCTATGAAGCAAGTAACTCGTGCCAGAATCTTGCTACATGATTTCTTTGAGTGCGCCGATAACAAAAGTAGCAAATTTAGCTCTACCTGTAGGCTAGTGTTGTATGTGTAGGACTAAAACTTCAATTTGCCAAGTTTCTCAGTCGCAGTAACGGACAGAAGAAATCGACGCAACCCCAAATCGATGAAGGCGGTGATAATAAACGGACACAATAGCATCACTGGCTATAAATGAAATAAAAGTAATGCGCTCACCATCCCACACGTCAGCAGTGTTAAGGGTTTCCCTGAATTTATGCGTCGAATGTACTTTTCTTGGGCGTTGTTAGAGGCTCTTTCTTCTTCAGGGCTGTTTGAAAGATCTCCCGTTTAGCTTCGAGGATTGTGCTACAAAGGACGGAAGGAACACGTCACACAGCGAAACCAAACTGGACGGGGCTCGAAGGTGTCCACTCGCGGAGATCGGATTTCTATTGCTTTTCGTCGTTTTATCGCTCTCTCGACACTCCCTTGCGAAAACCTCTTCCTGGATTTAAAACGTGCTCCCTGAAAACCTATCAGACACCAGACATCGAATATATTCATCGCTCAAAAGGAAAGCAGGCACTAGTCAGTCAATGCCTGCAGAAATCGTCGCCTACTCGTACTGGCAGCAAACATAAATGCACCAAGTGAACAGAACGTGCCGCCTGTCAATCCACTTGAGCATAAACGTCTAAGAGCTCGCCAAGTGACTGCCTGGAAAATGTTGCAATTTTTCGCTTGCGCCGCGCGTGATCTTCCCCGGCTTTCGATGGCCTCTACCCAGGCGCCGGCCTGCCTCCTTTGTGCCTACCAGAGCGCCTTTATCTGTGGTCACTGGGGCGAAGATGCGCTCGTGGGCCTTATTGTGCTTCTTTTTGCCGTGATAGCAGCTCGATTTTTACTATCTCTAGCCTGGAAGCGTTTTTCCGGCCTGGTCAGCGTCTTGACTGGCAAAGAGCAAGTGCGGTCATGCAAGACCTTTCCTTGGCCTTTTACGCTTCCACAGAATGCCCCCTTTCCGAGTTTGTGTAGTGTTTGCCTATCTCACTGCTCCTCTGCATCCCTCAATGGAATGGGCAGGGTCGGGGGCTTGCATCAACAACAAACAAGCCACAAGGGTCTGTGCAGGGTGCCTTATGACGACATGAACCTTATGAGGAGAAGCGACAAGCCGTCTCTTTCTTTCCCTTGTGCGCATTCGGTTGGGGATGTACGGGTAATGGAGTGGAAGCCCCTCTGGTTCTAACACTGCGCCTGATGAAGTCTGGCTTTCTGTTTAACTGGTGGAGCTTCTCTGGGAGCGCTCTTGTAAAGGGCGCTCCCGTAGGCGCATGTCTGGGCGGCTGCAAAAGGGACATTTGCTTCTCGCTTTTAAGATACTGTGTGAAATTTCTACCGTGTTACATGTACATCAACAGTTGTCACTCCTTCATGTTTGTTGTAGACACGAAACGATCATCATCATTGTCTTCGCCACTCTTGTCGACATGGAATCGGCCAAGCAGCCAAATCGGTACAATGCTTACGCAAATCGGCAGCGTTCGTACTAAAGCCACGCTATGTCTTTCCTAGTATCACAGTACCATTTTTGAGTAGTGTTTTATGCTGGAACTCAGCAGCGCTCTTGACGCTTCAGGCAAAACTTTCACGGAAAGTGCCTTTGGCATAGAATTGGCTGTGAAACTAAATGGGGCGTTTTTGGTAATACACAGGATCGTTGTTACGCAAGACGTTTTGGTGCACTTAAACCTGCTTACGAACTTTGAATGCCGAAGCAGTGTCTTCCCATGGCGAAACTTATCGGGTTTCCGTCTCTTGCTTCGCTTTCCGTTGTATTTATCGGTCACCAGACCGAAAACCATTCGGGATTCCGTACAAATACGCTGCGAATCTGTGACATGGCAACTTTTGTGGAAAGAGCATGACATATGAGATATTACGCTTAAGAAGTTTTTGATCAGTTTCTCCAGTAGCAATCACCACCTTTACTGCCCACCCCCTCCCTACCTACGAGCAGGACTGGCTGACCATCTCGGACTTTGCGACACAACATAAGCTGTACTTTTATCTAGAACCCGGGAAGCCAGCCAGAAGCAGGGCATCCAGGACTAAGGACGCGTGTGCCCTGCTATCTATCACCAAACTTGCGTGTTCCGATAAAGTGCTTATTCTGGCCCTCAATCTTCTGCGGCGTCGTTCTTTATCGTATACTCTGGGCGCATTTAAAGGGGATGCTGGATACCTAAATGCTTTTCTCGGACGGAGTGGGAGGCCCAGTCGGTTGACCACTGGTCTGCCAGTGGTGTGAGACGGCCCGTCTGCTTCTACCAGCTTTTCCACGTGATGTGATTTCACGTTTCGCAGATCATCGGTTGATGTGCGGTTGGAAGTCTTAGGGGTAATTTACATGCCTTGCGAATGAGAATATATATTATCTGTTTTTCGGCAGGTTTGGAGAACTAGGTACAGCGTACCGTACGTTACCAGTGGACCAATTTGTCTCTCACTGTCAGAGTACCAATGAGCGTAAGCGTACCAGTTAGGCATGAACAGCGTACCGTCTATTCATCACCTTAAAACATTCATCTAATGGGCAACAAAGGCCGACGCATTGCAAGAGCCCCAGTGACCCTTCCCCCTCCACCCGCCTCCAATACCCCAAGATACCCGACACAGGCTGCATCTACGCCAGCGATTACTCCCCCCCCCCCTCCCCTTCTCAAGGCTTGTGCCGTCACTATCGTTGATTTGAGGGGGCGACAACCTCAGTTCCCTCACTCTAACCACCTCGTATCCCACAACAGTCGAAGAAACCGCTATAGCCATAGCAACAGCTACCGGCACAATACGTCGCATTATCACCTGCTCCCGAACCGTCTGATGTCATCTTCTTCAAGGCTGCATATTCCAACTATCGCTTCCGTATTTTCAAGACTATTCACCCCTCCCATAAATTAACATCGTCTGGAACCCTGTACACGAGTCGTTTGAGGGTAATAAGGCGGCTCGCACCGTTGCTCGCTCACTCGTACCCAGGGTATCCATTGAAAAGTACATTGAGTCGGACCAGACGCTACAACTTATCACCCACGCTACCACAATTTTCTAAGCAACTGCTGCCTCTCCCACCGTTCACTTCCTTCCCCCATACTCTCCACGAAAAAAAGATAAAATCTCGACGAATTAAAAGAACCAATATCTTTTTTTTTCTACGGAGCATGCCACCACCTGATGTTCCCAACCCAAATTTTCTTACTTGCGGCTACCGCCTCACAACAGCCATCTTGTGACATAGGGAATGCTCAAACACCTCCTTCCTGTCCTCTAATACTCCCCCCCCCCCTCTTCTCCCGCGAAGAATCAGTGAAGGGAAGGGGGGAGAGCACTGACAAGCTTCTCGGTGGAAGGCATAAGACTCTGGTTCCTCGAGGCCGAACAGCGGCCTTGTCTCAGGGTTACCGACTGAGGTACTCCACCCCCAGGAGAAACGGCTCCAGCGACCGCACTGTTTCCGCAATGAAGTTTATTTCTCCTCTTGCTTTATTGATTGTTGGATAATGTCCTTTGCACAGCAGTCATTAATATAGCAGAGTAGTAGATATGTTGACATCCTGAATACTGCGTGCGAGTAGTAGCGGAGTAGTTCTACGTTTCAATCTTGAAGTTGCGTCGGAGTTTGTTTGTGATGCGATTACTGCTAGCCGATATAATTTTCGTGACTTTAAAAAAGGACGCTTCAATCTCACCTGTTGAGAAGAGTTAATTTGGGACTGGATTTATGCTACCACTGCATTCTGGCGTTCTTGTTGCGGCCACGGTGTGGGTGTTAACGTATTTGGCTTTCATGACATCGAGGAAGCCTTGGTCGGTGCCGGAGTAGTTGCGCAGAAGTGTTTGCACGTGCTCTTTTTTTTTTTTTTTGTCGCCTTGGTTTTTGTTTTATCGAGGCAGTTGTAGAGCAAGACCCAAGTGCGCGCCGTGCTTAGGGTGCGTTGTAGTTGCATGCAGGCCTTCCTCATGCAGTCCGGTCTCCTTGAGACTTCTGCACATTTTTCTGACCTTCGGGAAAGGCGAGCTATGCCAAGATTTCCTTTCCGATTCACTTCTGTTTTTCTTCCAGCAGCGGATTAGACTGACTCTTTCCTCAAAAATGTGGGGGAAGTATGGGTTCGCCATATGGTGGTATTTCGTCAGGGTGATGGTTTTGGTGTGCTTCTAAACATGAGTTATGATTTGGGTTTTCCATTCTTGAATGTCCTCGTCATTTAAGGAGCCGAGTTCATTTTTGCCTTGTTCTAGTGTGTGACTGTAGATTTTCATGTGGTTTTTGCCTTCATGTTGTACTGAATTTCTACATCGGTGGGAGGGTGATTGCCGCCATGTACTGCATCTGTACTTCACCCAATGTAGAGATATAGAGAAGTATCTCTGTTTACACTGCTTTCGGTTCATATGGCCATGCACGGTTCATTTAGTGGCGTAATGTTGTTATGCAGTGGTTTGTACATTTCTTTTGTGAGTGAGGGTGCTGGTGTACCTCGAAACAACGGTTGAAGCGCAAAAGTTACCAATTACCAATAATTTTCGTCATTTGGAGAGCTCACGGACTTCTTTAAAGATAGCGTATACGTCCTGAAGGTTCTTTTCAAGTTAACTGTAGAATATTAAAATGAATAGGCTTGAATGAATTTTCTGCTTAGAGATCATCTGGATGATTGTTTTACAATTTTATTACTCAGCATTCTGCCATTGTCTGGTCCGAGCATCATTAGGCATTGCGTCGGGCCCACTGAAGGAATGAAAAAAAAAATGCGCAATAACAGTTTTTGAAAACATGGCTCATTAGGAACGCTGCTTGCCTTAAGTTTTTTATTTGCACACAGATACTGAAGAATGTGTAATAAAGTTTCTGCATTTCGGAAACTCACAGAGCTCGAACTGAACAGTTCGCCCTTCCTGTTTTCTTTATTTCTGTCAGGGGTTACGTTTTAGCGCCCGTAAAATTCTTCCTTCTCGTTGATTAATTATACCATACATTTCAAGTTTGGAGGTATTAAGGGCTTCGCACTGGAAAAAGACGGCATTCTCAAGCATGCAGGGCTCCTGGCCCTCCTATCCGGAAGCTGTAATTTTCACAAAGAGATTCGAGTAGAAAAACTCTGCGAAAACCGCGCGAGCTTATATTACTGGTGCGGCCGGGAAGTTTGTATTCAAACATGGTTACTGCCAACTAATTATCACGTCGTCATTTATTCCTTGCGTTATGTTATGCGTTGTTTGCCTGTGCTGCGCGCACCGCCTGTTCTTTATTATGTGTTACAGTTGCAGTTTTCTTTTTCTGTTGCAGAAAAAAATCTGCAGAAATTCAGAGAATTGTCTGCTAATCTGTAGCGTTTTTATGGTGCTCGTCTAGAGTGGGATTTTTTAAAGCCGAATGTTTTTGTTTTTAGAAATTCTCTTCAACCACTTATCTCTATTTGCGCTCTTATAACGACTGCCGGTGGAACTTCTACCAAATGTGCATTTTTGTAAAAATGCCGGGCGTTTAACGGTCTCCACTTTTCGCGAATTGTTTCTATTTTTCTTATTTCTTGTTTTTGTTCAAAATTCTGTTCGGCCAATTATTTCCATTTACGCTGTTGTAATTATTACAAGTGTAACTTCCAGGGAATGCGCATTACGGTCCTGGCTGTTGGATTAGTCGGCAAAGAATGCTACGCATTAATAATATTCAAACAGGAGACCGCAGAGCTATTTAGTTCAACAGACACCACTGAAGTGGCTGGAAGCTTGCCTGCGCTCAAGCCAGTAATCGCAGTGCTAAGGCCAAAATGTGGCATGGCATATCTGGAGAGTCACCTTGTAGCTACAAAAGGAACATGCCGCAATCCTGTTCCTCCATTACAGCACTTCAGCAGTACCTTACACTCGCTTACACTCGCTTACACTTGCTTACCTTACATTGGTCACACTCGCTTTCTGGTCTATTAGCCTGCTTGCGCGCTTCCCTACTTGCTGGTCTGCTCACCCACAGCACTCTTGTTTCATGCCCCGCACTCATCACTTTCTAAGAGGAATGCCAACTGCAACTTTTAAGTGGCTGGCAAAGACGACAATCACAGTCTCTTTTATAGATGCATGGGTAAATGCAAGGTTTTATGTCATCGGCTGGGCTAATTTCATATTTGTGTCCATCAAAAATGCTTTAAAACACGGATGGTGACTAAACGTACACCATTCAGTTGAAAATGCCTGAATGAAGAAATTGAAAAACAAGCCTCGCTCACAATACATGGACTCCCGAAAAAGGAGAATCCAGTTTCGAAGCTTCTGCGCGAAGTTTCTCGATATTGTGTTATGGTAACTTTTGTAAAAATCTTGGAGCGAATTTATAAAACAATACCGTTTAGGTGGAAAAAAATGTATGCGATAATTTGTTGCTTTCATTGACAGTTAAACTTGGAGGCCCCATGAGAGCTCGATGCACTACGGCACCGGGGCTTTCTGACCGCTGAATATAACGCGACTTTCCGTCCAAGTGTCCAATGACAAGTATTATTTTATTTTATTTATTTATTTACAATACTGCCAGTCTCCACAGAGGCCATAGCAGGTGGGCACTACAATATACAGTTACAAAGAACCCTTAACACTTTAACACTTCATTTCTTCGGTGCACGTTACGTGCACCTCCCATGCAATCACTTTTCATTTTGCCGCCAGGACGGAGCTTCCGCGTGTCGGAAAATTAGGCGGCGTTCCTTCGCGTAGGTTTTCATTCGAACGCGGACTGCTTATTGAGGCAAAACCCCTAGATGACTCATCAAACGTGAAAAGGGACCATCCGTTGTCCAGCAAATCGAATAGTACAAAAATTACCGCCACTGTAAAGAGAAAATGGTTAATTGGCTGCGTATGCGCTCGCTTCGCTGCGATTGCCATCATTCTATGAACAAACATGTTGCGTGCATGTTTACGGAATGGATGGTGACTGGATACCAACTTGGACGCGCTCCGCACCATCTTTCGCCCCCGGGCGTTGAAATTCACAGAAGCGCGCACTGTGTACAGCAGACATCTCTCGCGCTTGACGATATCTACCAGAAGCCAGCTTCGGAATCTCATGGCGCACCGAAAATTAGTTTTTAGGAGCGCCTAGTTTTCACAGCCAACCTTAAAGTTCTCAGTTTTACGTGCTCCACGCTTCACTCCTTCGTCGCCGGTTGTAAGCGATCCATTAAAGCTCAGGCTACGCGTGATTGGTCTAAGCCCGACTTGATTGGCAGCTGCCTCGCCTCCGAGGAATCATCGTTCAGCCCGCTTCTTCACCTAGTGGCAACGGAGCCGGGATCAGAAGGCGCCATCCCCTGCAAGTGACGCCCGCCTTGTTCGCCCGTCAAAGCTCCCACGCGATGCCAGCAAAGACGCGGAGGCAATTTGAGCACGACTCGCGCGTCGTTCATTTCCGACCGCTCGCCGGCACCATCATCCTCCCCCTCCCCCCCCCCCTTCCCCCTCCTCCCCATTTTCCCCGTCTCGTTTCCCGTTCGGTGATCGATCATTCTATAAGGCTGCTGATTTGAATTGCCGATTTTGCGCACAACGGGGCTCTCATTGGTGTTATATGCGCTGTGTTTGTCGAAGCGGACGCAGCCTCCTGGCGACTTCGCGGAGCCCCGACGTGAGCCTGGCACAGCAGCAGCCTGGACGGGGCGTCTCCAGAGCGAAGGCCGCACCACCCAGGACATCATCCGTAGCGATGAGGTGGCGGTGCAACCCCCTTGTTGACCAGCATAACGAAGGCTTTCGACTCAGAAAGCCGAGACAGCCAACTGCTTGACGAAGGAATGGGGACCGAGCTAGAGCGACGCGGGCCACCTTCTTCCTCGGGGGTGACGCTCAGAGACTAGCTTGGTCTTTAGGCGTGAAGCGAAGACTGAGAAGAAGCAACGGCTTAAGGCCGATCAAAGCGCCGGGCGGAATACTAAGCATCACTGACTGGCATCTGGGGCCTTCCAATTGATTCATCCCTCCCGTGCCCCACTTTGGTTCCATCTGTTGATTTTGTCGGGACGCTTTCTTCTTCCCCGGGGATGACGAAGGGTTCGCCGTTGTGTGCGAGACAAAAGATTGGTCGCCCTGACAGTGATGGGCGGGGAAACGGGGGAAAAAGCTCTTTCACTTAGCGTAGAAGCTGAAATTGCACGAATCACCGAGCCGGCGGCGCAAAAGCGATTCGTTTCGCTCTGTTCGACGTTCACTGATTTGACTTGTGTGGGGCGACACGGCGTAAGCTGTTTGATAACAGTTCTCCGAGCACGTAGCATCGACAGGTCGAGAAAGAGCGACGACGCAGTTTTGAAAACCTCGATTTGCAGCCGAAATGAATGGAAAGACGGCTCCACTGGTGCTTTGAAAAACGTCACCTCGTCCGAAATGTTTTCGTTTCCAGACGCCTTCCTGTTAAGACAGGGAAAATGTAATAAAACAGTTTGTGCAGGATGTGCTGAACAGGGAACCCGAAATACTGAAAGGTGGATACACGGCTTGCGCCCCAATCGCTTTCCGCAAATGATGTACAGTATATACGCGTCTTTGTTAGCCCTGTCGCAGTCGATAAATAATAAATTACATTTTAAGATTCCCAGCAATCTGTTGAATTAAAACTTCTGCGAGGTTGAAACTGACCGGTCAGTGCACTCGCTAATGGAAGCGGCATAATTTCGCCACAACCCTTACCCGAAAATAATTTCGCAATATGCCCTGTGTTTGCAGGGCACAACTATTGGCCGTTGAGAGAGGGGATACGCGCGCAGGGTTTTGTTCTAGCTTCTGTGGCAGTCTAATGGATGCGGGGTAGTCCAAGCTTTTTTGATATTAAAGACGATAGTGTTTCTTGGGCTACTTAAAGCCATAAATTTTGGTCTGTCTGTCTGTCTTTCTGCCGGTGACTCGATACATAGATTTGATTGATTGATTGCAGGGTTTAACGCGCCGACGCAACGCAGGCGATGAGGCGCGCCGTAGTGGAGGGCTCCGGATTAATTTTGACCACCTACCACTAGGGATCTTTAACGTGCGCCGAAATCTCGCACACACGGGCGTTTTTGCTTTTCGCCTGTGACTCGATACAGCCACCCGGCCAAAGTGAAACAAAATCTGCGCAACAGTCTTATATACTCACAGCCCAATCTAAACGTATAAGTCCAATCTCAATGTTGATACTTATCGACATTGTTGAACAAGAACAAGACATTACGCAAACATAAGTCAGAACATCAATACATAAGTCATATTTGCAGTGTTCCTTTAAAAAAAATTCATGGATGCTTGGTTTTTTTGCGAATAGCAAATGATACTCATCTACTGCAGAAAACCGTTTCTTGCTGTTGCCCGCGCTTTTGGCGGCATTGAAGAAAACGAACGGTAGCAGCAACAGCAACGAAAGGTTCCACTAGATAAGTTCCACGTTCCGCTTGAAACGCTCGTGGAGTACGGCAACGTGGGTCTACAAACGGTGAAGTAGGGCGCCTCAAATCACGCGCGTCTCCACCGTACTGCAGCGCTGGCATCGAGCAACCCGGCCTGTAGCAGTGGAACGTGGTATACTTGAATTGACTTTAGAAAACCTTTAGTGTGTTTACCTTGGGAGGGGCGCGACGGAAGATGAAAAGCATGACAGGTGAGCGGGAAAGCAAAGGGAGGCATTTACTTGGCGAATGTCGACAAAGACTATGGTCTTTTTTCGACATTTGCAATGATAGGAGGAGATAAGCGGCCAATTTTTAATTTAGGGACATGCCAACTACTGGTTCACATTTACAAATCTGGAATCTTATATCGGTACGCACTAGTTCTGGTTAAGCATGCGCTGGATAAAACAGGGGCTCCAAATGGGTGATGCAAAGCGTATTCTTGTGATTTACAACCTACATAAACTTGGAATCATAAGCGTTGCTTCGTAGGAGAAGATTTTGTAATTACAATAGGCGTAAGGTGCATAAGTAACAGCAGTAGTACTTCTCCTCAATTGTCTAAAACATTGCTAGCGAGACCGGAAAAAAGGGAAACAGTAATGTGGTTGTAGCAATCTTTGCTATTTTATCATTTCGGGCTTCTGAATTGTGGCTATTAAGTAATATACTGGCTGCATTTGATTTACTTGACAACGCTAGCTTTGAAGCCCAGCCGCGTTGGCTTCATTTTAGTACAAAATGGCCAACACGGCCTTAGCTGGTCATCCTGGTCATCAACAGGGCCACTAACAAGGTCAGGGGCCACCCAGCTGGTAAGCCTAACTGCTAAAAAATCGTACATACTTCCTTTTTCAAAGGCATTTCTATGAACATGAGGCAATATTAGAAGGAATATGACTATTCTTTTGCGCCCGCACAAGCACTAGCGCACCCACACGCACACAAGCACACCCAAACATCCCCCCCTCTCACACCGGCATGCCGCATGCACACGCACACGCCTCTTCACTAAAACGGAAAAGGAATGACACGGCTTTGGGCAGCTTGAAGTGACGGATACCACTCTTCGAGGGTGGCCGTGTGCGTTTTTTTGTTTCCCCACCACTGTCCATCATGAGCAATGGATGACGCTCCCGGTGATCGTCATACAATCATCCTGAAGCCCGTCTCATCAGGTTAGTGAGGATAAAATCTTCCCAATTTTACTGAAGAGCTGGATTAGACATGTCTTTCGTCGGGAGGCTTACGTTCGTATCCACGTAAGGGAACAATTTTATTTAGCCTTGTGCTACATACGCGTTTACTTTTCATTTTGTTTCAGTTTTACAATAACGATTCTCTTTTCAATTGTATTTTTATGTCCGGACTCTGCTGGCAGCATTCTCTTGTTTTTACTTTCCTTTTTTTTTCAACGCTTATTGTTTGTCTTCTTCCTGCTGTAAACCTAATGTCTAATATTCACCACTCATCAACGTAGTCACCCACCATCTGGTGTAGCAAGCCTTTTCCCAACAGGGCTGACCTCACCAGTTCACATTAAAGAGCCTTCTGTATCTCTCTCTCTCTCTCTCTCTATATATATATATATATATATATATATATACGATAGAGAAGTCAAACTGAAAAACATAACAACATTTATGCTAACGTTTCGACCGGGGGCCGGTCTTTGAAAAAGACCGGCCCCCGGTCGAAACGTTAGAATAAATGTTGTTATGTTTTTCAGTTTGACTTCTCTATCGTACAGCAAACCTCATAGCCAGGAACCTTTTCTCTTACCTATATATCTATATATATATATATACTAAAACGGAGCATTCTTGTCAAAACCCCAAGAGTTCTTTTCCCATCGAGACGTGGCGCGACACTAGACCAACATCCTAGCACTAAGTTCTGCTCTGAAAGATTATTGCGTTTACATAACAGAAGACGTTGCTTCTTTCTGTCGCCTTCTGATTACTCTGATAAGACAGAAAGCATCCCGGGAATTTTTTTCGAGCTGTTATAACACGCCTTCTATAAGCGGCGACAGAGGAGCACGGGCCTCTAGTGTACGCTCCACGTTTCAAGAATGACGTCCGCCTCTCACGAGGCGGCAGCTGTGATTCGGGCCCAAGAAATTAGTCTGATTGTCTCAAGAAGTGCGCTGCTTTGAGCCACGCAACGGGTTCGGTGGACTCCTCAATATGCCAGAGTACCTTGTCGGCTGCGAGTTCGCACGTTGCTTTGTTTTCTCTAGCCTGTGAACACACGTGAGGCGAACCGCTTTCTTCAGCCACGTTGTAGGCTCGTAGCAAACAGTTTTCGCGACGTCTTGCACATCTCTCGACAGGTCTGAGTACTTCAATGAAGTAAATTTTCCCGGACGGCCGTATTCCTCAACACGGGCGGCTTTTCGTGAAGGCTATTTAGAGCCCGCATTCTTTCACCCATCGCTGAAGCAATTGCTAATGTTATTCAGTTTGCTCAAGCGACGTGCTTACTGCACTCTTGCACGTACGCTTCCATTGTCTCGGAGTGTATAAGACTTTACCAAGAAAACAACAGCGCACTCCCTTCAAAATGTGCACTTAACCATGTTCACCACTAATTCCTCGTAAGGAAATTTGCCTGCACAGGAGTGCAACCCTTTTAAAGACGGCCCATTGACTCGAAAATACTTTGAACATTGTGATCGTTTCTAGAGTACCCAAAGCAAGACGTGTTTCCATTTTTCGTGGCAGCTTACTTCTACAGCAAGCCTACCTAGCGAAACCTCTGCAGTTGCCAAGGGTGAGTCACAACGAGGAACCTAAAGATAAAAAATACCTGTTTCCTGTGCGGCCTTCTCTCCTATTGCAATTCAGTACCCATACCGCGTCACAATGAACATTCTGTGGAGGGCTGAGGTTATACCCTAAAATCACTTTCATAATTCGCAGCACGTATCCCCCTCGCCTTTGACATTATTAAGCATTCAAAATACTAGAGCCGCTCCGAACGCGCCTGCGAACGTGAATGCAACCCAAAGAAAATCTAATGTGGTTGAAATGAATGCGGTGGAAACGAGTATGCACACCAGGACACGAACCAACAGGCCAGATATCGGGATTGCAGAGGGCTGTAAGGTGTTCGTTTTTTCTTGAATATTTATCTGGGGCATTGAAAAGCAATCAGGGCGCGGGTACGGTCTTCCGCTGCCTGCAGCGCCTGAATGCAGGCGCGCCTAATGAAGCCAAGCCAGCGAATTTAAAATTTCAAGGGTTTGCTACGTCAGGAAAAGGAACTCGAGGCCGGGTTTGGTCTGGCTTCTTTAATTGGGTGAATTGGTTGGGCAGCCCGTGGGCGGCGCACCGCCGTAATGAGCCCCAAAGCAGAATGATAGCAGTATGCGGCAAGGTACAATGACTTGTTTGAAGGAGGGTAGTGCGATTAGTTTAGTCTCCCCAGCAGGCGAGTCATCACTGCGCATTCTCGCTATTATTTGCATTCCCTGTTAAGTATTCATAGTACATACAAATGCCGGGGACACTGTGCCGCCTTTCACAATTCGGTTCATCGAACGATGTCTCTCGTAAATCTTAGACACGGTGTATCGCGGCGTACGTCCCAGCAAAGGAAGTCTTGCCTCGTCATCATTAGGCGACTTTATTGATATCGTACAATGAATTTGGGGACTGCCTCAAAATGCGTAATCAAGTATAATACTGAGGTTAATATACGGTAGATGAATTTACGCAGTGCTCGATATTTGTTTCCGAATTGATATCTAATATTTCCGGTAATTGTCTGGCTTAACCATCACACGAAGATTATTAACTTCCTTTTCAAACTTTCCAAAAGAGCTAAGATATCCTGAGTGCTTGCGTACGGCCGATATAGAATGTCCCAAAATTTACGTAGCTTCTCCTTTTATTTTTAATTCCACATAAAGAACTGATGAAAACATGACCCCGCTTGCGTAGTTATTCAGAAGAATATAGCACAGGTCTCGCGAACCGGACTTTTATGTTACCTTTTATTGCCTTTTTTTTTCCAAACCGAAATTTAATGAAAGGGCTCGTATACAAAACCAACCCATTTTTAATGCGGTGTGTAACGTGATTGCTGTCACCGTTTCCAAAAATCTGCGTATTCACCTACGTTTCGGTCGGACGCCGACCGTTCATGAAATCGGTTTCCTACGCAACAACAACAACAATAACAACAGCAACAGCAACAGGAACAACAACAACAGCAACAGCAGCTACAACAGCAGCAACAGCAGCTACAACAACAGCAACAGCAACAACAGCCGCAACAACAGCAACAGCAATAGCAGCAGCAACAACAGCAGCAACAACAGCAGCAACAGTAGCAACAGTAGCAACAGTAGCAACAGTAACAGTAACAGTAACAGTAACACTAACAGTAGCAATAGCAACAGCAAGAGCAAGAGCAACGGCAACGGCAACGGCAACGGCAACGGCAACACCAACACCAACAGCAACAGCAACACCAACAGCAACTGCAACAGTCATCTCAGGCCCACTGCAGGGCGAAGGCCTTTCCTAATGCCTTCCTACAGCTCCTGTCCTGCGCTGCTCGAGTCCACTCTTGGCCACCGAATTTCCCTAATTCATCCCTCTATCGTGCTGTTGGCCTTCTTCTTGGCCCGTCTCTTGGTACCCACTCTGCTGCCAGAATTGTCCTCCACCGGTTGTCGATTCGTGTCACTACACAGGCAGCCCAAGTCCATCTCTTTTTCTTTACTTGCGCTATGATCTTCTTACTTGCACTTACTCTTCTTACTCTTCTTACTTGCACTATGATCTTGTACTCGAGTTTGTTCCCTGATTTAGGAAGCTCGTTTCTTGTCTTGTCCTATCAATATTCGTTCCGGAACCCGTTGAGCAGAGGCTAAGTTTGCTTTCTAGTAAGGTGCCAAGTTTCAGCTCCGTATGTCATCACCGACAGTATGCACTGGTTGTGTATTTTTTTTAGTGATAGCAGCAGCTTACTCTTCATAATTTTGGAGTGCTTGCCGAGTGCTCCCCAGCCCATACCTATTCTGCGCCGGTTTTCTCTCTCGTGGTTGGAATCAGCACTAACCATCTCTACGAGGTCGTTTCATTCCTTTATTTCTTCAAGCGTTTCTTTTCGTAAGCTGAGTGGGACGTTTTTGGCATGCTTAATCCTCGGTACTTTATTCATATTTATTGTTATCCCAACGCTCAAGCTCTCTAACTGTAGTTCCTCAAGCATCTGCTCTGCTGTGTCACTCAGCAAGACTATGTCGTCCGCAAACATGAAATGGCTCAAGTATTCCCTGCTTATCTTTAATCTTATCTTTTCCCACTAAAGCTCTCTAAAAAATCCTCCAGGCATGCTGTGAATAGTTTTAACGAGAGGGTATATCCCGGTCTTACTCCCTTTCGAATCAGAAATTTATCCCTTTGATTGTGAAGGGTTATCCTGACCGTACATCCCTCATACATGTCGTCTAGACGGCTTGTGGCGGTATCTTGTATTCCCTGTTCGGTTAATTCTTTTAGCACAGCTGCAGTCTGTATCTCAGTCTATAAATGTCATGTAAAGGGTTCTAGTGTAGCGTGCGGAATTTCCTATCACTTAATTGACAGCATGGGGGTGATCCACGGTTGAGCACCCTTTCCTGAACCCAGCCTGCTCTCTGGGTTGTTGGGAACCTAGGCGGCTAACTACAACTTTGCTAAACAGCCTATAAACCACTGAGAGTAGACTGACGGGTCCGTAATTCTTGAGGTCCTTGGTATCTCCCTTTTGATAAAGAAGAAGAATGTCGGCGTTTTTTCGGTCTATAGGCACTTTTAGAGTCCTTAAGAAATCCGAAAATATAGCAGCAATCTTTTACAGTATAATATCTACTCCTTGCTTGAAATGATCCACGGTTATGCCGTAGTCACCTGCAGCTTTTCCTCTTTTTATGCCTTTGAGAGCCTTTCCTATATTCCTCGTTAGGTACTAGGGAGACATGTCAGGTTAAGCTTGTGCCCTCAGTAGTTTCCCCTGGTCTAACGTCGCTGGCATACAGTGTGGTGTAGAATCGTTCTGCTACCTTTATTGTCTCGTCCATGTTCTGCGTAATATTATCTCGCTTGTCTGTGAGCGCGTAGTTCTGTTTTTGCCGACTGCTGGCTTCCTCTCAGTTGCTTTCAAGCTTCCTCCTATTTGCAGCGATTCCTCGTCGAAGAATAAACATGCAATTGCTGAGAAACGGAAACCAGCAGCGCAGTTACGGCACATTGAATGCCTTTCCTCTCTCCGTGTCATTTCTCGGTCTGTTTTTAAAGCGAAGCTTTTTATGCCTCACTGATGACGTCTTTCGTCGCGTGAAATGCACTATAGGAGAGCCAACTTTACACTTTGCTTAAAAATGCGCATCAGGCGCCTCAAGACGCTGTAGACTGTTCACAGCTGTTGGACGGGTGCACGGAACCGGTGAAGTTTGTAGGTAAAGTGGGACGTGGAAAGCAGCGCGTTCATTCTATGCACAGTGCCTTTTCGATCACGCACTGTTTGGGTGTGATTAGTGCGACGTAAATGATGTTAAGGTGAGGAAATTGATTCGTCGCGCAGTGCATTGTGATGGTGCAGTGTGTGAAATAGGGTTATACCCCTGACACACGGGCGCCTAAAAGGCCTTTGCAGAGAAGGACTGCTACCGAAACGGCGTTCGCCTCGGTGACACACGACAAAGGAGAATCTCCTTTACCGAAAGGGGCATTTCCCGTAAGGGGTGTTCGCCTATCTCCTTTCCCGCACGAAAAGGAGCAGCTAGCGGCGCAGCCTCGTAAGCAGGCGCTTGCAAATCATAAGCTTCCCAGAACTTAATGAGACTAAATGCGATTTCATAATAATTTCATAAATTGTTAAAACTGCAATGAAATAAATTGCACCAAACAAGCCCAATCGTAATGTATTTTTGTAAACATCTGCCCACTGTTGCCAGATTAGGCACGAAACATAGGCTTAAAAAAGCACTCCATTGTTGCTGTGTAATACAAATATGTGAAATTACGCATTTACCCATCTAAACAACCACAAACCGCACCGTTCCTATCTAAAATAATAAAGAAGGTCTATTAGCCGCACTTTATTTTTGTTATTGTGCATGCTTTTTCCACAGAACTGCTAGCGCCACTTTATTTGTGGGTCAGTTACAGCAACTACATAAAGGAGATCGGGGGTTGCTGTGTGTCAGGAGTGCCACTCCTTTCCACAGAATGTCTTTTGACGTGGCGAAAGGGGTTTAGTTTAAAGGAGATCTAGCGTTGCCGTGTGTCACAGGTATTATACCCCTGCCACATGACGGCAAAATTAATGTCATTACCATCGATGTCATTCGTTGAAACTGAGATTTTTTTTTGCTGCCACACGAGAAAATGTAATGATATTTGATCAAAATGACATTAGGACCGAATGAGTTTGCGGAACCCATTTGATTGCATTCTGCCAGCAATTGTATTATCTCGACACCAGAGATTCGGTGAGAATGCTCACACAAAACAGATTACTAAAGCGTGAGTCGCATTATAATAATATTACATGCGTATAATTCTCTACGAAGCAAGCCGAATAGAGCTGTAAAAGATAAAACCGCTAACCTCGCTACCAGGCCAGCCTCAGCCGGCGTGGTAGGCGCCAGCTTAAAGTGCATTCAAAAAGTGCATTCTTAAAGTGGTTCAAGTGAATTTAAAAGTGCAGTAAAGGTATTTAAGCTCTGTTCCCTCAGTTTTCGGAAATATTAAAGCGCTTACTAAAATATTTTCTCTACACAAGTTTTTACCCATCGCAACTGTCATCATTTGCGAATGACATTAAGTTTGACCGTGCGGCAGCGTGTCAAGAAAATGGCACTAAGTCGAACGAATGACATTCTATGAGAACGACATTATATTTGCCGTGTGGCGGGCTATTATACAAGGACGACCGGATGTGTCCTACTTCTGTGGGTCTTTAAAGCAGTTAATTCAATATGTGTGCTGGGACACCGGCGTGGAGGCTTAGAAAAACAGTAATTCAAAACTTCTTCAACTAACGGTAAAGATGGTTCAACCGCTAAGCTTTCCTCCCAACCAAGTTGAATTGCAGTCTAATTTCGTAAAGCTCATAACGAATTCATTTTTTGTCGTCCGAGTTTGGACTTTGATGATGATGATGCCCTTCAAGTGTTTTCGACACGCACCCACTTCGGGAATTGGCCAGGGATAAAGTGTTGACTGTGCACCTGCGCTTGATGTGCCCTTGTGGAAATCCGTTGGGTAAGTTGACTTTTCTGGAGTGTGTTTTGGACGTAATAATTTGGATTTCGAACTTTGACTTTGGACTTCGCAGACATTGGCTTTCGACTAGCGAAATTATGGCGTTTCAACCACCTTTTTCTTCACCCAAGATCATCATCATCATCGTCACAGAAAGCTTGCTTTCGTGTAGTGTGTTCGCGTACGGTCGCTATCAGAAGGCATAGAAAGCGTCACATAAAAAAAACAGACATATGCCTACCTTCCGGCAAGCCAAGCTTCGCTGAAAAACAGCCACCCTTGTGTCTAAAGCTTACCCACATGTGCGTCCGAGATCTACAAGACTCTGCGCTAAAACGAACTCCAGAACGAGAGATAGCGTTAGAGAAAATACGACCTTTCCGCCTTCTTCGCGTGTCTGAGGCTGACATGCCTCTATCCGCGCGTCCATAACCGACTCACCCCTCTTTGGCTGCCTATCAACGTATACGCCGCAACGCGAATGGCCTGCAATTGTTTTCTTCTGAATTGCGCATATAAACAAAGGCAAAAGTTTTCTTCCTTTCACATTTATCACACTGCTCGATACTCAGCACACGTCTAATCGTTTTATGAGATTTGTTTTCGCACATATGCTGCTGATAACGTCTGCGTCTCGCTCAGTGGCGGTCCCAAGGGGGGGGCGAAGGGGGCGGTCGCCCCCCCCAAAGAGGTCCTCAGTTTCTTATTTTTAGTTTGTTTAAGCATTCCACTTGCGCGAAGTTAAATCTCAGCGGGTTGCACCGCATACGCGCACACGCCTCCATGGTTATCACCACCTCCGCAGAATTGGCGCAAGGAGGGGAGCGATTCTTTATTCGCCTCGCACCCCCCCCCCCTTCCCAAAAAAAAATCGCCCCCCCCCCCCCAAAACCAATCTCTGGGACCGCTACTGGTCTCGCTCTCCGGCTTTGGGGCTGCGTTAAGTGCGCCCTTTCTTCCCTCTGCTGGTCACATTGGCAATTCCTTACACTTGTGCCCAAGAAGGCTTAGCCCGAAAATGGCCCTGTGCGTCTGCAAATGGGACTTGTTCTCTCCAGAAGCTCCGTGAAGCTGTCGAATAATGCCCGAGGTACGTTCCGTTTCCGAAGCGATAATGTCCCAAACTCCGGCGGCCCCAAACTAATCGCCGCCAAGCCGCCCCCCGCACTGTATACGGGGCGTCGACAGGCGGAGCATAATTGAAGGCTCATGTCCGCTACACGGGCGTCCCCCGCGTGGCGCTGCGATCGCAGTCCATTTATCCTTGCGGTTCCCGTTCTGTCTTTATCGCGGACCGCGCAGGAGCGAGCCGGCAGCGCGAGACGTTGACTTATTTGTCAGGGCCTTGGCGCCCGGCGACGACCGGTGACCGCAAGGTGCGCCTTCCGTTTATCGAGTGCCATCTCTTCTCTCGGGCAGCGCTCGTTTATCCTGGGTCGCCTATAAGCAGTTAAGGGCTGCGTCAGTCGCGGTTGCCGCAGCGCGGCAGCTTGCAGCGACGTGACGACCGCTCGAGAGCAGTGGGCGATCGCGAGGAGCCACGCGACGGCAGCGGTCGCGATCAATGGCTCCGCGCTCTCAGCGCGCGCCGGCGTCGGCCGCGCTGTTAATGGAAAAGCTCCCCCGCCTGTTTACTCGCCGGCCGGAAGCTGGGGGCCTCGCAGCGCAACCGAAATCCCATTTCCCTCGACCTCCGGCCCCGACCACCCCCCGGCCGAAGGTCGGGGTCGGCTTGTATACAAGCCGAGGATGTCGCTTCTATGGAGTTGAAAACGCGGCGGTGTGGACAACCAACTCTTCACAGCAGATCCTTCTACGCGCACTTGTGGCCAGTCTGGGAAATACGCCTGATTGTGTCTAAAGGTTCCCGTACTTTCAAGTTTAAAACTTGCTTGCACAGAGGTTCATGCGCAGAGATGTGGGTGTATAATTAAAGACAGGATAAAAAGGACATCCACATCTCTGCGGATCAACCTCTTGCGCAAGCAAGTTCTAAACTTGAAACTTCAAACAAGGGTACTCTATACAGACCTAAAGATACACATAAGAGATCACTTGCGCAGAACATGGCAAACAAGCTGCAGTTAACGGACAGACAACGAATTACATGTAATAAAGCCACACTTTGGTCGATACCCAACCGATTCACAGAACAGACACACAGAAGTTGTCTTAGCAAGGTTACGGATAGGCCACACACATGTAACACACTCCCACCTGCTAACGGGATATTCAAGACCCCTGCGGAGCGGGTGTGGAGAGGGCCTATCCGTATTTATTACGCACATATTCGTCCAATGCAGGGCACTTGACACAACACGACGCAAACACTTCCCGCAACCATACAGACGACACATACCACTACACCCATCATACGTTTTCCATCAAGCGTGTTTTTAAGTTTCTCACTGATGTAAAATTGTTACATCTCATTTCTTATCATGAATCATGACAACCTGGCCCTTTACCCCAGTCATCTTCATTACCCCGTGTTTCACTTCATTTATTTTCATTGAAATGCTTTACTTTTACGTTCATGTCACTCTCATGAAATGACGTTTGTTTGGCGCTTTTTGCCCTTAGTTTGCCTTGCGCCATTAAAATCCAAGCGTCATCATCAGAGGTTGATGCGCAAAGAATGGACGTTAGGCCTAATGTCAAGTTTTGAGGCATAACGCCGTCAACTGGCACCCCTTGCTTAAAGTGCTCATTCTACTCAATGGACATCGAGCTGCGGTACCGGTTGGCGCCGTAAAACGTCGAAACAAAACGTTAGACCAAAGCTCCGAAGGCCTCGCACATAAGCAAGAGTTGCTGCTGTTATAGCAGCAAAATGATACCCACCCGCTCCACTCCACATACCAGCAGCGTTGTAATAGACAACAGCCGCCAATCTACGGCGTGGAGGTTAGTAGATAGCGAAGCCACTGAATGCCCGAAACACAACACTATTAGCAGCTGAACATACAGAGCACAAGCTACATGTAATAAAACCACACTTGGGACGATACACAACTGACTCCCACAACAGGCACACTGAAGTTGCCCTAGCCAGGTTGGGGATATGCCACGCACACGTAAGAACTTCCCACCCGCTCACTAAATCTCCAAGTCTCCTGTGAAGCAGCTGTAGGGAAGGCCTATTCGTAGTCAACATCGTAATTACATGCAAGGCACTTGGAAAAACAAGACACAAACATTTCCATGAACTGCGCAGACGACACATTCCACGGCATTCATCATACTTTTTTTAAAAGTATTGCTAAGGTTTTAGGAGATCAAGTTTTTAGAGCTCCTTACGTATCATGCATAATCATTCTGGCTCTATAGATACCCTCCTTGGTCTAGTCATCTTCATTGCCTTTGGTTTCATTCTACTTTTGTTTTTACTGGCATAGTTTAGTATTTACGTTTACATCATTCATTAAATAACTTCCTTCGGCGCTCTTTACTTTAACTGGCCTTGCGCCATCAAACACCAAATAGAACCTCATCGCTATTAACCGCTGTGCAGCCTGGGGGTTTGCTCCATGCAATTCAATTTTCTCACGTGCACTGCCACCGGGCACTGCCACGAGTTCTTTTATATACAAACATGTATGCCGCTGCAGAGCCCATTCCTAGTGACGCTGCTGGGCAAGTAGCAAGCAAGAAATCAATTATTGCATCAATTACTTACAGCCGAAGCACTAGGAGCATCGACCGAACGAAATCGCTGTCGGTACCACGAGTCCCGTATGCGCATCCTAAGCCCGGAAAAGTGTTACACCCGCACAGAGCAGCGCATAGTAAGTATACGGCAGTGAACTACGCTAAAAAGCAAGAATGTATCCTGATTTAACACGATATTGTTTGATTAGCACAGGAATCATCCTATTCAAAGCATTTATAAAACGTTCAACGAGCTTCGACAGCATTATAAACCATTCATTCCACTCTCCTGCATAACTTTAGATACAGGTGTATTGTAAAATCCTTACTCCCAAGTTCCTTTTGTCTCTTTCGAGTCCCAAAAATCGCAGAGGCTTTCATTTCCATATCAGATTAGCAGCGAAACTCAGTGTTTGAAGCTCCAGAAATGCCAGTGGCAATGAACAAACCCCACACGAGATCTGGTTAGACGAGCGCCTAACTAAATGTTACAGAAAGTAACAAGCGCCGTTGTACATTCGTTCAGTAACACATTTATGCAGTGGCGCTGGCCGCGCAGCGAGGTGCTTCCGCGTCTGACCGACGCGAGACGCGGCAGCGCGGATGCGATATTCAGCAGGCTGCGTACTCTCGGTGTTTAGCAAAGGTATTTCGAGGGCTCACGCTTCGTTTGTAATCTACTCTGCCGCTACCGATCGCAGGCTACACTCTGTCTTTCTGAAACTAGTTTTCGTTGCGTTCACAAAGCGGGAACTGCTAAACACTGTTTTCTCGCTTCGATGGTAATTGGACTACTGAAACTGGTTCGGTGCGTGCTGTAGTCTAACCGAAACTGAACCGGAACGAAATGATTTCACCCGAACCAGAACCGTAACTGAACCAGTATGTTTTTGGGGTGGCACGGATATGTATGTATGTATGTATGTATGTATGTATGTATGTATGTATGTATGTATGTATGTATGTATGTATGTATGTATGTATGTATGTATGTATGTATGTATGTATGTATGTATGTATGTATGTATGTGTGTGTGTGCGTGCGTGCGTCCGTGTGCGTGCGTGCGTGCGTGTGCGTGCGTGCGTCCGTGTGCGTGCGTGCGTGCGTGTGCGTGCGTGCGTGTGCGTGCGTGCGTGTGTGTGTGTGTGTGTGTGTGCGTGTGCGTGTGCGTGTGCGTGTGCGTGTGTGTGTGTGTGTGTGTGTGTGTGTGTGTGTGTGTGTGTGTGTGTGTGTGTGTGTGTGTGTGTGTGTGTGTGTGTGTGTGTGTGTTCAAAGCGCTCGTAGGTATAGTATAAGTAAACAGTCGGAGAGACACTGTCCTTCATCCGAGTACAGCTGCAAAACTGGGCAGGGGTGTGTTGTAACTGCACTCTGGTGAAGAAAAGTGCCAGGAGGTAGCACGAAACAAATCCGTTCCCGCTTGAACCCATTCCCGAAACGCCCTTCCCGTTTGGCCCATCCCGTGTGCGCCTGTTCCCAAAACGCCCTTCCCGTTTGACCGCTTTCTGTTTCAACCCGTTCCCAAAACACCCTTCCCGTTTCAAGCCGCTCCCGAAACGCCCGCCTCAAATAGTTCAGAATAGTTCAGATAAATTTCTGAGCTCGCAGTGCGCTTTTAGGCTTCAAAAATTGTGCTGGGCAAGGTAGTGTAAGTTACTGAGTAATGACGGCAACATATTTTACTCATTTCTTGCCTAAATATTTAGCGCGGGGGCAAAATTTATGTTACCTTACCTCTAACTCTACTCGGTAGATGGCGCCCCCGACACGTTTTCTTTTTAAAACTCTACAGGTGATGGCTACAATATTCTCAAAACAACCACAATTATTGTGATCGCTTCACCCGAAAAGTGAAATATTCAAGCTACTTTAAGCGAAAGCAAATGCATATGAGCAACAAAATTATGCGTGATTTGCTTTGAGACTAATTCATCAGATGTCGCTACTTGCGCTGCAGCGGCCGGAATACGCAAACAGCAAACGGTGGGCTAAAACGCGTCTTACCGTTTTCAGCGGAGAACGGAAACTCCGGCTCCCAGTAACACGGTAAACGGTGGCGCAAACACGGTAACGATATGCTAAAAATTATAGACGGATAACTACCTAAATGTTTGCTTTTGCTTTTCCAAGTACTGCGTGCCCGCCTATGTATTATCCGTAAAAAGTACACGCAAGATAATACAGCTTGGGGTGTTTGTAACGCCTGGATGAAAAATGTGCGCGAACTATTTCTTCCAAGCAAATATTTCAGCTTTAGACTTCGCTGGCCATTCTGTTATAGACATTTGCATATAAAGTGACCGCTAGCCACACATTAAAACGGATCGTACCACAGGCTTGCCCATAATAGTTACCGCTTTCATAAAATACGTTTTTCTCTGTAGTTGGCTAGATTTAGTAATTATAGTTCGCGAGATCTTTTTCCTGCGGAGAAATAAAACGGTAGCCCTGTGCTGCCCCTAATAAATTAAGGGTTACATTTGTTAAATAACCCAACTTCATTCTCGGCAAGAGCTACGGACGCTACAAACTGGCACTGCAACCGGGGAAAGGTTGTATTTTCATTCTCGTCCTTTCTAATTTTGTGTGTTTGCATATAAGTGCATGTGCATTCGTATATGCAACCGTAGGGACTGGGACCACACGTCCCAGCGCGTTCCAGGCCGCTGGACCAATGCTGAACCAGACGGAATGGTGTGGTTTGAGCTGTAATTCATCAACGCTGTACCGGGTAGGACGTACGGCAGCAACCTGCGTGTTGTTTTTTTAATTGGCGCCGCGTATCGTAAAACGGACCATTGCAAAAAGGTTGGAGGTTAATAGGGCGTCTACATATACTTTGGCGCCGCCAGCCGTAACGTTTTTTTATGGTGAAATACGTTTGACCTAACTTCAATTTAATTTACATGTTACGGCGGACGCAAGTAATTTTGTGACTTTCGGTTGCGTCAGACGGAACACTAAACACAAGGTTAAAATACAGTCGGAGGCAACATTAATTTCAAAAATCGCACGCCTCGGTCCCAGTCACCCGAGTCGAAACTGGGTTAGTTATACCGACAGGGGGCTAAATGGGAAAATACGAAACGGGAAGGGGCTTTTGTACCGGATTGAAGCGGCAGGGAACAAAAGAGAAGATTCAAATGGGAACGGGTTCAAATGGGAACGGGCGAAATGGGAAAGGGCGAAAAGGGAAGGTTGTTTTGCGCCGGGTTGAAACTGGAGGGAACAAGCGGGAAGCATGAAATAGGAATAGGTTCAACCGGAACCTCCCAAGTGCCAATGCCGATGCGTGAGTTAACTTCTTTTTTATTGTTTATGCCCTGTCTCTGTCTGACGGTTTACTTCTACCACACACACATACACACATACACACATACATACATACATACATACATACATACATACATACATACATACATACATACATACATACATACATACATACATACATACATACATACATACATACGTACGTACATACGTACATACATACATACGTACATACATACATACATACATACATACATACATACATACATACATACATACATACATACATACATACATACGTACATACATACATACATACATACATCATCATCATCACCAGCCTATATACGCCCACTGCAGGGCAAAGGCCTGTCCCATTATTCTCCAATTACCTCGGTCCTGTGCCTACTGTGACCAATTTATCCCCGCAAACTTCTTGATCTCATCTGCCCATCTAACTTTCTGCCACCCCCTGCAACGCTTGCCTTCTGTAGGGATCCACTCTGTTACCCTTAATGACCAACGGTTATCTTGTCTTCGCATTACATGCGCTGCCCACGTCCATTTCTTTTTCTTAATTACATACATACATACATACATACATACATACATACATACATGCATACATACATACACGCATACATACGTCCGTCGTACATACATACATACATACATACATACACGCATACACATACATACATACATACATACATACATACATACACACATACATACATACATACATACATACATACATACATACATAGTACATGCATACATGCATACATGCATACATGCATACATGCATACATACATGCGTACATACATACTTGGACAAACTGGGGCACGCTATTATAATCAAGTGGTTTAAAGTATACGTAACTTGGCAACTTTTTTAACGCATTCCTGGCCTTGTCTTACAGGGGTGCATATTACTTCCCTGCTTTTGTTTTGGGACGACATTGCACGTGATCGTTGTATGTGGTCGAAGACGCAAGACCAGCTTTTATAAGACATGATGGGTCTTACACTCCGCTTGTCTTAACATCGTCAAGCTTACTGCCATTTTCTGGTACCCCGATGCAACACGGACAAGTTTAATGCGGAATTAGTCGAGGACGTCTATAAAAATTGCACAAAGCCTTGTTTTCGGCCTTCCTTCGCCAAGGGAAATTTTCTGGCATGATTACAAAAGCTAGTTGGTTTAATGGCGGGATACTTGTGTTAAGACAGCTACAGTCCTTAAAAAATACCCAAATCTACAAAATGTTAATGACTATATCAACCCTTTATCTCATTAACTGGCGAATGGCACAATCACCCGGTGTGATGCAAAAATGATGACCCTGTCTTTTAAGGAAAAAAAAGATGGCTAAATTTAGGGACCAAGACTTCCTTCCTTTTTTGCTATTTTGCTTTATATACTTTCTCATGTCAAGATGACTCATGATACTGGTTTCTTTGAAACGCCTTCACAAGTTGTTTTGTACTTTCCTTGCTCTAGAACTCTACCCAAGACCATGTAAAAAAAAAAGAAAAAGAAGAAAAGGATACGATTAGTTTCTCTCGCTGTGAAAAAACGGATCACTCTGCGGGCTTTTTCTGACAGCGGTGACAGAAAAACTGCCGACACACAACATAACTACTGGCCAGCGTGCCCGACAGAACAACATGCGGGGTTTGATGTACTGTGGTTCGCCCCAGAAAGCAAGAAATGGTTTATTTGTCGATTTGCGGAGATCAATAAGACACCCATGTCTCTAAGCAAGCAGGCACAGTTCCATCTACTGCCGTAGCAATCTACTGCCACTATCCCTCATTATATTTATAATGCTAAAAGATGATGGCAGTCACGGTTTAGGCGATCTAAAAAAACCCAAATGCTCAATAATTACTGTGGCCTCTACAAACTTCTCCAGAATTTGTTGACTAATTGCCTCCTCGCAAATCTATTGAATATTGTTACTTCCTGGTTTCGTTTTCTTGCCTTAACAGCGGTAATTGCTGGGATAAAGCTTTACACGAAGTGGGCAACAGTATAAAAGCGACGAAAATTTTTTTGATGCACTTCATTTCTGTGGTGACATTTTAGAGGCGAAGCACCTCACGGGTCGGGCTGTAGGTGTCTCATGTCATCGTATTCTAATGAAGTCAAGGTGCGAAAACACCGCGGCACTTGTTTTTCAATGCCTCGCGCTAGAACGTAACGTGTACTCAAAGAACACACCCGGGAACTCGTTTTCCAATGTCTCGCGCTACTTCTTCATATACTTCTTAGCTTGCTGTGTCTTGTGACCCGAAGACAACTTACGGCCAGTCTGTTTCTCATTTAATTGCTGAAGTCTGGTTGTACGCAAGGGAGGGCGCCACCGCCTTAGCACGCGCATCATTGCTCCTCCCACTAGCGCTTCTCCGGCGCCCAATCAGCGCGCGCCGTGTGGAAAGAGAGAGACATATAATTTGAATACACTTATACAGTGCATGCGTTGCCTCTCCCCAGGTTTCACGTTGGGGGAGAAAAAGCGTTTTTGTTTTCTTTATTTACAAAAACATCCCAAATGAAGCTTCCAAATCCGCAGCGGCGGCATAGTGGTTTCATAAGCAAGGGTTTACGGATAACTAGAGCCGAGATACACTAAAATTTTTGTGAGCAGGCCTTTACACCAAACGCAAATGACAGAAGAGAGAAGTCTAAGCTATGAAACTCTAGGTCACCTGTTCTAGGTCACCTGTTCGGTTAGACCTAGAGCCGCGTCGTGCATGTGAGATGAGGGCTTACATGCAGAAATCACAATGGCTCATCGTTCTGTTGATGTAATGAGCAGCGGTAGGTAAAAATCACCCATTTCAATATTCAGAGTTTACAGAGAAATCGCGCTGCTGTTTTGTCGGAATGACTGTTGACCGGAGGAGAGTGTTCCAACGTGCGCATTAATTTAGGACTTAACGACATTGTAATTCTGAATGTTCAAAATATATTTCATGGTGAGAATTTTGCAACGTGCAAAAATTTTGTCAGGGTGCCGGTAACACAACTTTTCTGGCGTATACTTAAAAGTGAAGATTAAAGGCGTTATTTACACATGTATTGTGGTTTATTTCTTTGTTTTATCTATCGACTCCTGCAATGTTCCGGTAACGATACAACAGTACTTGTAAATAAACAACTATAACCCGCCGCGGTGGCTCAGTGGCTAAGGCGTTGCGCTGCTGAGCACGAGGTCGCGGGTTCGATTCCTGGCCGTGGCGGCTGCTTTTCTGATGGAGGCGAAAAGCAAAACCGTCCGTGTGTACGAGATTTCGGCGCACGTTAAAGATCCCCAGGTAGTCAAAATTAATCCGGAGCCCTCCACTACGGCGCGCCTCATCGCCTGCGCTGCGTCGGCGCATTAAAATCCTACAATCAATCAAATAAACAAATATAACATCGAGTACATTTTCGAGCTGATGGCGCACTCGCAGGACTCGAAAATGTTGTTTAATTAAGTAATAACTTACGGGACTCTAATGAAAACAGTTGCTGCTTGGGTTAAACAAAATATCGGCCCTCGGTTTATAAAGTTCCTCGTTGCAGTGCAAGCCGGCGTCTTTTCAACCCCTCTTGACACTCTCCCATGATTCCGGCGTTTTGAGCTCAGTGCTGTAGCCTAGCGTATTCCTCGTCCTGCCACGCACATATCATACCATTTCCCCTACACTCTCCCGGTGCACCGCAACCTTCCAGACAGGATCAACGTCGCTAGGTGAGGCAAAGAGCCTGTCTGGCGATTGTGTCTGGAAGAGGCGCAGAAAACTTCGCTCAAAAAGAAGTGTCAACTTCGTATTAGTTTATTTATTTATTTATTTATATATATAACTTTTATTTATTTATTTATTTATTTATTTATTTATTTATTTATTTATTTATTTATTTATTTATTTATTTATTTATTTATTTATTTATTTATTTATTTATTTATTTATTTATTTATTTATTTATTTATTTATTTATTTATTTATAGAATACTGCAGGCTTTTGGCGGCCCAAGCAGGAGTTGTTTGTTTATACATCAATGCGATAAATCTATTGCAAACAAGAAAGAGAAAAAAGAAATATAAAATGGAAAGCAAGAAGAAATAAACAACGAACAAAGTCGGAAATGCACGGAATGCATGGAACAAAGGAAAGTCGGGAATGCATGGAATGAGCTTGTTTTACTTGCGTGGAAGCCGGGTGTATGGTCCACTTACGAGTTAGCGGCCAGGTGCCCGGGCTGCGCGTGAGAACGCGCCGCTCTGTCTGGCGACGTAGCACTGCCGACACTGCGCTGCAGCCACCGCTAATTCGTCGCGGCGTGCGCGGGAGACGGATTGTCTGGCCCTTCGCATTCCTCAAGGATAATCCCCCATTGGGAGGGCAGACGGCGGCGCCGGATTCCAGGAACGCCTGCCGGACCCGCTGGGATTACCGGCGTCTCCATTGTAGTCGCGCCCTGGTCAGCATGACGCACTGTCGCCGTCTTTCGTTTTCGCCCCGCGGGGTCGCTCGAACTTGCTCGTCTACGAGCGTGCCGTTGACCCGAAGGTGGCGGCGCCTCAATGAATATTCCGTGGCGTGCTGAGTGACAGCTGTCTACGTGTATTTGGGCACGCCCATACGCGTGTACGAACGCTACAGGGGCGTTCCCGAGAGAGTGTGATCTCGAGGTTATATAAGACCCAACTTGGCCGTTGGAAATCGTTCTCGTCTGAGCGCTGAGCTGGCAGTTCCCGGCGAGACAAGGAGTCTCGACCGTTAACGCTAGGTTGGGATTTAGGAGCCCCCTAGTCGAAGTTAAGATCGCGTCGGAGGTTCAGGGTGCAGCGCCGCACCGGGCAACTAGACGGATCTTGCGGCGAGACAGAGTCTCGGCCGTCGTTTCTCGAGCGGTTTGTGTACGCTCCGAGAATAGGAAGAGTTAGACGAAGTTGAGGAGCTCGAGTGATTTGTGCGCACTCGGAGCTAGCTTCTAGCTGAAGTTTGAAGTTTTTCTTTTCATTTCTCATGTACCCAGTTTTCATACTGTAAATAGCTGTACATAAACTCCCGTTTTACTTAATCGACTTCAACGCCTCGAGTTCGTCAATTCGACCGCCATCTCCAAGAACTTCAACACCATCACCCAGCCAGCCTCCTGCCAAATCAACCGGAGCCCGGGCGATTGGGTTCCTGATCGACACCGGACTTCGGGGAAACGATCTTCACTGGCGCAGTCGACAGGATTTGGCAGAAGAGAACACCAGGCCACAGCCAAGGGCAGCAAGCGGACGCGAGCCCGTCTTCATCGGCAGCAGCCGAGCTCCGCGCGGAGTGGAGCGGCAGAGCCAAGCCAGCGCACGGAGCCAGCGACGCGGCAGCCGACCACCGAAGGTGCGGGTGAGTGGGATTTCTTGCGCTTCGTTGTGGCGGTGTAGGCTGAGGGTTGGGTTGCATGGTAGTCACGCGGAGCATGCTGGCGAACATGGCGGCAGGAGGGGTGGTCCAAGCGGAGTCCGAAACAATGATTATTAGGCGAATGGAGTTGGAGTTTCAAGAGCGAGAGGAGAAAAGAGCGCGTGAATTCGAAGAACGAAAGAGAAAAGCAGCGCGCGAATTCGAAGAACGCGAGAGAAAAGCAGCGCGAGAATTTAAAGAGCGCATGCAAAAGCTGAAGCTCGAATCTGAAGAGCGGTTGCGAAGGTATGAGTTGGAGCTGGAGCGGAGAAGGCAGACGCCCGTGCGCTCGGACACCCGCGAGCAGAAACAATGGGGCACAGACCCAGCTAGTTGTATAGCAACAGCGAAGTTGAATTGTTCCGGCCATGGTTTGAAGGTTGTACATTGCGATGACAAAGCAAGCAGCCGTGACTCCCTACACGAGGCTAGCATTTCCGCCGATGTCGAAAGCGCGGAGATGGACATTGGGATGAGGAGCGACGAGGTAGGCGCGGCCGGTGATAGCGTAGAGCGGTGTAATGAAGTGATGCTCGAACATGACGAGCAGCCTCGCAGGCAAAGTTTGGGAATGGAGCTGCAGCGCATGAGACAGAACCCTTCGAACAGGCCCAGTTACGCGCTGACAGCAAAGTTGAATGGGGGCAGCCCGTTTTTCAACTTGAAGCCGCGCGAGGACGAGATAAGCGGCCGTGGCTGCGCACGGGAAGCGAGCGGCTCAGCCGTGAACAGCTGCATGGAAAGGGAGGCGAGCACGCGGAGTGTTCAAGCGAGCGCGTCCGGTATAGGAGCAGAGTCAAGGGGTAGCCCCGTTGTCGCGGGTGTAGAGCCGCCAGCTGCTTTTGCACCGGATACTGCGCTAATGCATGCTGAACTTGCTGGCACGGGCAGTACCCAAATTCTAATCGGTGGACCGGAGGAGGCTGGAGCCGCGCAGAAAAGTCTTGGGGCCCGCCGCGCTCCCAATTACGCTCGAAAGTTGCACGAGAAAGCGAACTCCGTGTCGGGCGTTCAGGAGCTCGCCCAGATGAGAAAGGAGATAGAAGACGAGAAAGCATGTGACGAGACGGAGCAAAAGGGAGACGGAGTCTACGATCAGGCTGAGGAAAAGCAGGAGTTAAAGGCGGATAAGAGAGCTGAGAAGGTAGACTGGGTTGAACATGTAAAAAATGGAAAAGGAAGTGAGGGAGAACGCGAAAAGACGGAGGATGAGGAGCTCAGAACATTTGAGGAGGGTAAGAACGATACGGAGATGTCGCGTGGGTTTGGTAGTCTTGATGGAGAGAGTGTAACCGAGGAGGCCGATGGAGAACACGAAAACGCAGGCGTGGAGACTGCGAAACCAAGAATGAGAGCTCCCGAGGAGGTTGTGAAGGAGAGGGAAAAACCGTGGGAGGAGGCAGCTACAGTTGAAAACGAGGAACGAGACGCGATCGGCGATCTCGCGAAACCGGTGTCTGATATAGAGCTTCGTAGCTTCAGTGTTGGTTGCGGCCATTACCGAGATTTAGTCGGGAGCCGCGCTGGATGGGTTGACGCACTAAGTTCTGCGACCTGGCAGTGTGTCACAGGCCCTAGTTCTGAGTTGTGCCAGGATGAGTGCGTGCTTGGACGGCTGAAAAACTGTTTCGGTCAGGCCGCTGCTCAGAATGCACCCAGCGTGCACGAGCGGTTTTTTGTAGCGACAGGTGCTGGTGAGGTTGTTGTTCTGGGGCAGTCTGTGCGTAAGGGAAAGAATGATCCCGAGAAGGTCGTCGCGTTCGCGGGCCGCCATTACGCTCCAGCATCAACCCTGCGCTCACGCGGCCAGCGCGCAGCATTGCCTTACGTTGGGGCATTGGAGAGGCATGGCCACTTGGCCTATGGGACAGGAAGCGAAGTCGCATTTTGTGATACCACTCCGTCCTCCCCGAAGTTGTGTTCGCCTCATGGGGCTAAATTGTCGAGACTTGCGTTGACATTGCAACGCTGCGCGGTCTGGATCATCTGCAGAGGGGCTGGAAGTACGCGAATGCACTCCCCTGCTTTCAGATTGTTGCTTGGGGAGGCTAGTATTGAATTGCCTCCGAGCCTTAACACCGCCACGACGGACGTGAACGTTCCCGTTCACCCGTCCTTTTTCGTTGGTGGTGTGTGTGTGTGTGTGTGTGTGTGTGCCGCGGTTGTGCGCGACGAGATGCCTTGAGTGCTCGATCCGTGCACCGAATTGATCGATCCGCGCACCGAACTGAACTTTCTGTGCACCGCAAGTGAGCGAAAGCACAGCTGGACATTCTTGAAGGAACGTTATCATGCTACGCCGTCACGGAGAACATTTGCGCGCGTGCGCATAGTGGCAATGCAAACTTTATTAACGTTTTATTTTTGTTGACTGCAAAGTTGCCCGCGTTCTTTACCAGTTCTTATTCCTTTTGTTCTTGTTGTCGAGTGCCGGAATGATTGTGCGCGTTTGCGGTTATAGCGCGCATCAGTGTTATAGCTTGAGTTGTCCCGTTGTTGGTGGCGTTTACGCGCTCCGGAGACACGACCCAATTTCTTTTTACCCGCACTTAGTGTTTTTAGCAATTTTCTGGTGTGTTTCCGGTTTGCTAGAGTATTCCGTCCCTGTTGAACGGCTAGTGAATAGGTTGTGTCTGTAGTTTAGGCTAGAGGGAGTTGGATCAGCTGGAGAAATAGAAGGGGGCTCATTTGTGGTTATACCTAGCTCCTTCCACGTGTTTTTTGTTTGTTTGTTTGTTTGTTTATCCCGCTGTTATTGCGGAAGGAGAGTTGAAACGAGTGGCCCTTTTAAATTCTTTTCGGATTGACTGAACCAAGAGGCCCAGTAACCCTCTTAAAGGGGGGAGTTGTAAGGTCCACTTACGAGTTAGCGGCCAGGTGCCCGGGCTGCGCGTGAGAACGCGCCGCTCTGTCTGGCGACGTAGCACTGCCGACACTGCGCTGCAGCCACCGCTAATTCGTCGCGGCGTGCGCGGGAGACGGATTGTCTGGCCCTTCGCATTCCTCAAGGATAATCCCCCATTGGGAGGGCAGACGGCGGCGCCGGATTCCAGGAACGCCTGCCGGACCCGCTGGGATTACCGGCGTCTCCATTGTAGTCGCGCCCTGGTCAGCATGACGCACTGTCGCCGTCTTTCGTTTTCGCCCCGCGGGGTCGCTCGAACTTGCTCGTCTACGAGCGTGCCGTTGACCCGAAGGTGGCGGCACCTCAATGAATATTCCGTGGCGTGCTGAGTGACAGCTGTCTACGTGTATTTGGGCACGCCCATACGCGTGTACGAACGCTACAGGGGCGTTCCCGAGAGAGTGTGATCTCGAGGTTATATAAGACCCAACTTGGCCGTTGGAAATCGTTCTCGTCTGAGCGCTGAGCTGGCAGTTCCCGGCGAGACAAGGAGTCTCGACCGTTAACGCTAGGTTGGGATTTAGGAGCCCCCTAGTCGAAGTTAAGATCGCGTCGGAGGTTCAGGGTGCAGCGCCGCACCGGGCAACTAGACGGATCTTGCGGCGAGACAGAGTCTCGGCCGTCGTTTCTCGAGCGGTTTGTGTACGCTCCGAGAATAGGAAGAGTTAGACGAAGTTGAGGAGCTCGAGTGATTTGTGCGCACTCGGAGCTAGCTTCTAGCTGAAGTTTGAAGTTTTTCTTTTCATTTCTCATGTACCCAGTTTTCATACTGTAAATAGCTGTACATAAACTCCCGTTTTACTTAATCGACTTCAACGCCTCGAGTTCGTCAATTCGACCGCCATCTCCAAGAACTTCAACACCATCACCCAGCCAGCCTCCTGCCAAATCAACCGGAGCCCGGGCGATTGGGTTCCTGATCGACACCGGACTTCGGGGAAACGATCTTCACTCCGGGTCTCCTTTGTAGTAGCAGGACACGCTATGAAAGTTTCCGAGGTGCCGGGGCTATGTGAGCTCATGAGAGAACGGGAGCGATCAGCGTTGCTGTGCGGGCTGACATTGTCACAAAATTACCCCTTCGTTCGAATTGTGATTGGAAAAACGCTTCAGATAACGGGCGAGATGAAACTCTTTTTTGATTGATTGATTGATTGATTGATTGATTGATTGATTGATTGATTGATTGATTGATTGATTGATTGATTGATTGATTGATTGATTGATTGATTGATTACGGGGTTTAAGGAACCGATGCTACACAGGCGATTAGGTGAGCCGTAGTCTAGGGCTCCGAATTAATTTTGACCACTTCGTGATCTTTAACGTCCGCCGAAATCTCGAACACACGGGCATTTTCGCTTTTTCCCTGCATAAGAAAAGCGGCCGCCGCAGCCGGGAATCCAACCTGCGTCCTTGTGCTGAGTAGCACGACGCCTTAGCCACTCACCCACCGCGGCGAGGGCGAGATCAGACTTGTTTGTTGTATAGTTTCCCCAGATTGGAAAAACATGATGAAATACATTTTTGAGGTTCGCACTACAGCGCTGTTCACAGCTGTTGTTCCGAAAATTCGTGCGAGCGCCCTGAAGGGATTCGGTAGCGGGGGCGTTATAGCGGCTTTTCTAAAGCTGCAATAATGTATTATCAATGGGCAAGAATCGCATGGAAATGCACATGGCTTGCAGGAATCGTAGCCCTAAAAGCTGCATAATTAGTTTCGCGATGTGTGTTAAAAAGCGACTTGCAACCGTTTTCTGACACCATTAAGATTCTTACTGAGGCGCCAATGCATTTGAAACAGGGAGCACAACAATAATTCATGAATTCGTTTACACAGCTTCATCTGAACTACAGTACGGAGAGGTGCGAAACCTGATTAGATTATAGTAATCATGTTGGTGGAATACTTTTCACTGTTAATATTTACAGTGCATAAATTTTATTTCTAATCTCTGCTCTGCAAACTTCCAAGCACGCACACACGCGCGAACAAGTGCGCGGGATGCTTCGAACTTCCCAAGAATGGGAAGATTAAAGCCTAGTTGGACCTTCTGTAGATATCCCTTTGAACTTGCTGTTGCACTTTTCGGGCGTGCCCGTTACCGCTTGATCAGCTCCCTGCACAGCTCCACCAAAACCTCCACAGCCAGTTTTCCTTGCTAGCCATCGCCATGAACATCCTTTTCACCCATGCGGGTACCATTACATATTAATGCGGCTTGTACTGCACGTGCAGCAGATACCCGCCTTCTTTCAACGCAGCCGTTTCTTTTTAATTAACAAGGTATGTGTACGAGCTACTTGGTACTCCATTATAGCTCCGTCAAGCGCAGTTAAGAAAACACAGGAAGTGTGAGGCAAGGACCACCGCTGGTCCTTGTCTCACTCGTCTTGCGTCTTCTTGACTACGCTTGGCGGAGTTATGTTTCTCTTTCCTCTTTTTCATGGCGCGCGCTGCGCCGCCCTTTCTCATAGCGCTCCTCCGACCCTCCTCCTGCGCTTGTATACCTTTCCTGGATTGCGATTCCTGCCTCATTCTCCCCGGTTCGCGCAACTTCAGCTTTTTTGGACCACCCATTTTCTGAACCTCACAACGCGCGTGCTCGAGACAAAAATCCAAGCTTTCGCCTTAAAATGTGGGCGCGGGTGGTGTTCCTATAAAGGTATTTTTCGGCAAATAATGCTTCCGCGAGCATTACAGGCGGTTATTTTAACGGTAAAGTAATAATGCCTTATTAAGCGAAAAAGCCGCCGTGCGCAGAGACTTGGGAAGCCGTAAAACGGCTCCTAAAGCACGTGTTTGGGTAGAGTTCTACAGCGCGACGTGCTACATAGCACAAGTGACCGTCCACGCCAGCACATCGTAGATAAAGTGAGGGAGTGAATAGACAAACAGATAAATCCACCCTCATTGTCAACTCTCCCATTACAAACGAGCTGCGGCGCAATGCGTAGGGGCCGATCGAAGACTTTCAAAGCGGCATGCCTGATCGCAAATCAAAGTGTCTCAAACGGCAAGACTACAAAACCTTTGACGACGCGAAGCAGAAGCAAGGAGCCCCAGGCGCTCGACTGGACAAATGTGAGTTTGCGTTCACAACTTAGTGCTTAGGTGTCCTCATATTAGTTTAGCCAGTAAGAGTGCCCGATATACGCGTTTAAATTGAGCGAATGCGGCATTAACCTAATTCTAACAGTTTTCGGGTTATTTTACTAACTAAAACCTAATGACAGTTTCACAATGCCACCACCAAATCCTCTTTTCAATTTTGTGGGCTGCGGTAACCAAGATTTCTGAACCTACAAAATTGCGTACGTGGTGGAGCTGCAGTATCTGTGCAATCTACTGTAACGTTGAAGTTGCGTTGTTCCGCTGGTCTCGCGCACACGAAATCAATGCTTTCACGTTAAAAGCGACAACGAGGCACATTTTTGAGAGAGAGAAAAATTCGCAGAAGGGGATACGTTTTTTGTATTCGGCTGTATGCAAGAACGTCTCTGCGTGCTCTTGCTGCACTTCGTAACTGTACTTTAAACAAGACAGGGGCACATACTACTGCTGGGAATATCGTATATAGTGGTCTGGTGAAATGGAACGGAATAAGGCATGAGGTTCCCGTAGTCGTTGTTGTTTATGGGGCTCACGTTTCAGACAGTAAAATTTCGGACGCTACATAAATATTGATGTTCCAAGCCCACCCAGCCACTCCTTCATCCTTTCCGGGTATTACGTGTCCCCTCGCTGTTATCTTTTGTGTTACCGTTGAGAGTAATTTTTCTGAAGCGCTTTTTGCGTCACAGCAAACGCCCGATTCAGGGCTCTGGAGTCGTTACAAAATAAGCATAAAGAGGTAAATAGATGGCCCAGTACGCGTCTGCTGACATCGGATTAAAAATGTGGTCGGGCGCATAACGTAAAATATGCAAAAAGGGAGATTGGAGGGAACAGCATAATAAATTAAATTGCGTAGTCGCGCAAAGCCGTTGCAAGGCTTTGATTATTTTCGCCGTGTGAAGCGTATACTATAGAATGCTCGTATTTTCCAGATTCAATGCAGCTAACGTATCCCGGATTCCTCCGGTTGCTTTCAGCGAGTACGGGTGCTTATGTGAGTGAGTGTGTACATTCCTGCACAAATGAAACGCGAACACGAAAATATGAAGCGGAACTCATAAATTGCGCGATTTCTTTACGCACAAGGGAAGTTGTCGCGTGGCCTTATTGCAGTAATAAATATTGAAAAGGTGTCTTTCTAAATATACCTCTAGCAAGCAATTATTTATTCTCCACTATCCATACTTTTTTTATTTTGCGTGCTCTGGTTTTTTTCTGTTTTTGTGTATTCTGATGCGTTTCGTCGCTAACATTGTATACGAAGATTACTTATAATATGTACACTATATCCTTTTTATTATGCTTTTGTGTCCTAACTTTATTATAAGCTAAAATTGCGTATTCAGAAAACTTTGAATCCTGTACTCCCCTTTGCTCACTTTCTGAATCCTTTTTTGAAAAACCCACTCCCCTCTTCAGTGGCCCTGAGTTTACAATAAATAAATAAGATAATAATAAATAAATTACGCTGCTATACACTGTCTTATCGAGGCGCAACTATCGGCGCTCATTAGCATCATGAAGCACTACTTCGCTTCACCTCTCCTAGACGGCAGCACCATCTGAATAGGCTATAAGGCCCGTTCGTACGGCAATTTAGCTTTGATTTCACAGCCCAGTTGGCAGAGCGTTTCACACCTCAAGTTGCGGCCAGAGTGGTCGTGGGCTCGAATCCTAGCGCAGCCGCGGCAATGGAGCTTTCTTCTGGTAATGTCATTTCCGTGACGGATATGACGTCGGGGAGGTTTTGCTGTACCACGGCATGAAACACTTTCGTGTTAAAAAATACATCCTCTTCTTTGCCAAGTGAGTAGGCAGCAATATTACTGCTGGTACCAGCGTTGACGGAAGTTAAGGAGCCCTACACATTGCAGACGATCCAACAAATAAAGTGAGTGGTGTAGCTTGCTTCAGCGATACGCTTTCTAGTGGTCATCAAAAAAATATCGTCGTTTTGCTCTGGGCTACTGAAATGAATAATGATGAACTTAATAGCCGGCTAGTGTATATTATATCAAAAGTAACAGTGCCTCTTTTTTTTCTTCTAGAATCTAGCGGTTGAACTTGACCACTTGAGAAGCTGCGTTAGCTACAATAAAAGGAATCAAAATGTAATTTCATTTACCAGGCCGCAAAAAACTCCAGCCCTGAAGCAGCTCATGGGGACAAATGGGGACTTGTAATTGATTCATATTTTCCATCCTGGTGAGCGGGGAAATTCGATCACTATTACCCCGAACTATCAGATACTTCATGAGACGAAAAGCTTCGCAAGAGAAAAAAACGAGAAACACCAGGATCCTTGAAGATGTGAAAACAGTTATTCCGGCCTTGATATATTGTTGCGCGTTTATGTTGTTGTGCATTTATGAGTTAAATCTGTCTCATTTTTGTTAATCCCCCCCCCCCCCCCACGCTGCTGCGGGCGACCTCAGTTTCGATCATATTATCGCGGCAGCGGTAAAGCTTAGTGCGAGTGGGCCCAGATCATCTCGTCGGCGGTGAGCGTGAGCTTGCAGAGCGTTGATTTTAACACAAATTTCTCTGTGAGGACGGGAGAGCAGCTTCAACTTCGACGATGTATGCGCGCAAGGTACACATTTAGAGACAGTGACGTTGCGACGACGTTACTGAATTCTCAACGTGCCCTTCGAAACTCATGCCCTCTACTAAGCCGAGCTTATTGGCCGGTAAAGTCTAATTTGCAAGTTATAAGATGAGCCTGTATTCGCATGCCATGACACGTTTGTTTATATTATCGCAAAAATTGCTGCATGAGCTCTTGTTGAGTAGCGTACACGACCCGCATTCAAACGAGAAATCAGGATTTACCAAGCAACAGAGCAAGAAGGGATCGATGCGGGGAGTCGAAGAGGTGTGATCAGTTTTAGCATAGGGTGCTTAATGGCAGAAACTTTTCTCGGCCTGAGCTGTGTCCGAACTTCAAGAGAAGAAAAAAAAAAGAAATCTCTCTTGAGCATGTATCTTCATTCGCTTTCTTGCTGGGCCACATCGGTGGTCGACTTTTACAGCTCTCCCGAGAATTTCTCTGGGAGGCCAGCTTCTTTCCGAACTTCCTTTGTGGCTGTGCTTAAGAGGTCAGAGCCAAGATTGATAACCTCTGGTATACTGGTCGTAATCCTTTCTTTTTGCCGTAGATGCCCTTACATTCACCAGGGACCTACGTCTGCACCAGTGTAGATCAACTGAACTTCTTCGAAGTTCCCTTTCGTGAAGCTGCAGTATCATGAATATCATTCCGAAGGAGGATATCAAGCCGACCCTGCAAAAAAAGTAATAAAAAATCGCGATAATAAGGCCAAATAAAGTTGACTTCGTACATTCCGGACCACGCCACAGGCGCTTGTTTTTATAAGGGCCAGTTTCAACACCGACTACATTGCCTACATTTACAGGTGCGGTGTTTCCAGGGGAACAGGGATTAGCTTGGTGCATGTCAACTGATGATTATACGTCGGGACAAAATTGATAGGAATCAGTGGCATGTGCTTTCGAGTAAAAACAAGTTATTTGTGATTGATTAGCGATAGATAGTAATGAATGGCAGGCTGGGATTAAGATGTAATAATGTGGATTAAGGTGAATTAGATGGATTAATCACTGATTAGCTATTGGTCGTAAAAATAAGAAGCTGGGATTATGGTGGATTGAGATGACTTAAGGGGGAAAAATATAGAATAAGGGGTATTAAGATCAATTAAGTTGCGATTATGGTGGAAAAAGGGGAATAAAGATAAATTAAGGAGGGTAAAATAGCGTGGCTGCTGTTTCCACGGGTGCGCGTTTATGTAAAATGTACCCGTCACAATAGTATGCCAGACCTTCACTTTCTTTCTGTCTGCAAAATTATATGTCAAAGAGCAGCTGTTTCGGGTGATGTTTTTCAGCGGTTTCTTCGTTTCCATAATTAAGAAGGAAAGAACAAAATGTTGCAAATTAGATGTGACAGAATGCAAGATACAAAATTTGAAAAATTTAGAGGTAAAAGTTGGATCAAAGTGAAGTATAATGAGAACAATACAGAGAAAGAAGAGAATGCCACATCTACAGAAAACAATATAGACATAACAACGCGAACGAGTACACGTTCAAGTAACTTGCTCTGCTTAAGAACTAAAGAATAATTTCTAGTTCGAAGGCCAAAAGGAAACGCCGAAAAATGTTTGTTCCTAAAGACGTATAGTCACTGTCGTGCGAGGGTCCCAGAAAGTGACACAGTTAAAGAAGTCTCGCCGTGGAGTACAAGAGACAAGGAGCAGCTCATGTTGGTTGGGCAGCGACGAATCGACGAAGGGAGAGATGCACAACAAGTGCTTCTTAGCCTCGTGCACGGCGCACATCGGGCACAGAGGGGAAAATTTCCAGCCTGTCTAGAACTTCGGGCATAACTTCATGCTCTGACGGTGCAGCACTCCTTCAGGCCGCTTGTTGAAACCGCGCGAGAAGCGAAATTCACAATGGGAGTAAATGGAATGCAGAGGTAGATATCCGCGCTGAGAGTCCAGCCACCGATACATTGGCTCAGTCCATCCAATTACAGAGACAAGGGCATTACCCTCCTCTTGAGAGAAAGGGAATCGGGCTTTGTTCCATAAGTAGTGGCCTGCGCTGGCGGCTGCATCGGATCTGATATTGCCTTGCATGCCGGAGCGAACAGGCATTCATTAAAGGGAGGTGTGATGGCCCGCGTACACGACCGTCTTATGAATTCCATTAAATTTTCGCAAAGCTGACCAAAAGGGTTAGATAGCTTTCAGTTAGTTTGTAAGGCGCCCCGCGAGTCCTGGAAGATTACCCATCGCCTTGCGTGATGACCGCTAATGAAATAAAGTTCGGCCCTCACAGCCGCCAGCTCAATAGCGGTAAAGGATGTTCTATGACTGCTGAGTTCATTCTTGATGATGCACTGGGCCGATAGTCTCTACATTCCGAACGCCAAATATAGATGAGTTCGGGGTAACTGAGAGAGAGAGAGAGAGAATACTCTTTAATGATACTGGAGAGGTTTGCCTGGCTAAGGCGCCTAGCTTGCTACACCAGATGTATGACAAAAAATGAAATCGAGGAAGTGATGATGATGACTATGATGATGGTGCGCTCATTATAGAATCCTGTTTAGAGAGTCTGATCCAGTCTTGTGCTTCGCAGGAAATACAATAGAGCTTTTGTCGCTCGAGATGCTCGTTGAGAGTTAGACCTAAGGCCTAACACGTCACTAAGAGTTAGTTCTCTAGAAAGTGGATGTTCCAGGACGCTAAAGGGACCTCCTAGTTGCTCTATACCGCGTACATTCGCGTAATACGTTGTGGCTTGTGGCTTGTTTCATCTTGGAAGTGGCTTGTTTCATCTTGAAGGGAAAGTAAATTGCGTAAGCGACATTTTGCCGCACGCGGGGAAGAACAGCTTTGCCATGCTTGGGCAGTCCGTCAGGCATCCTAAAGGTACCGTTCGGGTCTATAGAGTGAAGCGGCGCACAATTTGTGGCGCAACAGCCCACATAGATAGCTGAAAACTCCAGGCAGCCTTGGACGCAGAAGTAGAGGCATCTCGTCTGGAGAACGGTATCGGTATCGCAGGCCCGTGCAGGTCATGCGCGATCGATGCCGCAGAGTCGGCCTTGGCATTCCCAGTAATACCGCAGCGGGCAGGAATCCACTGAATCTCTACATGATGGTGTGCCTTCAGAGATTGCAAGGGCAATGAATTAATGTAGAAAGCTAGCTTATCTTTTGGGTAGAATTTTAAGCACTGAAGGGCCGCCGGAAAATCGGGCGACCCTCGGAACTGTGTGTGTGCTCTCTGTAAGCGCGAAATGCGTACCCAAGAGTAAAGAAATTCAGCCAATGTGTTGGCATGATTGACTTTTTTTTCTGATTCTAGGAACTGCGGTGGTTATATTCCATGGTGCGCATTTCCATGGTGGCAGGGCTCTCTGAAAGTTGCGTAAGGCCAACTACGTGGGGCCATCAGCGTCAGGCGAGAAGATAAATGGATATTTTCGGACGCTGTGGTGAGCTTTTGAATGGTGAAAGGTTCATTCATCAGCGTCGCGTTTGTGGTGGAGTCGCAGAACGAGTACACTTCGAAGATTACGACGATACTGGGCGGATGGTTATTTTAGTATACAACTATTCCGCAACGCTCACTTCGCTTGAGATCTTTGTGAAGATACACCTTTGAGAAAGGGGGAGGTGAACTGCACGAGATCCTCAAGTCCAAGAATTCGTGATTTACGGGAGAGTGACGTGCTTGGGTCAAGCCGAGATAATAAAAGGATCCAATGACGTGCAGCGAGCTCGAAAATGTTCTTTGGACGTGTTTTTACTCAAGTGTAATAGCTCGAATATCATCTTAAGATGTTTTTCGTGCATGCAGCCCTGCTCTCTTGCAGAATGCGCGAAGTCACTCGTACTTGGAGTCTATCACTGGTAGCGGTTGGGGGGCAGAAAACCTCTCTTGGATGCAGAACTCACGTCTGGAATAACGTCAGCCAAATTCTCGACAGGGTAAGAGTGGCACCGCAGTCTTCAGCGTTTTTTTTTTTTTTTGAATTTTTTGTATGTAATGCCGTATGCTTTGCGCTTTTGTGGACCTCCACCGATCTGCTTGAGGATTGCATGCGTCGACAGATGGTCACTGTCCAAGCTTTAAAATCGGCAAGCCTCTACGAAGACGACAGCAGGAAGGCATATTTAAAGGGACACTGAAGTGATATGTAAACATTGCGGGATTACTAGCGCAAATTGTAGTCCGGAGTCCCCAGGCCATGTTTCGACCACTCTAGGCGCGTTTACGCGATTTTATTTAGTAGAAAAACTAATTCGAAAATGCTGTCCTCCTCTCTTTACGCTCGCCCATTTTCTGTGGCGTTTTCGGTGACGTCAGGAGGGGATGAGCTGGCAATTGGCTGCGCCACGGCTGCGCTACTGCACGGCTCCCCGGCCGCCCCGGCCGACAGAGTCAGTCGGGCCAGCGTTTCGTCCGCCGGCCGCCGGCGGGTCGTCGCAATCAAGGAGGTTAAAAAAAATTGCTTGGTCGCAATTCGTTCGCTTAGTTGAAACGAAGCCAGGACACGTTTGTGAATGGAAGAATGTGCCTTTCTTTACTTGGTTTGTTTGTACTCTGTATCTAGCTCCAAGTCAAGGTCGCTTCACACACGCGCTGCACAAGCGCACATGCGACGCTTCGCTGACTGGTACGCCAGTAGGAAAATATAAGGCCTCTTGAAGGCGGGAGAAGAGTCAGCGAAGTCAATATAGGTACTAAGGAAATAAAATCAACTGATATTTTTACTGTACAGCGTAAAACTAGGGCGCGGGAAGCACTTTTTTGCGCTGGGCGAACAAGCACAGCGGTCAGCAACACGACTACGCATCTGCGAACGCTTTTCCGTCTACGAAATGCAATTGCTAGACGTGAGCTACTGTGGAAACTCGGGCGACGCTTACTGCACGATCGCAGTACAACAAATAGTCACCTAAGCTGCTTGAAATGCCAAAACTAAATAAAAATGTAAACCGGTTGTACAATATATACCCTATATTAGCAAGGCCTCCGCGTCCCGTTCCGTGGCTCAGTGGTCTGAGGCGTAGGCATAGGTATGTCGCCGCGAATTTATTGCAAGTTACGAGGTCGAATCCCCGCAAGTACGTGCTTTTTTTTTTGTAAGTTAACTTTTTTGTTTTCCGCCGATGTTTTTCTATATTGAGTTCACCTTTTTTTGGGCCGCAACGTGCATGGCTACACGAACTAGTTCACAAAACGCGCGCAGGCTGGCACTGGCGCGCTAGCGAGTTCTCGTTGGCGTGCTGTAAAGCACGCCAACCATAAGCACCGTCAACCATAAGCACCGACTGCTTGCAGGCAGTGGGCACAGGCCAGAATGAACAGCCCCTTGGCCTGGTGCGAACACGCTTTTTACGATACAGGCATGAGGGAGGCAAGCTCCAAATATGGGGAAAAAGCGCATGACATTTGGGCGTCTGCGGGTACGCGGAGGGCGTTCATGCACTGCGTAGGTCTCGGCTAGTTAATGCTACGACTACAAGCCGTCCTGGGAGGCTTATCTTGTGCATTTTACAGCCGACAACATGGCAGAAGCGCGGTACGATGATTACTGAGATATTGAGAATGCCCATCCAACAACGCCATTGGTTATGTTTTACAGAACCGAAACCGAAACTTGTGTGATTGCTAACCTTGGGCATCGTCCAATCACGGCGCCCCTCCTCTCAACGTCACAGCCTTAGTTGGTGCGGCCGCCGCAAACCGCGCATGGTAGTTTTTCTTCTTTCGCGCTTTGTAAAATAATTACCGATTTGTCAACCGGATAAACGATGAAAAGTGTGCTAATTTGAGCCAGTCTACGCAGTGCAAGCAAAAGCGGGAGCTTGACAAATTCACTTCAGTGTCCCTTTAATTGTGACATCCCAAGCACTCGACGTTTGGTGGTGGGCAGAGTTCTTTGTGACATCCAAAGAACTCTCCGAGATTTACTCCTGTTGCTGGCCCAGGTCAGGTAGAGGGCAGAGAAAATACGCGTATGGACGTGCGGTGGCGGAGCCTTGGCCAAAATTGAGTGCAGACGATTGTTGTAAAACTTCGGTCGAAGAGGTGTTTATACAGTGGTGACTCTGATTCCCACAAATTTCACGGCATTGTGCTGAATTTCTTCCGCTGGTGGATCCATAAATTTTGTCGTTCTTGCAAAAGGTATTATCATGGTCAATGCCGTAGCGACACAGCAGATTTTGCGATTGCATGGTCCAGTTACGTGCCCAAACCGTGGGCACCTAGAGCATTTTTTTTTTATTTTTAAGGTGAAATCTTCAAGGGCTCCATTGAGAAACCGTCGTTGTCTGGTCAAGAAAATTGCCCCCGCTGTGAATAGTATATAAAAAACATTTCAGATCTCACGGCATTTTAATACTCTCCTGAGCAGATGAGAGAGCACTATCCAGCTCAAGCCCTGGCTACCAGCTTTGGCTTGTGCAGAGAGCCCTAAAAGCCGGACGGTCTCAAGCAGTCCTGGAATGAGGACTCTTTCCCAGGGCTGATTGCTACACCAAGATGTTTATTCCTCCTCCGGCACCTCCTTGAACCCGGGTCTCCACAGCAGGAGCCCAGCGGGCTACCACTGAGCTGTATCCGCTTTTTTTTTTTCTTAGTCCCGGTTTTCGACATTGAATAACAGTGGACACAAAAAAAATGTACAAAACTCACGGGGACGGCTGCCAGCCTGACGTAGGCTAGCATTGTCAATTAAATTCCGTAAGGTGTCATCCATTCTCGATCGCACGCTTTCAGCGGTAGAACAGAAATTTTCGTCTTCGTAGTTCCTTTCTTGGTGGCGCATACCCACTTGGGCGATCGACCCGGAATCGGGAGCTTCGAAGGGCTAATGTGCCCGCTTCACAAAACCGCTTTCCGGCCTGCTAAGGAATGTCAAACTCGTGCGTCAAGGTGCGCGTACCGCTTGACGTACGACGCGAATGGTCAAAGCGCAACGTTAGGCTTAATGTCAGGCCGGCGCATTCCAGTAGTTAAGCTGCCCGCTTAGCAACAGTGAAGCCATTGCTGAAGTTTCACCTTAGATCCGCGAACTCTAGAAAACCTGCCTAGAAGTTCTTTGGCAGTACGAGACGGAGATCAGCGTAGCGGGCGGAGCACCACTCCATTTCGTCGTCTGAAGGCGACCCAATGAGAAGCATGAAATACCCGAGTCGATATTACTGCACTGAGCAAAACAGGTAACTTAGAAATCCAATCAAATTTTTTTTCTTCCTTTTTTTCTGTTTACTTCGAGGTCTGGGCATTGCTTGTATGCTTGTGTGACATCACGCAAGGAACATCGCGTCTATTGGCCGGCTCTTTTCAGTTTCAGCAGTAGGCACATTCCATAGTCATTTTACGGAAAACCGCAATAAAAATAAAACACAGACTCGATCTGCTGCGGCGGGAAAATCACGCAGTACCGCTCTATGCTGGTGTCAAATACAGCTTTCGAAGGGCTTCCTGGCGCGAAAGGAATATTTTCACTGTTTACATAACCACTGCAAGGCCACTTAACGAACTGCTATTCTGATAAACCAGTTATTTAAAAGCATAATGATGTGCATATCGTTTTTAAAGATGAGATGCTTGACCTTAGTTTAAAAACTGGAGTTATCGTCAAGGCCTTAGGTTTGGCCCGCATTTGCTGCTAAACCTATTATAATGCTTCAATAGTATGCATTGGACTCGACTACTTTTCTTCAGCCTTCCGTATACGTTCGTTTAGTTTTTGTGCGTTTTGGTCGGCGGCGTAGCTGCTCTATGCCCTGAACAACTCGGTGTCGTCATGTGCGGCATTGAAGCGATAAATGTCGTCATTCCCGGCATTTGCACACCTAGACTTTCAATACTGTAAAGCACTAGCATCTCTAGCATCATGGAAAGAAGTAGAAGTTCTGATCACATGCTAATGGCGGGTTCGCTGCTGCAGCGCCGCCGGTGTGGGCATGGTTGGGGTGCCCGATATTGCGTGCGCAGGGCCCACTGATGCTGTTGAAATCTCGCGGTGGGCTGCCGTGCTTTCTTTCCGAATGAACTGGACTGCGGGAACGGTGAGGCTTCCCGCATAATTGAAGTGCCACTCAGTGCCCGCACTCTATCGTTTCAAATGAGTCATGAGGTAGTTGGTGAGGCAAAAATATATGTCTGAAAATCACCACCATATTACAACTGCGACCTGTGAAGGAAATGGCAAGCTATAAGAAAAGAGAAGGGGGGGGGGGAGGGGGACATGACACTCGGGTAGATCAGATGCGTACGTGATTTATCAACCCTGCGAAGTTACCTGCGAACAACGAACTCATTCTTTATCGGTTGCGAAAATGTCTTTTAATCTTTCTTTATAGTAAAATGCGACCAGTATCAGAAATTCTCTTTAAAAAATTAGCAGTGGCTTAGCTCGGCTATGCCAGGATATACGTAGCGTGAGCTAAGGTTCAGCTGGTTATTCTTATCTTTCTTGGTTGTCTAGGATTTGCTTGATTATCATGCTTACTGCTGCTTCAATGACACACACACACACACCGGTATACGCATTATGTGACACGTGTATATTTATCAAGCGGCTCCGGCGCCGCGTCACCAATCGCCCCATAGGTAAGCTGGTTCCACAGGCGCACGCCGATGTTGCTGCGTCGCACAAGCCATCGTTTGCACACCCGGCAACCCCTCGCATGATCATCAAGTGGACCGGGCTGCCACGTGCGGAACGGAGGTTGGTGAGAGACGCCGGGCAGTGGGCAATGTTCTGTGCACCGAGTGACGTCACTGCTCCTCGCGCATGCGCAGCACGGCTCTCCAGGAGCCACGCGAAACTGCTCAACCTTGGCCAGTGTAGGGCACGCTACAGAAAGCACGTGGCGGTCTCAATTACGTAAACAAAGTTTGTTTCAAACTTCAGCACGCTGCTAGGGAATGGAAGCCTGTCGTCTCTTTTCCCGTCGCGACCAATTAAACGGAAGAAGTAATTTTCCTAATGAGAGGCAACATGCTGGACGCAAACGCTGTCACGGTACCGTCGCTACGCCCATAGAGCCTGCCCAGAATTACAACAACAGCCTGATAGACTGGTAAGCGGGGAAGAAGAATGGGCCACACCCTAGGTGGAGGGGGGAGGCAAAAGAACTGGCCCGGCTAACGCGCTGATTAATGATCCCGAAGTGGAAGCGGTATTCATCTGTGGGCGAAACGCGGCCGTGCGTTCATATATTTGGGAACTCAGTCGGAGATGCATATCTCGAACCCTGTGCCCACCAGGTCGGACCTGTAGCTCTACTGAAGACAAGGTCGGCATGGCAACGACCGGGACGGAGATAAGGACGAACGCGTGTATGGGCGAGAGGCGCATCCACTCCTAACAAAAGGCAATCTTCATCAGTGACGCACGATTCTTGTACGTTCTGTCCAAAGCATAGTTTTTCGCTATTATGGGGTCACGTGGGCCATTAGAAAACTGCGAAAGGGAGCGATAGCTTCTTATTAAGGAAAGGCATCCAGCCGCAGTTTTTTTCAAAAGGACGACATGAGAGGTTAGTGCACGCTCGCTGATTCGCCAGAGAGTTCTTCAGTGGTATCGGTCACCGTGCTGCTTGGTGGAAGCCGTGGATGCGGTGAACTTACTGTAATTGCGTTTCGTCCGCGGCCAGAAACTGCCTATATGACAGCCGATATATGGTCGCTGCTTCAGCATTCGTTTTCTTCGGGGAGGCCAAACGACGTTATGTTTACCTTGGTTGCGTTCGAAAAAAAATTCGCTTTGTGTTACCCCGGCTATGGTCTTCTGTCATGGAAGACAATTCGGTTTTATAGCGGCTGGAAATCCAACCCGGTACATGGCCTCGTAGGGGTAATAAAAACGCCACAGCCTTTTATCCGTGAGGGGGGGGGGGTTCTCACACATATCGCACGTTTACAAAAGGATTGCGATAAAAGTCGGCGATACAAATTTACCCGTTAAATGCAGGCAAATATTTAAAATTTAAAGGCCAACACCTACAAAGAGATTCCCACGTGCAAAAAAATATACGGTCTCTATTGAACATATCATATTTAACGTCCCACACGAGCGCCTTCAAGTTGATTGATTGATTGATTGTAGGGTTTAACGCGCCAACGCAACGCAGGCGATGAGGCGCGCCGTAGTGGAGGGCTCCGGATTAATTTTGACCACCTGGGGATCTTTAACGTGCGCCGAAATCTCGTACACACGGGCGTTTTTGCTTTTCGCCTCCATCAGAAAAGCGGCCGCCGCGGCCGGGAATCGAACCCGCGACCTCGTGCTCAGCAGCGCAACGCCTTAGCCACTGAGCCACCGCGGCGGGTAGCGCCTTCAAGTCACCCTATCAGGTATCAGTATTATACCGGCATGAAAGCAACATATTTTTCTTAGAACTTGTCGAGAAACCTGCTCAAATTCTTATAGAAGCAATTTCGTTTTCGCAGAGAAGTTTAAAAGCTATGCCCCCAAGAAGCGGCCGGGTCCAATAGGTACCCGAGTTTCCTCGCACGAACAAAGCTGTAATTATTTCATCGAGGCTGCTATGGGTGGTTTTGTGAATCCGTTCTGAAAGGCATCAAAGCTTTTGGAATATCGGTAGAACGTGCCTACCTGTACAATTACTCTGTCCAATTCCAAAGACCCCTTTATTGCGTAAGCCATGGCGCCACTAGCACTGAGGATAGTATGCTGATCGCGCGCTAACACTTCAAACAAAAAATTTTTTTTTAAATCCTATCATATTTTGTATACCCGCCAGTACGTCCATTATACCGCATCGTCACCACGATTCGCTCCTTGGGTATGCGTGCGATACGAGATAATGGCAAGTAGAGGCTCGCGTCGGTGACAAACTTAAAATAGGCTCCCGCTCCACGAGAGGAACAGTGGAGGTTCAGTGGGAAGAAGAGTGACGCGTCAGCCTCCCTTTCTCCCACATTTCTGCATGGAGCACAGGAGTGCTTGTTCTTCATTCAACGGAATGGCTTGAGGATGGCTCATTAAGCAGGTTGTTGATTGAAAAAATTGCTGCGGCCTAGCTCAGATCACCATGCATATGGAAGGCGAAAGCTTGATTTAACCTGGTTAAGTCTTGGTTTCACTTCGTTCGCTCTTCCTCGGTCTCCGCGATAGCTTCGCGCGCTTGGCATTTCGGACCTTCTCCAGTGCAGCAGCTCGCCCGGCAGGTCAGACGCCGCTTGCAGATGACAACTCAGTCTCCCGCTCCCGTGCAACGCTCAGGGAAGACCGCCCGGCCTCGCTCTCATTTGTGGCCACGCTCACACGGTCTAGGTGAACGCGGTGATCATCTTACACGGACGGTGACTCACGTGGTCAGGCAGCGACCCAGCTGCGGAGAGAGCAAGCGCCAAGCCGGCGGCCAGCGCACGCGGCGGTGGCGAAGCTCGGCGAAGCGAGTCACGTGATGGGTTGCCAAGGATGCGAAGCAGCTGCGGTTAAATGAAGGTCATATTGCTGATGACGGCGAAACTCGACTCGACTAGGTTAGTTTGATTGATTGTAGGGTTTAACGCGCCGACGCAATGCAGGCTATGAGGCGCGCCGTAGTGGAGGGCTCCGGATTAATTTCGACCGCCTGGGGATCTTTAACGTCACCGAAATCTCGTACACACAGGCGTTTTTGCTTTTCGCCTCCATCAGAAAATCGGCCGCCGCGGCCGGGAATCGAACCCGCGACCTCGTGCTCAGCAGTCGACTAGGTTAGTAACGTTTCACTTTAAAATCCCACTATGTTAATAGATCCAATCTGTGTCCTAGTACTTTCCGTGGTTGCCCCCGCCTGACAGCAAGCTCTATGCCAGAAAACACGTTGCATGAATTCCCACATGCTCACAGAAACGCGGCTTCCAATTTCCCATTGGTAGCCGATCGAATTTCCATTGGCTAAAAAGGAACTCTGCGTGCAAGTGGACGCTCAGCGCCGACCTGGGGTTGCATCTAACATTACGTTTGGAGGCACAACTTCGTCAACCAATACCCGCAGCTCGGCGTACGCTTAGGGTAGTGTTGCATGGCACGTCGTTAGGTTGCTGCGGCGCGAATGGTGGGGCGGCATACGACGACCTAACGTAGCGCTGTGGGGGCCGACGTCGTCAACAGGCACCCGCAGCCGGACGTGTAAAGTGTTCACGACGTTGCTTGAAATGACGTTAGGCTGAGGGTTAATCTTCAAGGGGTCCTGAAATACCTTCCGCCGATGCATGGATGTACATGTAACCAAATAAAGCAATGTATTAGCAATCTCCTACATAAAGAATTTTGTTAAAGCGATGAGTATTAGCTAAGAAATCGTAAATAAAAAACCGCTCATTATCGTCGCGCCGCGTTTCCTCCTCCTTTAATTATTCTTCGCTGTTGACGGCGCGCGAGCCTTCCCTCCCATGATGCTGCGCTCCTCAGCGGTGAGGTACTTCCGTTATTGCGCTCCTTAGACTGCCGTCTGCTACGGATAAGCTTTGTTGACACCATGAGTCCCGCACTCCGCTCAAGCCTGGAAAAGCGAACGAAAAATCTGGCCGCATGTGTGCGGTGGCCTGGCCTTGCCCTTTCGCGGTGTACGTTGCTGCAGTTGCTATCGGCAGCAGGTGACTTTTTATCGGCGGCGAACTCGCAGCCGCACGGGGAGGATCATGCGCTCGGTCCCTTTGATGCACCGCGCACTGTTTATCCAAAAAGCGCCGTATCAGATGTGGCCCCGCTGGTGCCGGGTCTTATTTTGCGGCGGTGGTAATTCCTGCCGACGGCATGTGAAAAAGACATTTTAAACCGATACAGAACCCGCGCACAAGACGCTTCAATCATGTGACCAGTTCAGCATGGGGCGACGTGTGGTGGAGAGCGGCAACGTTGGCAAAACCTGCTCCGCCGCGGCTCCGAGCTTTCTAGCGCTGGAGCGAGCGCCATTTCTTTGACAATCTCAAACATCGGTTGCCTTGGCAACAAGGCACAAACCGCTCTAGAAGTCAGTTACGGTTGTGTGATCCCGGTTCAGCTCGGGGCCCCACCTCGCGACATGTGGGCACTGCAGTCGTACCACTCACTCCCATTGGGAAGTGCGAGGTGCGTTTGGCATTACAGGAGGCAATGGTGTGTGTGTGTTGCGGACGCATTTGTTTCGCGATGAAATGCGACGTTGTGCTTCGGCGGGTGGATAGTGCTTACCATGGTCTGGATTATCTTTCCCGAGCCACGTACGGCTCAACCTCGCATGGGGTATGTGGAGTGTGCGTGGCTAAAAGCCATCTCGGCTTCTGCGCCAGAGTTAAGTGACTTGCTGTTCGTCCCCGCAAACCGCGCGCGAGGATAGGGCCGAATTTATGACGGGCAGGGGGAGGCAACCCATCGTCTGTCAATCGCGGTTCAGACTTGCAACGCATGTTGTGACGTTGTGCTCGTTCTAAACGCATCTCTGGATTGTTTTGAAGTTGAATAAAATGTATGCGTCAAACCCGGGCATTCGGCTCAGGGCGTTCTCTGCGATTGCACGAAAGAAGTTCCACGGGGCTTCAACGCTTTCTTTATGGAACGTACTCAGGTAAGAGAATATCTATGTCGTGTTATGGCCGTGTTGCATTCCATACAAACAGTTAAGCGTTTGTTAACACTTGTTTCGTTTGTTGTAAAATGTCCAAGCACTCCGGCACTCCGCTGGGCAGACCAGCCGGCGAGCCGACGCTGAGCAGTCAATTCATCTCTATGCCGGAAGTGCGTGAAAAAGCCGCCCAATAGCAGGATTTCTAGCTCATGACGAACATCTGGGAATCGATGACGTAGATATGTGAAGATGGCGGTGTCCAAAAACACGAAGGGAAGGGTGAGGAAAAAGCGACAAACTTTGCAACAAAAGTGTGAGCTTTCCGCTGCGCGTAAAAGAGTAATACTTGGCACAGATGACGTTGACGACCCAATCGAACGATTGCGCTAGTTCATTTAGTGTGCTCAAAACGCCTTTCAGGGCCCCTTTAAGGCTGAAACATTGTACCTTAGGCTTAACGGCGCGATTTGACCAGGACCCATTGGAAAAAAGTACTGGGTGTACTTGAAGACCATCTGGTGTCGCATTCCGCTGTTACCTCCCCTGCCACATCTGGAGGGGCTTTCGCCTTGCAGTGGACATCAGTGGCCGATGAATGAATGAATGAATGAATGAATGAATGAATGTAATCACTGGATGGTATTTCCTAGAGGCACTAAATAATCTAGCGGCATAGTATTTCCGAATGGAGCCACGATTCAGTGTGTGTGTTTGTGTGCGTGCGTGCCTATGTGTGTGTGTGATAGAGAGAGAGAGAGAGAGAGAGAGAGAGAGAGAGAGAGAGAGAGAGAGAGAGAGAGAGAGAGAGAGAGAGAGAGAGAGAGAGAGAGAGAGAGAGAGAGAGAGAGAGAGAGAGAGAGAGAGAGAGAGAGAGAGAGAGAGAGAGACTACATCGGAAGGACTTCACATCAATCGGGGAATGGGGATTAGGAGGGAGGGGCGTTTCCGACCTGAAGGTCTATTGATATCCAGCAGTGAGACTTGTAAGCCCCTTCAGAAGGCAGGATGTTTCATGTGGGGTGAAGGGAGCACACTCACGTATCTGAAGTGCTCGCGTTAGACCACTTTCTATCAAGTAGTGTGCAATAAGAGCTGGTAGGAAGTGGTTCAATGTATGGGAAGGGGGCATTCGGCGGAGGGAGGAAGGTTCTGCAGCGGGTGAATTTCGGAAAGCACCGGATAGGTACTGAAGATATGCGGGTGTAAGGGATGCGCAGTAGAAACATCGAGGTGGCAGGAATGGGGTGTACCAGTTTTGGGGGCCGCTGGGGGCTACGATTCGCGGTAGCAAAATATTTGTTTAGGGAAATTCTATCTGAAATTGGAAGCACAGGGACGGGTGGATAGAAAGCTGGTTGGAGTGAGGGCCTCGAGGCGTTCTACTTTTTATTAATAATAATTATTAGCCTTATAATAATATTATTAGTAATAACAACAGGCTTTACTATTATTAAGAAAAAGAACCAGAGGGAGAACCATTTTATTGGGAAATTCATAATTCCACTGTATCCGGTATACTTGCTCCGTGAGTTGTGAAACAAGGTCGAGCAGACGTTAAAATATAAACATTCATTGTTTGCTCACTGCAGTCATCAAGCACTTATACTGCTGCTGCTTGGCGGCTCATCAGCAGGAAACAAGGGGAAATCACGCGAGCGCTAAAGCAAACAGCGGCCGCTCATCAAGAAGCGGAAGCTAAATAAAGCGGAAAAATAAACAGCCACTTTCTGCGCTTAAGTGGCCTAGAGCAAACATTCTCAAACTCCTCTGATTTCCCCCGAGAATGGAAAAAAGAAAGGACTAGAAGCACGGCTACATGGTGTCTCACAAGCAGCGTTGTAGGCCAGTCCATATAAAAAGCAAATTACGCTCTTTCTAAGAACATAGGCAACATTGTTTTGTTAGTTTCTTGACGTGGCTTGTATGAGCACCTGTCAGCGTGCTCTAACTACATTGTACTTGGGCAACCCATATGAGAACATTAAGAAGGGGTAACCGCTTGCTATGTTTTTTTTTTTTTTACATATGTAAGCGTTGGAGTCTGTGGCTGCAAAAGTTTAAGCGAAGTGTTGATTGTTCTCTCCTACGGCGAGACTTGGTTTACACAGGTTACGGGTAAGTGCATGGCTTAGCCCGCTGGTTAAATCCGTACCTTAACATTCGATAAAAAAAATGCAAGTAAGCCCACACTAACGCGTAAGAGGTGAAGGTAGCGAAGCAGTACGCAATTTTCACGACCATCACGAAGGTTTAAGTCCACAATTGCAGTCGGTTTGCATCTTCTTCGCTGCCGCAACGACCTTTACCCTACCATTGTTGCTTTATTTGTGAGCTTTTTTCATTTTTTTTTTAAGTGATAATCATTAGACATCCGCTTGGAAGGGCGTACGCTATGGCGTGTCTTCCTCGTTCTAAGCAAGCGTTGCCACGATTACGGCGAACGCTGGAGTATTTTTTTTTTTTTTGCCGATCTTGGCCAATCGCAATAAGTGGGTATTCTTAGCCTGAAAAACGTGAGCATAGGGACGCCGGGTGGTCACTGCAAGGCACACACACACGAAAGCTAGGCATTTTCTTGGTTTTGTTGACTGCTCGGCGGCGGCGGGCGCCGTTAGGCCTATTGCTCACGCGAGCGCGCTCACAAATTTCTTGGTATTTGTAATTGCGGACATGAAAAATTAAGATTTGCTAAACAGCTTCGCTTTTAAAAAGCAGGTAATGAAGTTTTACATCTTAGGCAAATCTCGAATCTTTTTTTCAGAGCGGCAGCATTTAATTACCGCACCGTATTTTTTTGAACGACAAAAAGAAAGCGCTGTTAATTAAACTTCCAACGAAGCGGCCCTGTGGGAATAAACCATATCAAATCCGCCTTCGCTTTTCAGAATCTACCGCATTTGGAAATTTTAATGTTAATTGATTGGTTTTATTATCTGGCAGGGTAGGTCTGCGCTTGTACTGTTCATTAGCTCTTCTAACTACAAAATCGATACCGTTTTCGTAAATCTTTGCTGCTTTAGTCGATGGTACTGAAGCGACAACTCAGAAATAACATTCTGCTGTGAAACATGCCTTAAGAAATTAATCGCTATAATGAATTGCATTTGATGAACTTGTATGAGCTGTTCTAATTATTCTTTTTATTTTTACATTTAATTATGGTATTCGGGAGAGGAATTATTGCAAAAGATTCTAGTGTTGTCACATAGAGGTATCTAACGCCTCATATTTCTCGATGGTTAGTAGGCTCAATCTAGCAGTATTAATATTGTTGCAAAAGGAGCTAGGCGCCCCTCCTAACTGTGAATAGGGCAACAAGATTCACTGCAACCAAACGAGTTTAAATCTCTGTTAAACGCATCTGAACATAGAACCTCCACGAGACTCTGTGTTCAAGAACAGGGGTTTGTAAGGCATACGTACTTCTCATTAGCTTACCACAGGCAGTGCTATTGCCGGCAACAGTAGAGAGAGAGGGAGAGGGTGAGATAGAGAACCTTTAATGAAAGCTGAACAGGTCTAACCCGCTACCGGAAGGGCTTGCTACTCCAGAGTGGAGTGAATACAGTGAGGTGAAAGAGCAATAAAGGGACAGAGTGAGAGGGAAAGGGAGAGATAGCAAAAAGAAATAGAAAAGGAGAGACAAAACTAAAGCATCGCAATATATGTCGGGATACAGATGGTGATATACAGGATGGCACGTCAATTTTAAATATTGCTACAATGGTTAGCGTCAACTATCCAAAAACAACACACCGCTCCCTTACCTGCAACACACAGGTCTAGCCCAGTTGCCGGGAATAACTCACCGTTTCTGTGCGAATCAAGTTCTTGAACATCATCGCCATCATCTTCTGGCGCAGAATTCGGCATTTTAGCCCGGCTAACATCGCCAAACTTCATTCAAGATATCTCTCTCTCTCTCTCTCTCTCTCTCTCTCTCTCTCTCTCTCTCTCTCTCTCTCTCTCTCTCTCTCTCTCTCTACCTACCTACCTACCTCCCTCCCTCCTCCCCGTCTCTTCCTCAATCAATCAATCAATCAATCAATCAATCAATCAATCAATCAATCAATCAATCAATCAATCAATCAATCAATCAATCAATCAATCAATAAAAAAGTGCCGCGCCAGGCAATTTTTGGGGCAGAAAATAAAAGGCGAAGGCGAATTGCAATAGTAAAGCCGAACGGTAATAAAAATGCATGCTGGAGGGTTTCTATCTACATCGATGGGCACAAGAATGGCTGACTTATTGACGGACACGAATGAACAGGACGTACGATGAGAGAACTAAATGGCGTTGCGTAGGCACACCGACGCTGCACGTTTCGTAGCTTTCACCGTGCTGCAATTAACTTGTGAGCTGGAGTATAGCTTCAAGGGCTAGCTCTACAAACTAGCGTTCAATTTCTGCTATTAGTTTTCACGTGGAGTAGAGTCGCTGTAGGGAGGTCGGTGGTTCTTCGTAGCGTGTAAGTAGTTTTCCTATTTGTATTCATCTCCTGTTCGTTGTAACTGAACGTAACCAGCAAGTGCGGTGTATCGATCGTGTGTTCTTCCTAGATCATAAATTTGCAGTGTCACTCCTTTTCGCTTAGCCTGGTTGTTTTGTCTGTCTGACAGGAGGTCGGTGGTTATTCGTAGCCTGTAAGTAGTTTTCCTATTTGTATTCATCTCCTGTTCGTTGTAACTGAACATAACCAGCGAGTGCGGTATATCGATCGTGTGTTCTTCCTCGATCATAAATTTGCAGTGCCACTCCTCTTAGCTTAGCCTTGTTCTTTTCTCTGTCTGACAGTTCTAAACTCCGATTCGCATTATCTTCCCTGCCACAGGTGAAAGCTGGACGTCCAAGGCCCACGCTCTCTGTCAGAAGTAACGGCTGGAGGATTCACACTTCCCATGAATACTCCACAAATTTCTACAATTTTTGCTGTTGGCCGATTTCTATTATTTGTAATCTGGCGAGTTATGTTTGTTTTACATTGTCCTCTAATTTAGAATGTACACTACCCTTTACTGTGCCGATTTTGTTGCGTACGAGATATTGTTAGGCGAACATTAGGTGCCATATATATTCGCCGATGCGTCCGTGACATCTCAACGGCAGAAGTAACCGCTGGGGGATTCGCTCTTCCCATAAATTCTCCCCATTTTTTTTTTTTGCTTTTCTGCTATTGGTCAATTTCCATTATTTGTAATTTCGTGATACATGCGTGTTTTACGTTGTCCTGTAGTTTAGAATGTACACTACCTTTTACCGTGCCGGTTTTGCTGTGTACAGGATATTGTTACGCGAACATTAAGCGCCATATATTCGCCGTTGAGTCCGTTCACATCTCAACCGGCAGTCACCTGAACAGGCTGAACGGAAGAGGAAGAGAACGAGATTGCTCTACGGCTTGGCACCATCATCCATGGACCAGGTCGGCGATCGCAAGCTTCGCCAGGAATGCAGTGTGCAGGACCACGGCACGCATCCTCTCGAACGCCGAAGGGAAGGGTCGAACAAGGACTACAAGAATCCGATGGTTCCCCGCACACGCGGGAGTGGACCTACCGGACGGACACAGCAACCGCAACGAAGAGGCGGACGCCGCAGCGCGAGAACTATCAACGTGCCGCACTGCGCCACCCCGCCCGCCGTCCCCCGCACCAGCGGACCGGCAACAGCAGCACAACGCAGACGCAGAGATGGAGCCCTTGACCGTCTACGGTGAAGTGCTCCAATGGTACAGAGACGGGAGACGCGCCTTCCCGCCACCCCACCCGGGACTGACGAGAAGAGAAGCGGTGCTCCTACGGCAGATGCAGACTAAGACTGTGCTCACGCCAGCGCTTGCGCGACACGTGTGCCCGGACGTTTACGAAGACAGTGTGTGCAGTGTGTGCGCGCTTACAACCGCGGACCTCGCCCACCTGCTGTGGGGTTGTGGTGGACACGTAGCAAGCGGGGGCTGCAAGGACCTCCCCCCGGACATTTACGGACTCATGAGCTCGCCAGAATGCGAGCGGCAACTGCAGGCAGTCCAGCGGCTCGAGGCTGCTCTGGCGCAGCAGAGGCGAAAGGGGGACCCGCACCTTCTTCTTTCTGCCGCCCCTCGGGGTGGCGGAGGGAAGAGAGACGGGGACCCTTCTAGTAGCCCAGGCTGTGGTCCAGGCCCCAGTGCTTCGAGGTCTGCCTAACCATATAGACAGGGGGGACGGCGAAGCCCTGCGTGGCCTGACCCGTCTCCTCCCGCCGGACAAATGTTCAATAAAGTCATTTCTCTCTCTCTCTGGACCGCTCTGTCATCTACGGTAGTTATAGACCTTCCAACCTCACTGTAAATTCATCTCGTAACAATATGTTTGGTTAAGCTGCTGTTTTGAGGGCCTTTACATTTTTTCCGTCATTTTTATCTTGTAGGAATAATGCGTATTTTGTGGAATCAGATAAATAAAAATTCAACCTCAAATTTACGGTGAGGATGAAGCTTCTCACCGTGACGGCGCATGCGCAGTACATTATCTGCGTCAGACGAGCGTGCTTCAGTGCTCCACGTTATCGAGCCTTTGCCAGTGAGGCAGAGAGGAAATGGTTTCTTGTTGCCCTTTTGCTTTTCGGGAAATAAATTCTCTTTTATATTTTTAACGCCTCCTCCCGTGCTCCCTAGCCTCGCAGTAACGCGTCGCACCGCTGCGTGTCCAAGCTGTAATTCCAGGAGCACCCTTCACTAAAACTAATTTCACGTTACAAAGGACGAGAACTTTGTGAAAGGGCATTTTCCGGTAGCGGTGAAAAGCCGGCTTAAAATCGTTCGTTCATTTTTCTATCTAGCTCTCGCGCGGAGGCAGAGAGGATTACTGGATTCGACTACAGTACACAGCGTTGCTGGCGCTGCTCGGAAGGGGCTGGGTATCGTACCACTACGGGGACAAAATAGAAATTTACGTTTCGCAGCGATTCTCTCTAGAAAACGTAGTTTAAATGAATCCGTACGCTTCCACGGAGCAATCTTAAAGGCTGGAAGATTCTTCCGCATTTAATACTTTAAACTACAATCATAAAACATTTCTTTTCATTTTCCTTTTTTGTTAGAGCTACACTATTGTTTATTAGTAACACTGATTATTGGAGGCAGTTTGAACGGAATACAGTTTTTAAAATTAATAGATTTATGTATTTTAGCGGCATCAGGTGACCTCTTCATGCTCGGTAAGCTGATTTAAATTTTTATTGTACTTATGGGCGGTATATCTATTCAGGCGCTGGATGTCAATCGGCGTGCCTTAATGAGCAGCACCTACCACAAAACGTACTACACCGGGGTTTCATGATTTGGACGTGGCCCTCTTTAAAAATTCAAGGATGGCAGCGGGTCTTCAGTAAAAAGCGGAACGAGCTCATGTTCGTCACGCGCGCTACTCCCAAACTCTCGGCTGGACGCCGCTGCTCGGAGTCCATTTTATCAACCCGCAGGACCGCTGCGCCTATCGCCGCGGGCGAATACTCTCGGACCACCTTTGAATCTGTGAGCCAGAGTAGAATTTCTATGAGGAAAGTCCTGTTTCGATTACGCGCCCATTAAAGCTTTAATCGGAGGTCCGCAGGCACCAGGCCGAGATTGCCGGCAGAATGCCCCAACGCGCTCCCTTGGAACCCTCTCGCGTGCAGCGCGCCTTTCAAGCGCCGCGGCCGAGATTTTAGGCACCGGCAGAGAAGGCGGCTCGAGGGCTTAAGGGGTTTTGGCAGCACGCGCACGATTGCCGGGCCCCGTTGACTCCCGCGCGGAGCGGGGAATGGAAAACACGCCGGGGAAAATTTATAACTCCACCCCGGCAGTGGGCAAGCCAGCGCGAGCGAGACCAGCGCGTCGTCGACTGCTCCGCTCGATCGCCGGACCGTTCGTTGGCAGCGTACGTGACGGCACGTTCCTGCCCGGCTGCCGCTCTTGACGACGGCCTGCCCTTGTCCACACGCCCATGAGAAGGCTGGGGCGGACCGGGAATTGTGGGGATAGGCGAAGCGTTTTGTTTGCTTTCGAACACGTTCGCTGATCTGATAACGCCCCTCCGGAGGTCCGAAGCGCCCACTACGCGCGCCAGGGAAGGGCGGGTTCTTGTTCGCGGTGCATGTGTCGCTGCCGTTGCGTACTTTGGCTGCTGCCGTACTCGCTCTTTGTTTCTTTGGTGCGTGGGGCTCCAGGGAGCTCGCTCCACTCTTGCCCAGGCGACACCTCGCTTGGTGTCTCTCCCGGCTCGTGGCTTTCTTCCCGTAACGAGGTTCTAACACACCATTCTCGAAGGACGGCGTGAGCACCTCACCTGATGTGTTCCAGTTGGCGCGGAAACGGTGGGCCGGAGCGTGCACTGCCTGTTTTGCTTGTACCGTTGCAGTGACATTCCGTCCGTCTCGATAAGGATGTAGTCAAGTACGAAGCCCTGTATTCGCGCGTGCGTGAGAAGAGTAAGAGGTGGCCGTAGCATCTATTTCTGCCCCGTTGCTTCCGACTCTGCTGACTACTCTGCAAGCGCGTTGAGCGCGAGGCTTTTGTAGCGCTTCTAATCAACAAAGGCCGATTTCGGGTCCAGACGTGTTGACACGTCATGTCGGTCACATGGGGGCTCTTTGTTGGTGAATGTATGGTTCAATATGTGTCGGGTAGTTATTGCTGCTAATGACTGGAATTATATGACCTCAGCGAGGTTGAGAGACGTTGGAGTTTATTGGTTATTTGGGCTGTAATGAGCTAGTGTAGGGCGTTGTGGGTGCCAGTTCCGGGGAGTGCGTTATTGATGGTGCTGGGATGAAGACCAAGGACAGACCTTCGGGGCTACCCTAATGAGGGCTTCCGCTCTCAGATTATATCTGTTTGTGAAGGCTACGTAGGGAAGTGGATACCGTAATGGCAAAATGAGTAGCGCACCTCTAGGGTGCAAGAGTTCTGTTTTCTTAAACCCCATTTGAGTAATCTGATTCCTTAAACACTGTTTAAAGGGGTCATGAAGAAAAAACACAACTTTGTTTATTTTGAATGAACAAGACTTGGCTACCTCACTAAGCTTTATTCTTGGCACGAAAGGTGTTTTTGAACTGAAAAACGCAAGAACTGCAGTAGACTCTCGATAAACGGAACTTCAAGGGACCGAAAAAAATTAGTTTAACAGGAGTTCCCTTTATTGAGAGAGATTTGCAAAGGTGCAAATTTATGTGGCTACGCAGTCGTAATGACATTTCATGGAACTCTAAGCACTAGAAGGTGAATGCACGTGAATGCTTTTCAGAAAGCAAAAAAAACTACAAGAGGCATGGGCACAGCATTCACGATGTTGATTTGGCAACAATGAGTCGCTGTGCACTACAAAGTGTATCAATTATTTTTGCTCGAGTCCCTGCAGCTGCATCTTCACGGACGCTGGAGGCCTCAACTTCGCGAATGGTTACGAGCCACCGAAATCAGTAGACGGCAGCGTGGCAATGAAGCGCGAATAGCACCACGATGGCACGAACGAGGCTGCAGGAGCTGCGCCCTGTAACCTCGGAGTCTTGAATTGAGACCGAACGACTGGAACAAGAACTGCGATGCTGCATTCGTTGCGCTAACACGGCTGACCACTAAGGAAGCGAGGCTTACAAGGCCAACGAGGCTAAAAAAACACGGAGTAAGAAAAAAAAAAAAAAACGAAACAGCCGGAACCGTCAAAAGCTGATTCTCATGCCAATGGGTTTCACAAGAAGTTTTATTTGTGGTTCCGCTTACACGGTGACACGGAAATTTTAGCTTCGTTTACCGAGGGTTTTTTTTACGTTATCTGAATACAGAACCAACCAACTTACAGGCTACTGTTCCGTTCAACCGGCAATTCCGTTTAAGCGATTTCCGTTTATCGAGATTCGACTGTACTAAAGAACTTTCAAATTTCGCGCTGTAGGGACGTATTATGGGCAGGAGTGACGTCACATGGGGCGGCACTAAAACATAATTTGTCATGTGTTAACTGCAGACTTGCATTACGGTGATGCGATGAAACGGAACAAGAGGATTCACTACAATAACCCAGTAATGTGTCTTAGCGATGGTTTATGTCGGCGGCCGCCAATCACATAAACAAGATTTTGTGACGTCATAGAAAAATGCCGGAAAGCTGCTAGCGATTCGCCAGTGCTTCACATGTTTTTTTTTTTTAATCTCGATTATTTTCTCGAAGATTGCGACAAAATTGGTAGCATTGTTATCCGGACAAAGCAGTCTTTTTAATGGACCAAACATGTATTTTGCCTTCATGTCCCACTTGATTTGAGTATGCCGGTTCCAAAACACGATTAAGTTCATTCCGTTCCTATTTTGTAGTTCAGCTGCGTTAGAGTCTTTACTGTGGACGGGAATTTACGTCGGGTAAGATGCTTGATGCCTCAACATGTTTGAAGTGCTGATTTATGTCTGTCTCTACGCGTTTCATCTGTGTGTCGAAACTCTATAGTGACGTCTTTATTGGTGATACTTTTCCCATTGTATAATGCGTTTTTTTCTCTTGCGTGTTGTGTAGTCACATACGGCGAGGACAGTTTGTAGGGTAGTGATAACTGGGAGGGTTTCCATTGTAGAGAACCAGCTGCAGCTGAGTGGACCCCGTATTAAAGGGGCGTGAGGGACTGTGTTCTGTTCAGTTGAGTTACACTCTGATTTGTAAGAAACGCTCTTTAAACAGCGTGAACTTTTCTTGGTGTATCAAGTTGTGTAGTTGTGATCCTTACGTTTTTTCGTGTGAAGTGTAAGTGGCTTAGTTTTTTTTTTGTTGATGTTGTTTTTCGAACTAGTAATCACTCTTGCAGTTGGGGAACGATATGTATGCCTTGGAGCGGATGCTGCTAGAGCGTCTGGTTGCCTTTGGTTCTGTTTAAACGCACTAATAATGATTCAAATTGCTCCATCAGGTGCACGATAGCCTCTCCAATTGTCGTTAGCACTCCATCTGATGGTGGCGACTGTGAGATTGACGAGGAATCTTTAATGTGGATCGGGATAAGAGACATTTTAAAACCGGCGAGCACGGGAACGCCAAGATGAGAACACCAAGACCGGAAAGAGAGAAAACGTTTTGAGCAAGTTTCTAGGTTATCTGATGGGCATAGAGCATTAATTTTGGGCTGAGGTACTTTGTGACCCCTTATTCTATGTACTGGCTGTGCTTGTTGACTGTGTTATGAAAGCATTTAAGATATAAAGAAACCTCGGAAAACTGTTGCAAGGTCTTTTTAAAGCTAAAAGCGCAGTTTGCTTCTTTGCCTCATAGGAATTCGGCCCTAAGTGTGCGTAGCTTGATAGATTCCCGTATTAAACTGCACTATATTTCAGTCATGTCATTATGCGGTGCCACAAATCTTTTTAGAGCCATATATTACGTCCGCCCACACTGCATCACAGCCTCACCTGGCCTGCTATGGCATGCTCGTCAGGAGAGTTCAGCATGAACTTTTGCAGCGTGGGCACTAGCATGCCTCGCGTCGGTGCTCATCATAGTCGGCCCCATTAGGCTCCTAACCAACGTCAACAGGTTCTTTTGAGGCGCCGTTAGGCAAAATGGTCGGGCTGCTGTGCAATGCAATTTATGTGAATGAAGCGCAAGCGTTTACAGTTCAGACAAGTTTCCAAAGCCATCTATTCTTTGAGTTTCACCTCTCATATATAAACATTGTTTTGGCGCTCTTTGCCCCAGTTGTCCTTGCGCCATTAACATCCAACCATCATCTATTCTTTAAAAAACTACCGTTAATTTTATCCCGTGGGGCATTCCGCAAGTTCGCATACATTCACTTTTACGAGCCCGACATTGACTGCAGGCAAAGCTGCATCTGGATACTTGCTGGGATCCTCAACACCATGCTTTTCCGCCATCGCTACGCGAGACAATCTAAGAGCTCCGCATGTTGCTGCCGAGCAAGCGTAGCGGGCAAGGGCGAGCAGGCCGCCGCAGTCACCGTCTCCTTACATTTCCGACATGCCTCCAAAAACCGGTCGTCACACACAAAAAAAAAATAAAAGTGGTGGCTATAGCCTGTTCAGCCTGTTCAGAGAGAGAGAGAGAGAGAATGATAAGTAACTTTAGCCGACCCCAAAACATTTTACACAACTTAATACAAAAAAAAAAGGTCTGAGGACTTCTTATGCGTTGTAAATGCGAAAGCGTGAATGTGCAGTTGAACGCTTGAGAGGCCTTGCTTCCGCCTGGCGTTGTCGAAGGGCTTCGTAATCTTTCCGCTTGAGAAGCTTTGCTTGCAATCCGTCTTAACCCTTTCGAATAGCCTGGATCTCTCTCCTACGCGCTGCGCCTCCGCTAATTCCTGCCGCCGTGCCCTGCCACCGTTGACGACGACGGTGAGTTTTGTTGCTTGTTTGTTTGCTCGTTTGGCTGCGTTCTTCCACTCGCTTAATCCCTTTTGTACTGACGTGGAGAGAGACCTGGTGGCACGGCCTACTCACAGTTCGCGCTATGGAACGCTTTGGGCTATGGAACACCTCGAGCCACTGGCAGATGTGTCGGTGCGTTCTTGGAAGGGGGGGGAGATGTTGCAGTGATGATGATGGTGATGATGATAGTGGCAACTCATTATACAACGACAATTATGATATCATATCAATCATAATCAATCCCGTTTATGGAACCGTGCAATTTCATCCGATAGGCCTTTATGAGCGCCGAAAACTAGTAATTCCTTGATAATTCATTAGCATTAGTTTTGTTAGTATTTGTTTTGCAAAAGTACAAAGCAGACAACATTGGTGGGTATGTCTACGAAAACTGAGTGATATTGCGTGTAGCCACTGTTTCTGTCAGTGAAACCCGAAGGAGCAGGGCAATAATTACATAAACTACGCATCAGTGGGCCGTTACACGCATGCGAACAAATCAGGCACAATGATAAAAAATTGACTCACGTCCAAAACTCTCACGACTTGATATTTTATTTGTCAAATGGAACTAGTTTTCATATATTCCTTCCAATGACCAGAATCAAATCGGAGTTTAGAATTAATACACTTGGCAAAGCTTTTAGTTCGAAAATTGGTTGAACAGGTATACACGGAATAATACTAGCACAGCCGTAATTGACACCAGCGTAAGTACCAAAATACCAGTGTATATGCCAGGACCATATATAGGTTAGCACCACCAGGGAGGACAACAGCTACCGAACATCACAGGCACCAACAAGTCGAATGACTCGTAAAAAGCACATGCCCGCGGGATATTTTTTTAAGACCCATGACAAGAGCTGGACGCTGTTTGCTTCACACGTCTGCAGTGTAAAATACAAGGAGTCGCTTGCACGTTCCTTAATCCTTAGAAAAGTATGGCCGAAAACGAAATAAATTTCTACGCTCACACGTAGCCATTGTCAAGTTTAATGTCCTTGGTCATTCGTGCTACCTCGCACTAAATTTCAGCCATGCCATATCCATGCCATGCCTATCGCCAACGTATTCCTAAACATTGCATAGGATGAATAGCCCAGGCAGTAACTTAGGCGGCATGTCATGATCGAAAAATTGACCCTCCAACCACAAGGCACAGGCGCAAAAAAAAAAAACCCCTTTCAAGTGCAAACGCGAGAAAGCATTAGTGCAAACAACAAGGTGCCATCTCCTGGTAAGAGATAAAACGAATAAAACGCACGACTGTTTATTGCCTGAGCTATTTCAATCCTGAGTAGATTGGACCAGTGGAGGGAAAATTGGATTTCGCCCCCACCTTGGTGCAGAGGATGGACCAGTGGAGGGAAAATTGGATTTCGCCCCCACCTTGGTGCAGAGGATGGTCTGGGCCACCTCTCCGAGATGATCCTTATTGGCGGCCGATCCCACCGTGTTCGCTCTGTGCTGGGCATGGACGTTCACAAAGCGTACGACCACCTTGGCCACGCTGCCGTCATTGCGGTACTTCATCTCCTTCACCTGCCATCCCGCCTATGTGATTTCATTTCCTACTACCTACGAAACCGCACCTTCTCCATACGTCTCAACGGATCTCCCATAGGTTCCTTCCAGCCCCGCCGTGGTGTGCCTCAGGGATCTGTCTTGGCCCCCTTGCTTTTTAACATGGCCATGATACCTCTTGCCTGGCGACTTGGTGCTGTTCCACACATCTATAGTATCATCTATGCAGACGACATCACGGTATGGTCTGTTCACCAGGACCTTCACGTCCAAAGTGTCCGCCTGCAACAAGCTCTAGATGAAACCAATTCTTGGTGCAGGTATCTTGGCCTCACGCTTTCGCCTAACAAAACAGCCCTTCTCACCGTGGCCAACGCATGGGGCCGTCGGCGGTTGGCAACCTCCCCGATCCGTCTTTCGGTTCAAGGCAAGCCTATACCGACAGCATCTACCCTGCGGGTGTTGGGCTTGGATATTACGGCCACCGGTTCTGCAAAACCTTGGATTCGTTCTGCAAAGCATCAAGCTTCACAATCGCTGCATCTATTTCGTCGCATGTCTCAAAAAGCCGGCGGTGCGGCCTCCAAGATGGCACGCATGCTTGTCCGAGCCATTCTTCAGCCTCGCATAGTTTATCAAGCGCAATTCCACTTTCTTACAAAGTCAGACTGGGCACTACTCGAATCAATAAACAATTCGGCTATGCGAGCTATAACTGGTCTTCCAGCCCTCACCCCCGTCCCTATTCTGCAACAGGAAGCGCAGCTCAACACGTTTGATGAGCTAGTACATCAGCGTCGACAAGCCCGCCTCCAAAAACAAGCCCTTGACCCTGATTCCGCCGCTCTTGCAGCGTACATGACCGGTTCACCAGCCCCACCACTATCAAACACCAATATACGGCCCCCATGGAAATTCCACCAATTAACGGATACACGACCTGTTGCCCGTATTCATCCCCGGACAGTTGGTGCTCCGATTCCGCCTTCTATGGAGATTGGTAGCCCCTCGTCTACGCTGATGTTTGTCGACGCCAGTGCTTCCGATACCTTACTTCATACGGCTCTACTCTGCCCGACTGTGGCTCCCGATCCAGTGACCTGCACTTACATAACAACGGAGAAGTGGCCGTCAACGCAGGCAGAACTCCTTGCAGTGCGGGATGCTCTGCTACACACATCGTTGCTAATCAACCACGCTTCACCACAGTGTACAATTTACACTGATTCGTCGGCAGCTGTTCGAGAGCTTCGTAAAACTCTCACGTCCAACGAACTTCTTCTAGAAATCCAGGACATAATGGACACTTATCCGTGTCGTGTGCGCGTGTCATGGCGCCAACGGAATAGCCACCCCGCAATGCAGGCTGCAGATGCCGGAACACACCCCGTGCGTGTGCAATATCCAGCTCCTCTTGCACCTTCGTCAAACGGTGTTCGCCTTGCCAGTGCAAAAGAACGTCTACGGCGCACCGCGCGCGCTCTCATACCCCCGTGCGGTACAGATCTCCCTGGCGGGTTGTCTCGCCAAGATGAGGTCCTGCTCAGACGTCTTCGCCTGGGAGTCGCCCTCACGCCAGCTGTGACGAGGTCCTGGCCTCCTCAATACCATGCCCCGTTCAACTCCACCTGCCCCTTTTGCCCCGCTCCAGTTGACCAGGCTACAGCAGAGCACCTGGTGTGGAGTTGCCCTGCTCTGCGAAGCCTACGCGCTGTGCCCATCGCCACCTGCGGCCCGCGCCCCGGACGTCCGCCAGACTTCATGGCGTGGATACAAGGACCACATCACGGCCCCCTGCTCCGATTCCTTCGGGAATCCGGCGTGTATCTGTACATTTAGTTTCCCCTTATGCTGATTAGCAAACTTCCGCAATAAAAAAAAAAAGAAAATAAATATCAGCGTTAGTTTTGTTCGTATTTCAAACCGGTAGCTCGAGACTAAGCGCTTTGGGAGGAACTGAAGAAAAAAAAAAGATTGGACGAGTGCGTTTAGGCTAAAGAAAGTAAAAACGAACGAATGGGCAGATTTTATCAGAACGCAATGTTGTGCACGGGAATTGCCGGACTCTTGAGATCTTCGGAAAGACAGCACCTTTTGCGTTTGCTTCATGTGACTTCGGAGTCGCTGTCACACCCACCTGACTACAGTGTATAGCTACCAAGTGGGAAGTAACACCACTTTCCGGGCACGCCCGCCAGTTTTGATGCAAGGGCGGGCCGCAATAGAGCGCCGCACAATCTGTGAGTGGCGATCACAGTAGGGTGCCTTAATTCCCAGTTGATGACGGTGCGCAGCACCCACCTTTCTGTACGTCCATGTATTAATGCGTAGCATTCTTTGCCGAATACCTCCAATGCCAGGACCGTGTAACGTCCTGCATTTCCCCAAAAATGCAGATATCGCAGAAGTTCCACCGGCAGCCGTTATAATAGCGTAAATGGAGATAACTGGTGGCACGAATTTTGAAAAACTAAAAATAAAAAAATGCCAAAAATGCGGAAAATGCCGTAACCTGTAACGCTACGGCGGATATAACTACAACAATAATGCAGATTTCGGGAGAGTTCTAAATTGAAACGTTAAAATAACGTAAATGCAGATAATTGGTCGGAAGAAATTTTGAAAAACTAAAGAATAAGAAAAGTATTAAAAATTACGGAAAATGGCAAAACGTATAACGCGCGTTATTTCCACAATAAAGCAGATTTCCCGAAATTTTCAAATGTACTCGTTCTAACAGTGTAAATGAAGATAATTGGTCGAACGAAATTTTTAAAAAAACTTTAAAAAATGTTTAAAAATACGGAAAATATCAAAACATATACCGCATGGCATTTCCACATTAATGCAGATTTCGCGAAAGTTCCATCTGTAATTGTTATAATAGCGTAAATGGACATAGTTCGTCTAACAGGATTTAGAAGAACCAAAACAATTGACTGTAAAGACCCACACTCAAAACCAGCAGCATAAGAATGCTGCGCATTAGTAGATAATTCTTTGAAATTCTGTTTTTTCCAATGGATAAACCTACCACTTTTAGGTAGTTTGTATCGGTGAAATCTTATAGTGTTCTGGCTTTTGTAGGCGATCCCAAAAACACAAAGGCATTCGCTCGCTGCAAGGAGCGAAGGAGGATGCAGTGCACACAAGCCTTAATTAACATCTATGTTAGGTCGTCTGGGTGAGGTCAGGGTGCGGTTCCACAACCTCCCTTCACATCCGCCTCTGCCTTGTGCAATGTTATGCTTCACAGGGACCGTTCCGCTGTTATAGATGCCGATGTCAACGTCAACGCAACGCTAGGTTTTGCCCTCGATGGGTAATTAATGCTTTTAAATGTACTAGAGAGCATGGAGCATCTAACCAGCCAAGTTAAAATCTATACATTAGAAGTCCGCCATGTTACTACACCCCTTTATAGGCCACACGTCGTCAAATGAGGGGCCTTCCCTCCGAAGAGCGTGTCCTTAGAACGCGGCGCTCCTGCTTTCCGGTCTACTATTAATGCGTAGCGTTCGTTGCAGTGAACCCCCACCCCCACCCCCACCCCTTCCCCAGCCAGGACCGTGTGAGGCCCTGCATTTCCACAATAATGCAGATTTCGCGGAAGTTTCACGTGTAATCGCTATAATAGCGTAAATGAATATAATTGGTGGAACTAAATTTTGAAAAAAAAAAATAGAATAAATATGAAAAAAAAAATCGCGCAAAATGGCGAGCCGCATAACTCCCTGCGTTTCCGCAATAATGCAGAGTTTGCGGAAATTTCACCTGTAAACGGCAAAACAGCGTAAATGGATATAACTGGCAGAACAAAATTTTAAAGAACTGAAATGATAAGAAAGCTATAAAAAAACATAAAATGACGAACAGGGTAATACCCTGTATTTCTAGAATAATGCAGATTTAGCGAAAGTTCAACCTGCAATTGTTACAATCGCGTAAATGGTAATGTGTCGAATGAAACTTTGAAAAACTAAAAATTAAGATAAATGCAAAACAATCACGATTAAACAGCGAACCGTATGACGCCCTGCATTTCCACAATAATGCATATATCCTTGAAGTTCTAACTGTAATGCCTAATAGCGTGAATAGAGAGAAATGGTCAAACAAAATTTAAAAAAAACTAAAAAAATAAACAAAAAAGTACGGAAAATGGTGACCCGCATGACGCCTTGCATTTCCACAATAATGCATATTTAGTGAAAGTTCCTCTTGTAATCGTTATAATAGCGTAAACGGAGATAATTGCTGAAACAAAATTTTCGAAAATATGAAAAATAAGAAAAATATAAAAATGACGAAAAATGGCGAACCGTATAGCACCCTGTATTCCCATAAAACCGCAGATTTCGCTAAGTTCCACCTGTAATCGTTATAATAGCGTAATTATAGATAATTGGTCGGACAGGATTTCAAAACCAAAAAAAAAACATTGGATGAAAAAAACTCGCAACCAAGACACGCGGCATAAGAATGCTGCGCATTAGTAGACAATTATCTGAATTTTTGCAGATTTTTTGCGCAATTTCCAGAGGAAGTGCATAATTCGGCTAAGAGAACAGCAACGCAAAAATGTCTGCAATACATCTCAAATGTAGAATTCTCAAAGAGTGCCTAAACGCTCTTTTAAGCCGCTCATCTCCGCACATACACTCGAGGTAGTCAAAGTGTCTTCGTGGTTGTTTTTTTTTTGTTGTTGTCGTTGTTGTTGTTTAAATGGCGGGCAATAATGCTGGCCGGACCCGTCGCGCGTGGCTTTGAGTCATCTTAGCCTTTCTAACGGGGCTAATTTATTTTTTAAAAGATTTCACGGCAATGATATTTGATGCGAAAAAGCCTGCAGCTTCAAAACAACCACGTCGTTGTATAGTGGGCTTGACTGCTATACACCAAAACATTGTGTAACGTTGGTTTAACGACTATAAGCACGTGAATTGTCTGCAAGAGTAATTTGGGGGCAGCTGTTTTGCGTCAAAATTTAAAGGCCCTAGGTTCTATAATAGGTGACCCGTATGACTGACTCCCTGCCAACATATGAAGCACGTCCTTCACTACGGACAAACCCGCAGATTCCGGGGGGGGATAGCATTAAAAAGGTGTTTATAGATAGACAAACACAGACCCTTCTATGACCACACCAAATGAAGTAAACAGCACCATCCTTGGCAGTTATATTTCTGTGATGTAGTTGGTAGTTAACTTCAGATTAACTAAGCTTGTGTTTACAATTAGCCCCAAATGTGGCCGTGGCGAAGTCGTTCTGTTCATTAATCACCTTTACTGAAGCACCGTGCGCCCGCAGTAACTAAATAAATTGCATACGAAGGTTTATGGCTGAGTTCTCAATGTCGGGTTTCTTTGCCATGAAACTTTTGGGCATAACGTAAACGAATGTGTAAACACAAGACAACTGAACAGAAATGAAAGGATAATGAACCCGTACACTCATTCTGAAGGCCCTCGGCTTTTTGACCCCTTTCATCTTTTTTTGTGTTCGTATAAGCCTGAGAATAAAAAAAAACACAAAGTGAAAGACTCATTGTAACCGGTCTTGCAATCGGACAGAGTAAGCGAAATTTATAGTTTTCTCCAGAAGAAAAAAAATAATGCTTATATTTCAGAAAAAGAGGGCGCTTCGATACTGCATTTTTATTCTTGTGTTTGTACTTCATGTCTTCAGTAGTGTAGGGATCAGCAGTTCGTTAACAATTGTGACGAGAGATCTAGATTAACTTTGAAAGGCCTGTCACGCGACCTGATGTGCGCGCGAAAGAAAGGAGCACTTTAGGGCGAGCCTGCAATTTTTCGGCACTACATTTCGCGTTCCACAAATCTTGGTGCAATGCTGACGTCCTCTTGCCAAGGTCAGTTAAGCAAGGAGTCAATGTATCCGCGTGGAAACCGTGCTTTGCTTTTACACGACTTCGTGCGGTTTTAACCAATTTTCCCCGCTGTAGTTGTATTAACGTCTTCATCCTTTTTGGGATATTCTTTACGCTCAACGGAACAACACTGTTTGCTCGCATACGTATGTGAGTTTGTTTTCTAAGCAGCCACGTTTTCACGCAAGAAATTAGGAGTGTTTCCTGTGTGAGTGTCGCCGTATTATTCTGTGCGTTAAATCAAGCGCATCAGGTATTTTAAATTTCGCATATTATTACAGATAAACACCATTAGGCCTAATTTTTTCTGTCAAGTCATGAATTCGTATTTTAAGAGGACACTTAAATGAGTTTTAAACCCATCTTACTTACCTGACCCAGTTATAGTTATGCGGAAGCCGTCTTCGGAGCGCTCTTCAGCGGATATACACCCGCACTTTATTTGAAAAGGACGTTCCTAACTTGCGTTTCCACATACTATCTTCACACACATGGGATTTAAGAGTATTTCATCCTGATTCCCTGCAGTGGCTCATGACGCAACTCGCGAAAATCGGCTGATCGAAATTTGGTACTTTGCGAGAAAATTTATCATGTAAAATCTACGCCTGAACAAAGGAGAAGTTTATATTAAGCGTGAAATGTGTAAAAATGAAAATTTTGAAGCTCACGCTATGTTTAGACTCTACTAATGGAAAATGCGCATTGCAAGATTGAGGCGTAAGAAAATCTGTTTCACCTAACCCAGTTGGCCGAGAGGTTAGATGACGTCATTTGTTTAAATAAATAAGGACAGTTGCGACATGAGCGGGAACAGGGCTGTCAGGTTGCGCGAGAAGGCGTAACCGTTGCAACGAAATAAAGGCAGTTGGTGCGTGGTGTTTAGTCTCCTGTCGGCCGTTACAGATAACCTAAGACACGCACTAAAACATCTGATAACTATACGCATGCTTTCAACTCCACAATACAGCCACAATAACATTACATACTCTAAGGAAGCAGCCTGGTCTGGGTAGATAGATAGAGCGAAGAGAAAAAATTAAAGAAAATAGGAAGTACAACTCGCCAAGCGAGTGATGAAAAGTAAGTTACCAACCGAAATAGCGGTGAAAGAACAAGCCAATTTATTTGAAACCGACTTTCAATATGCAGTTAAGGCTGAAAGTTGGGCTAGTTGGTGCTGAATTGAAGACTTACTACCTGCGAAAAACGAGAAAAAGACAAGAACTTGCAGCCAGGGATCACATCTAAATCTGGCGACCGTACTGTCTGCTTCTTATTTGGTCCCTGTATTTTTTTTTCACAGGTATTTCAAAACACCTTTCGCTCCACAATTAGGTCGCTACCATGCATCTCGCAGAGAATAGCTGGATGGAAATAAAGATCACGAGCCGTTGCAATTAACTCTGGGGCGTAAATTAGTTCTAGAAAGCAAAGCGCAAGGAAGAAGAGTTCGACTGGCTTCTGACAGGCGCGTCTTGCAGTTCTGTGCCGGGAAAATTGGCGCGGGCCGTGCTGCGCGGACACCTTCGATCAGCTGTGCGCCAGGGAGCCGGTAGAGTTCGTGTCATCGGCTGATCTTCAGAACGATCTCTTAATTAATTCGCTGTCCACGTGGTTCGTTTTAATTAAAAGACTTTACCGAATAACTTGGTGGGCTCCCTTGGGTGGTCAATTTAGGGGCGTTGACTGCGCCTGTGATTAAAAACACTTTTCTTAAAAACGAGGAGCTTTAGTTTTTTTTTCTTTTGTGAGCCCCTCTTTTTGGCAGTGAAGGAGAAGCGCTAACAGGCGCATAAATACATAAAAATAAAAAAGAAGAAAATTATGCCATGAAGTCGGCGGAGATTCTTATCAGGCGCAGAAAATTGCCCGGGCGGCTTCAATTTGCACAGCGGGCAGATTTTTCTTCTCCTTTCTTTTACGCGGCTCAGGATTCTAAACCACGATGGACAAAAAATGCGCGGTGTTTTTGAAGAACGACTCCCCGGATGGGGAAATTGAAATAGGACCAGAAATTTTCTCCTGTCATTCCGCAGAGCGAGAAATGACTTATTTGTGTTCTGGAGAGTTCTAATGGAATAACTTTCAGTTCATGGAGATTCAAAAAGAAAAAAAAGTAACGTAAAAAACCCGTCTATTCTTTACACACAGATTTTTTTAGCACAGCCTTTCGCCCAAAGCATTTTGGCATGAACTGTTTAAGCTTACGTGGTGGTTCGAAATGTCCCATCATAATCTTGGTTCTTACCTTTCATTGTGTTATTTCCCTTACATCCTGTGCTTATATTTCTTACAGCATGACAATAATTCATTTATAATTACTTACAGAACGTATTCATGTTTGCTTCTGGTGGTCAGTTAGAAATGGTACTCACAGTGGAAAAAATGTGGGCTTTATCGTATCCCGCTGCTATGAACCTTTCGTGTTTGTTGTCGCGAGCACGTATTTGAAAACACAAATATACAAACGGTATTCTACACAATGCCTCAAGTTCTTCTTAAAGCGCACCATGTGTATGGCATAAGCAAGCCTCCATGGAAGATATATAAAACGTCCTCAAGCTTGCTTTTCTTATGTGGAGAAAAAAAATCGGATTTAATGCGATTCGTTGCACTAATACAAGTGCAGGTGTCCTGTTGACGTCTAGCACAAGCCCCTTCGCACACACTACACTCACACGCACAAACAGAGCCGCACGCGCACAGATGCACGCCCACCACACACAAACAAACGTACGCGCACTATCTTCACACAGAGGGACACACGCAAAAAGTTAGGCCAAGTAACTTCTACTGACAGGTCGGGCGATAGTAAGTATCTCATCAAAGACTACGGAAGGGTATATAGGGTACGCGCGAAGAGAGGGAAGCACTGAGGAAGAGAGGTCAGCAGGGAATGCCAGTTTAGCAGATATCAGCAGGCAGATTCTGACTTGAACAGGGGTGACGGCAGACACATACCAAGGTTATTTCAAGGGAAACATAGGGTCATGTATACAACGATGCAATTATGAGAAAGACACGTTTATTTTGGGGCAAACTTGTGGCCTAAGCAGACCGGGAGCGAAAAAATATTGGCCGCGTGTCTGCTCCTTTCATTGCAAATGTCGACAAAAGGCGATAGAGAGAGAGAATAAACTTTATTTAATGAGAGGAGTCAAGCGGGCGGTTTCCTCAGTTCAGGACCCCGTTGGAGCGTCCAGCCGCCTCAGCCCGGTGGATCAGCCGAAGCTGTTCTTCGAGGCTAGAGCTGGCCAGCACTTCCTCCCACTGCTCAATCGAGGGATTAGATATCGGGGAACGTGAGGGGTTAAGCTGGCACTCCCACACCATGTGATACAAGGTGCAGGGGCGTTGCAGAATTGGCACTGTGAGTAGTATATTGTTGGCCAGAATAAGTGGAGTTTGGTCGGGTGGGGGAACGTGTTGGTTTGGAGGAGACGCCAGGAGCGCTCCTCTGTCTTGCTGAGGGAGGGGTGGCCAGCGGGTAGCATAAGCCTGGTGAGCCTGTAGAATTGGGTCACCTCCTGGTATGAAGTTACAGGGATCGCTGTCTCAAGCCAACTTTCTCGCGGCGCTCGGCTGGTTAGACCTCGAGCAGTCTCATGAGCAAAGACATTACCGCAGAGGGAAGCGTGAGCTGCTGTCCAGACAATCGACACCCTTTTCTTCGGAGGGTTTTGGCCGAGGATCTTCATGGCGATGCACGAGATGCGGCCTTGGAGGTAGCTCCTACACGCTGACTGTGAATCTGTGATTATCACTTTCGCTGGGGTCTGCGTTATTGCCAGCGCAATAGCTACCTCTTCGGCCTGTAGCGTCGAGACTTTGTTGAGAGTGAGGCTCGTGGCGTGGCTATCTTTCTTCGTCACAGTCGCTACCATGGCTCCTCGTCTTGCATAATCTGCGGCGTCCGTATAATAAACCATATCGTTTGAGCCGTAGTTTTTCTCCAGGGCTCTAACTCGCGCCTCTCTCCGACCCTCGTGGAACTGCGGGTGCATGTTTCTGGGCAGCGGGGCCACTCTGATGTTTCGGCGTAGTTCGCGAGGGATGTCTACATCCCTGATCGCCCTCTTGAAACAAAAGGCGATAGTCTTTCGTCTACATTTGCCAACTAAATTCCTTTCTTCTTTTTCCCGCCCACCTCTCATGCTGTTCCTCTCCGGTCGCGCTCCTCCCAAGGCAAACACGCTAGAGGTTTGCTCAAGTCAATTTAAATTTACTGGGTTCCAACGCACCAGGCCGGCTTCCTCGATGCCAGCGTTGCCGTTCGGCGGAGACGCGCGTGAATCGAGGCACCCTACTTTAACGTTCCAAATGAAAGGTGAAAACCATCTAAGCGGGACCTTTCCTAACTGTTTCTGTTTGATTTCTTAAAGTGACGCCAGAAGCTATTGTGGCGCGGCCAACAGCAGGCGACGGAGTGATTTTTTTTTCTACAGTGGATGTAGAATTTGCTATCACAAAAATCAAGCATCCATAATTTTTTACAAAGGAACACTCCAAATATCACTTATATATTGATTTTTCGCCTCATATTTGTGCAATGCAGTGTTCTTGTTAAAAAATGTTGACAAGTGCGAACATTCCCACCGGACTTAGACATTTACATTTGGCTGTGGGTATTGAGCAGCTTCCTATTGAGCAGCTTCCGTTTATTTTTGGCCGGCTGGCTAAATCGAAGCACAGACAGACAGACAGACAGACAGACAGACAGACAGACAGACAGACAGACAGACAGACAGACAGACAGACAGACAGACAGACAGACAGACAGACAGACAGACAGACAGACAGACAGACAGACAGACCGACCGACCGACCGACCGACCGACCGACCGACCGACCGACCGACCGACCGACCGACCGACCAAAAATTTCTGCGTTTAAGCATCCCATGAAATACTATCGTCTTTAAAAGCCCTGCGTACTGTTCGGCCTCCGAGAACACTCGGCCAGCGTTCGTGGTGGGATCTGTGTCGTGATTTTCTCCTCGTCAGTGGCGAGCACGAACAAGCTCGCGCTCCCGCGCAGAGATTACGCTGCCAGTTGCAGCCGGTTCTAGCATGTGTTAACACGGCCCGCTTTGCGAGAGATGGGAAAGCACGCGATAAAATATAGCTGAAGTAACGAGAAGTGTATTTTTGCACTTATAATAGGTAGACAATTTATCCCCCAAACAGACGTAAACTTATCCTAATTGTGAGACAGATTCTGTAACAGCAGAAATAGAACTACAACCGTAAATTTTCCCTGTTGCGCCCCGCCTGTGCATTTCTGCAGTTCTTAATAATGTTACCACACGCTCGAACGTGCTACTTAAGCTGGTTAACTCGAGCTGTCTGCCTCGAACCGGGTGAACTTTTTTACTATTCTTACAAGGCTGCGTTTGTCGGTATTTTTGGGTTTCTCGAGATTCGGAGCAATGGGCGTAATTCGAACATTGTTTTGTTGTATCAATTTAAGTTACTGTCTTTCTTGCGTATTTTATCCCTATTCAGTACGCGGCACAATAAATATAGGCATTACTTCAGACCGTGAAGCCCGACGCTGTGCTCTTTGTGCTGCTTGAGTAATTTTGTGCCGACATCGCAGAGTTTTAAATATATAAAGTCGTGCCGTGCGTTACGCGAGCCGCGCAGGCTATAAAAATCATCCGCACAGCTCTACGCACATTTATTGATGAACAATTAAAAGTACCCACTCGTCACGAAAATTGCTACAATGACAGCTCCGTAGCTTCCCCTTTTTGCTGTGGTGTTCAAAACAACTACAAATTGAAACCACTCAAAGCTTAAATAACGAACTACGTGTGCCTTTTAAACCAATCTACACGGTACCATTATGCGGTTTTGTGAATTATGGCTGGAAACAACATGATGTCCGTGTTTCAATTGTCTGTTGTTTAACGTGCCCGTTAACCTCTCCCGCCCACATTCAGCAATTGATTTTACTCAAAACTCGGCGAGTGTGAAGCCATATGTTGTAACAGTCATGTAACCTTCATCCATTGTCGCGTAGGCTGTGTGGGCTGAAGCACAGCATGCCTTGGGCAACTCTGCCTGGATTGGTCCCTCTCTCCCACATTATCCTTAAAGTACTCTTTGGGGGTACAATCACACTGTTATGGAGACAATGTTATATTACCGATCTTTACAAATGTCACACAGTGGGAAACACTGTAGCAGTCTCGACTGGGCGTGGCCAGAGTGAGAGTTCTTCTTTTTACTTCTAGTCACTCAACCTACCCCCACAGTTGCAGCGTCTAACTCTTCATTGCTGCTCCTTGGTGGGGCCAATCACTCGGTATCTATGTTCCCTTCAGAGGATCCATAGGCGTCCCGTGATATAACCCCCGCCTGTGGAAGCGCCGTCTCGGTGCTTATGAGCCTGGTGCGGAAGTTGTTTGGCGGTAGGGCTTAAGACGGGAGACATGCGCGACATCCGGAAGGATGTGTGGCTGGACGTTTGAGGTTGAAGAGGGGCTATTTCATACGTTGCGGGCGTAACTTCATATAGTATGCGATAAGTCCCAAAATACCGGAACAACAGTTTTCCACAAAGGCTAACACGGCGTGTGGGCGACCGAAGAAGTACAAGTAACCCCGGCGTAAAGTGGCGAGCTTGGTTCCAACTGTCATAATGTGTCTTCTGGGACTGCTGGGATGAACAGAGGCGCGCACTATCAACTTGACGGGCGTGATCAGCACGAGTAGTAGTTGTAGTGCAAAACATTTATAAGCCATAACGAGGGAGTGGTTAGCTAATATGGATATCCAAGTGATGAGCGAGTGACGGACGCCCTAGACGCCAGAAGTTGCTGGGCGTCCAGGTGATCACTGGTAATCAGGTTGTCCCACAGCTCAGGCAGGGGGAGGTGGGAAGGAAAAGGTGGGAGGTCGGGGTTATGTACACACTCAAACAAAGTGTAAGCTACTGTGCCAGGCTTACAGCAAAAAGTGCGTTTGGCGGAAAATTGCGAGGGAAACATGTGGTTTACGCGAATTGGATGGACGAAGGTATTCGTTTGGATGTGATGAAGAGTCGTTTATTCTGATTCGGACCGCTTGGAGCGAGGTTGAGGGAAGTACTCTCGGTCGAGTCGATAAAACTGTGGAATGTCCTGAAGTGTGACCAATGGTGTGGACCCTCCTTGTTCTTCAGGGGCCTGGGAGGAGAGTGCGCAGGCTTGCTTATGGGCAAAATTATTGCCCGTCGATGTACAGTCGACGGGTGCACAGACGAGGGTGGCGTTTCTTTGAGGCTTATGTTGCGGGTAGAAGTGGAAAGTTGGTGGGGCCACCCTCCCCGCCAACAAGCTCCGACAGGAAGCTTGAGAGTCAGTTAAGGTGACCGTCCTCTCGATGTGAATGAGTGCGAGGGCAATCGCCCGTTCCTCAGCAATGTGCTTGGATTTTGTATTAATTGCAGCACAGGTTATAAGGACTGAATTTGTGGTGACGGTTGCAACTTGGTGCTGCCCGTCTGGATACGAGCTAACGTTTGTATACGCAACGTCCGGGCGGTTTCCATAGATGTGCTCGTGGACTTGACTTCGTGCTTATCTTCTCCATGGGTGGAAATTAGGGTGCACGTTCTTTGGTATTGGGCGAACCCGTATAGCACCCCTCTAAGGCTCTGGGAGGACAAGAAGAGCAGCAGGAAAGGCTGGGTGCGGTGTTTGAATAAACCAGGGCCCGTAGGTATTTGAGTGTGCCGGATACGTTGGCTGACAAGGTGGCATTAAATTATTTCTGAAACTGTGTTTTGAAGCCCTAGTTGAAGAATTCGCTGAGTAGAGGTGTCCATAGGTAGGCCCAATGCTTGTTTTAATACCTTGCGTATGAGCCTGTCAAGAGAGTCTAAGTCTTCTTTGGTGAGGCAGAGGTATGGAGCAACATAAGTAACTGTAGAGATTAGAAGTTCCCGAATCAGCCTTACCATATGTTGTTTATTCAGGCCCATACGGCGGTTTGATATGCATCAGCCCGAGCTATGGCGGTGCGGGCGTAGTCGGATGTATACACAGGGGGAGGTAAGGCTGTCTGCAGTGGCACTGCTGGTTCGCAGCAGAAGAGCAGATAGAAGGGAAAGTAGCCAGCGGTGTCGTGACAAGACGAATTGGAAGCAAAAGTAACGTAGGCCAAAGCCACGTACCAGGCACGGTGGTTTGCGGGGACGTGTATAGACAGCATGTCGGTGATCGTTCTATTAAGGCTTGACGTCAGGCCATTAGTTTCAGGATGCTAGGCAGTGGTGATATTGTGTTGGGTGGAGCATGAGCGAAGAATGTCGGCAATAACTTGCGACAGAAAGGAATGGTCACAATCTGTGAGCAGTTGTCGAAAGGCCCCGTGAAGAAGGATAACGTAACAAAGCGAAAAATCGGTAACGTCAGAAGCGCAGAAGTGCCCGAGTGATTGCATAACGTGTGGCATAATCGGTTGCGACGGCTATCCGTTTATTGGCGTATGTGTACTGGGGAAACGGAGCAAGCAAGTATAATCCAGCGTGGAAGAATGGTTCGTTTGGTATGTCCAATAGTTGAAAGAGACCTGCTGGAGGAGTATTGGGTGTTTTCCGGCGTGGCAGAGGTCGTAGGAGCGCACGTACTGCGTACAGGTCGGTAGAGGCCGGGCCAGAAGAAGCGGCGTCTGATGCGATCGTAGGTCCGGGAAATACCCAGGTGACCAGCAATTGCGAGGTTGTGGAGCTGTTGGAGAACGCCCAGACGAAGATGCTCAGGAACAGCAAGTAATTTTCAGGGCCGCCGGAACAATGGCTCCGACGATACAAAATGCCATCTTTTAGTGGGAACATGCAAACTGAAGGCGAAGAAGGTACAGAGTTAATGGAACACAGAGGATTCGATAATGAAACGCAGACGATTATCACGTCGATGTTCGTCGCCGACGTTGGTGAGGGCCGAAAGAGGCAGTAGCAGGAGCCGGGTCAGCTGGATCTACGGAGCAGCGCCATAAGCAGTCAGCATTTTGATGCAGGTGACCAGATTGCTAGATGACGGAATACGAGTAGTCATGAAGCCGCAAAGCCCAGCGACCCAGCCGTCCCGAGACCAGCACAGGTCAAAGGTGGTCAGTAATTACCAAGAAGGTGTGGCCATACATGTAGGGACGAAACTTAGCCACAGCCCATACTAGAGCAAGGTAATCTCTCTCAGTGATTGAGTAATTACGTTGAGATGGTGAGAGAAGGCCGCTGTCATATGCAATGACGCGATCGCAGCCGGCTTGTTTTTGGCTGAGAATGGCTCCAGTGCCATGCCTAATCGCGTCAGTGTGAACCTCGGGGGAGGGGGGTGGGCAGGGAGGACACTTCGAAGTGGCCGGAGGGTGCAGAATCCAGCCGGGAAATTAATGCATCAAATGTCTCAGCTTGCTTACGGGCCAATGAAAACGTGGCGTCTTTTTTCAGTAGGTCGGTGAGAGGGTTGGTGATGTTAGCAAAGTCTTTTATAAACCTATGGAAATAGGAACAAAGGCCAACGAAGCTCCGGACGCCGGCCTAGAGCGTGGTACAGGAAACTGCTTCAGGGCTTTTACTTTTTCAGGGTCAGGCTGAACATATTGCGCGTCAACAAGAGGCCCGAGAATGTTTATGCGGTGCTGCCCGAATTGACATTTGGTAGACTTGGACTGAAGGCCAGCTTTTAGATGCAGAGCATCTTATAGCGGGGGCCTGTCTTGCGTCGACGGCCATGCGGCGTCCGTCCGCGCTGCTCCTCCGACAGCTGCCCGATAACGCGCGCTCACACCCTCCTCTCCCCTTCCCCTCTCCACGCCATCTGTGAGCTGGCGCGCGCTCCTCCTCCCCTCCGAAGCTCCGGCCACGCCAGCTGTGATAAGCGCGCATGCGCGCGCCCTCTCTCATCCTCCTCTCCACTCCAGCTGCTAGCGCGCGCTCGCACCTCCTCTCCCCTCCTCCTCTTCTCGTCGTCTTCGGGTTGGCGCGCTTCTCCCTCCGGGTGCGCGCTCTCTCTCATGCTCCTCTCCACGGGAGTTGCTTTATAAGCCCATGAGTGCGCCGGTCGCTCAGTTCTTCTTCGTTCTTCGGTTTGATGTACGTAGCGATGCGCTGAAATGGACGCCAACGAATCGTAACAACACCCAACAACGTAATACCGTAATTAACAACGCAATTAACGCCGGTATAGCAACAAAGATGCTCTGCATCCTTACGATCCCCCTCGGGGAGGTGCGGGTAATTTTTTTTGGAAAAGCGCGAGGATATCACACAGGCGGTTAGGGTAGGAAGCAAATGAGGGCGAAAAGACTATATCGTCGTCAAGGTCGCACAAACAGGTTGGCCATTTCAATCCTAGAAGAAGACAGCTATAATGCGCTGGAATGTTGCAGGTGCATTGCACAGACCGAAAGCCATTACCTTGAATTGGTACAAGCCATCAGGGGGAACACACGCGGTTTTTTCTTTGTCCCAGTCGTCCACAGAAATCAGCCTATAACCCGAGCGGAGGTCAATGGAAAAAAAGTATAGGGCACCATGTAGACAGTCGAGGGTATCATCGATGCGGGGCAGGGGGTATACATCCTTCTTCGTGATTTTGTTTAGGTGGTGTAGTCGAGGCAAAGTCGCCAAGTTCCGTCTTTTTTTCTTCACTAACAGCACCGCTGAGGCCGATAGAGTGCAGGATGGTTCAATGATGCTTTTTTTCAACATTTTATCCACTTCGCTTTCAATGACGGTGCGTTCGGCATGAGGCACGCGGTAACGTCTTCGGTGAATGGGACTTCAGTCACCAGTGTCGACACGGTGCGATTCATTCACAGCTGTCAGTCGTATCGAACGACAGCTATCATTCGTACCAAAGGACGATCGGGGAAGTAAAAAATGTCGGTATAAGATAGCAGCAGGCGGCGAAGATCACGACCCTGCTCTTGTGAAAGGTCCGGGCTCAGCATCGCCATAACCTTTTTAGTGGAGTCAGGTGCAGCTGTATGAATATAATGACAGTCAGGGGTAGTGGTTACGGTCAAAGTTGCGATTTCATAGTGAAGGGCACACTGACGCAAGCGAGATTCCTTTCGGTGATACTTGTACATGACAGCCAAAGTTCAGGATAGGCAGAGAGAGCATGCTGTCAATGATGGCAGCGACAGTGTGAGGCAGCGTTACATTTCGTGTCAGCAGAACATCAGTCATGGGCCGTCAGTGGGAGGGCGCTCTTTGGGCAATGTGGAGCTATATTGGACAATCTCCGCTTTGTTTGGTTGCAATACCGTCTTTATTGACCTGTATCAGTTATCTAAATTTGCATCATCATAAGAATTAAATGAGTTAACTTCGCCTATTACGAATTTTTGTGCAGATGAGAACCTTAACAGTAGGGGCATGATATAATTCATATGCTGCTTTGGTTCTTCCGGAATTTCTACTTTTTGCCTTAATATCTGACGCCAGAATATAACAGTTCGTCCGAACATGCAAATAATGTGGTTTGGATAACTTTAATTTTTTCTGCTATTTCCTTCTCTAATTAGGCTGGCAGGCGTACAGGCGTGCGCGTGCGCCGTTTTTGAGTGGTCGCGGGCTACTTCACGTGTGAGTGCTGCACAAAAGAGCGTCATTCCAAGTTTATTTAAACCTTTCGCGCACTTAGCGCTATCCGCTCCGCGCGGTTTACTTATAGGTTTCGACTACCTTCCCCATAGTTTAATGCGAAAACTTTAGCTGACGGAATACGCCGAAAATTGGTCGTCCTGGGGGCAACACACGCTCCATAAAACGGCCGACAAATGGCCCCAAAAAGGCCAACGGCCCGTGGAGTAAAAAACAGGGTGGCTTATTTGAAAAGAAAGTTAAGTGAAATGGGGCCAGTGCGGGGTTAGAACCGGAACCACCGGAGTAAATGACTGGAACGCTTCCCCACGGCCAATACAGCTCGGTGAATGCAGGTGAGTCAACGTTGACCTAGTCTCCGCGTTGTATCTTTCGACTTCAAACGTGTGAAGATAAAGATGCAGTGAAATCATAGTAACAGACTGGTTACGGAGAGACGAGACTAAAAGTTGGGGAAGACAATTAACTCCATGAAGGGGTGTATTAAGGAAATTTGGGGGCAACAAATAGGCTTGAGCAGCACGGGAAAGGACTGGTTGGAAGTCAATAGATGAAACCTTTGTCCTGCAGTGGACTTCGGTAGGATGATGATGATGATGATGATGATGATGATGATGATGATGATGATGATGATCACGATAAGTAGCATAATGATGACGATGATGACGATTATAATAATACTGAAACCTACAAGAGTCATTTCAGCTCACCAATTAAAGAAGCAGTAATTAGGTGAGTAGAAAAGCACGTTCCCGCTCAATGCGCTCTTTCCTGGCGATGCGAACGCCGGTGTGTACGAGTCGTAGCAATCGACGCAAGAAAAAAAGGCACAAAAGGGGAAGGATAATTACAATAATGAGAGGAACCATTCGGCCATTGGACGCTCGTGCTTCTGCAATCACTAGGTTATAAGAAGCGTTTAGGTGTTATCGTAACTTTTTTTGAAGCACTCATCAAGAACTCATTTACCTTTATTCCATTTGCTCCTTGTTTTTATGCGCAAGCACACCTTCGCGAATGCCATGCAGGACGTTTGTCACGTCTTCTACGCGGCCGTTTTCAACTCCCTAACAAACGTTCTACCCGACGGCAAACATTTTTTTGGGCGAAGAACATGAACATGTAGTATAAATATAAAAGTCATTTGCAAAAAAAAAAAAAATACACTCGCTGCTTAGCTCACCTCACCCGGGATAGGCAAATCGAAAGTTTGACTAAGCCAGGTTAGGTCTTTGTTTCACTTGGGTGACCTCTGATTTAGCTGTAATTATTATACGTACTATTCATCCAAAGCCCGCCTTTGTCTACGGCGGTAATCCCTCTTCCGGCGTATTCCGAGCCGAATGGCTCGCTCTTCCTGAGTCTCCAACACTCGCTTCGTGCGCTTGGCATTCCGGACCTTCTCCAGTGAAGCACCTTGCCGGGTGATATCGGCGGGGTGGTCAGCCACCGCCTGGTGACGATGGCTCAAAGCCTCCTGCTCCCGCCCCACGCTCACAAAATACGGCCGGGCTTCGCTCTCATCCATGGCAAAGCTTTCATACCCGAGACGAGTCACGTGGACAGGCGGCAACCCAGCTGCGGAGAGCGGATGCGCCAAGCCGGCAGCGGCGGCTGCGGTGGCTAGCGAATGCGGCCGTCGGCGGAGCTCGGTACGGAGGGTCACGGGATGCGTTGCCAAGGATACGGCGCAGCTGCGGTCAAATGAAGTCCAAATTCTCCGCTACGGTGAAGCAGATCGACGAGATTAATGAAGCTTTTCTTTAAAATTAGCACTGGTGGCACAGCTGATGATGTAAGCAAACTTACATCAATTGCGGGGGTTTATTTCTAAGACTGAAGCCGAAAGCCTAGTTGGACTTCTGTTGATCCGCTGCTCTACTTCCTGCCGAACTTTCACGTTGCTCTCGTCTGGCTGCTGCCATAGCTGCAGCATGTAGTGGTTTCCTCACGACGGCTGTTACGACGAGTAGACTTCTGAGCTGCTCTATCCACTTCCGCAATGGCCTACTTTCTTGGTATTCCCCGCCAGCAGCTATGTCCTGGTGCGTCTCCACGCATAATGATGTGAATTACAGCTCTGAGTCCACTCAGTGACCTTTACTAGGCGCGCCCACAGGGGTTTATGCAGAATTTCGATTTTGGGGGGTTGTCGGTGGGATGTTTGGGGGGGTGTTGTATAAATCCCTAGGCAGGGTGCTTGTGGTTGTGGAATCTTTTTGGGGGGGTGTCGAAGTCCTTCCGGGGGGGTGTTAGGGGGGTGTTAGGGGGGTGTGTATAAATCTCTGCGCGCCCAGAACGTTCTAGAGTCCGTTACTCTTTCTCACAACCCTCCTCCGGCTTCCCTTTCCTTGGCTTCCACTCACCGTCTAGCGCTCCAATTTTCTGTACGCTTTTCTGTATATCACACGTTGCATATAACCTATAGATGTAAGGTTTTCGCATGAAAGACAAAAAAAAAATTGTGGTTGATTCCTCTGCCATAGGAATCAGTAAAATACGAAAGTGAAATGCGCAGCGAAATCTGCAGCTGAGCATGATTTGCGGGTCGGCGGCTGTCTTGTGAGTGTGCTTGGCAAGTGACGTCCTGCTGGCGGGTCTTCTAGGCGAAGGTGTTCTGACGTCATTTCCGTGACGGATATGACGTCAGTGATATCTTGGGTTATCACGGCATAAAACACGTTCGTGTTAAAATATCAAATGAATAACTAGTAAAAGGCACTCTCTAGTACTAAAGGTTTCTTCCCTGCAAGAAGACCCTGTGTGCAAAGGTACATCCTTTACAGGTCGCTTGCTTCGTTGTACTGGCGTCACTTCCGTGACGGATATGACGTCAGCGAAAATTTCGTGTATCCGGAAACAAAACATCGTGTTTCAAAAAAAGCTGCGCTGAACACGGCGTCCACAAGAAGCGAGATAAAAGCAGAACAAATCAGAAAATAAAGATGGATCCGCTGTCTCTCTCTGTTGGTTTCAGCAGTGAGAAAACTGCATTCGAGTGCTTTAAACCACACAGACCCCGTCGGCTCCATCAGGTTGTTAAGTAGGCACAAAAATTGACAAGTGAAACTGCCGTGTAATGCCGCTGCCCGCATGAGACGAGCGGCAGCTCTCAGGGTACAGGATATAGGCCCCGAACTGCTGCTGCTGGTACCGGTTCGAGTAGCTGCGGTCCTACCTTCATTTCACTGCATTCCGATCGCCCATTCGCCATCATTTGCTTGGTCGAAGGCCGCATCGACGTAAGATGAAGCTCGTGAAAAAAATCTGCAGAAATTCAGAGAATCGTCTACTAATGCATAGCATTTTTAAGCCGCTTGGGTTGAGTGTGAGTTCTTTACAGCCAATTTTATCAGTTTTTGTAAGTCCTGTCCGACGAATTATCTCCATTTACCCTATTATAACGTTTACAGGGGGACTTCACGAAATCTTCATTATTGTGTAAAAGCAGGGCGTTATACTGTTCGCCATTTTCCGTAATTTATTTATATTTTTCCTAGATTTTTGTTTTTTTAGACCAGATATCTCTATTTATGCTATTATAAGGATTACAGGTGGAACTTTTGCGAAATCTGCATTATTGTGGAAAGGCAGGTCGTCAAACTGTTCGCAATTTCCCGTAATTTTTTTTTATGTTTGCCTTGTTCTTTCAGTTTTTTCAATTGTCATCTCCATTTACGTCATTTAGCGATTAGAGGTGGAGCTTTCCCGAAATCGGCATTATTTTGGAAATAAAGGGCGTTGCATGGTCCTGGCTGCGGGGGGTGGGGGAGAAAAGTTGGCAAACAACGCTACCCATTAGTAAACGCATACCAGTAGTCGTAACGCGCACACTTGTTTTCTTAAACCAGGCTAACAGCCCCTCACAGCAGTTGTCTCACGCGATTGGCTAATCCCATGCTTCGTATCCCCTGGGCGATCCCCTCGGGGGATCTGTTCTGATTGTTTGTCTTCTTATCGCAAACGCCGTAAGCAGCATTGTGACGCAACTTTTGCACAAGCACTAAACTCCGGATGCGTGGTTGAAATCCCCTCTGCTACTCTAGCTTACCTACCGCTTCCAGGCCTCTCTCTGGGACCTATAGCCCGGCTCCATGGGGACGTCGCTGAAGGGAAAAAGTCCTAGGCTGCAATGAGCGTAGCGGATTTTCAGCCAGTACGCGTGCTCAAAGTTTGCCTCACAGCGAAGCTCCGTCGGCCTAAATTATTTCACAACTCGCCCGGCAATTTTCTCCGGAACGTGCGCTACAAGGCAAAGCCAGCGGATGAACCGGGATCCCTTGCTCCTCTTGTTTATTTTGGCCGTGCTCGCACCTTCCGCGTACGTGCCTTTAGCGTAGCGTCGCTGGGAGCTCACCGCTTCGGAGAAGCCGATGAGGGTACATCGGAGCTCGTGCTGAAGGATTATGCGACGCGATCTCATTGTCTCCCAGCTCCGAGCTTGCGCGGCGGAGCTCATGTGATTGCGGCGGAAGTGAGAGAGAGGGGAAGAGGATGCTGCGACAACGTGGGGCTGTTGTGATCCGGGGGAGGGAATGGGGGTCATGATGAAGGCAGCGGAGCGGAAGGGGGAAGTCAGGGCTCTGTAGCCCTTCGGAATCGATGCGTGGCCGGAGCCGTCGCGCTTCGTCGGCGGAGTGGGCGTGGTCTCCGGGTTAATGAATGGCCTCCGAGTGTATAAGCCCCCTCTTGTTGCCACTGCGTCAAGATGCTTTCATTTCTCATCACGCTTAACGGCCCACGAAGGGTGCTGTTTTCCCCAATCAGGCTTTCGGCGTCCCTTTCGCCGCCCTCCCCTCTCCAAGCCCCTTCCCTGTTATTTTCTACCGCTGCCTTCGTACTTCACGCCTTTGTTTCTGTTTTCGTCATTTCCACCCGTTCTCTTTGTATTCTTCAGCATCCCTAGGCCTTTGATCTCATTTGGTGTGCCGGAAGAAATCCTGTTTTATGTTTGTAGCCTCGTCGTCATTGCTGTCATATATACTTATTTCTTTTGGCTCCCTCATCAGGGACACACTTAGCCCCGATTTTCCGCATCCGCCCATCGTCCTAGCGTTCCGCACAAGTTTCTTGCGGTAAAATAAACAAAGCGCACTGGTCTATGGATCAGAAAGGAAACGTGATTTGACTTTTTAGCGCCAAGGAGCTAACATTGTGCCTTAGTAACAGAGCGCAGTGAGAAAGATTTCTGCGGGCAATCTCGGTTATTTTTACTATGCAAGGTCCGTAAGAGGTGCGCTTTCCTCAATCTTCGTTATTACGTTTGAGAAGTCGGGCTCGGCTACTTGAAGTTAGATGATTTCATATTGCCATTCCAGTAGCACTCTGTTTTTCAGTCAACAGTACACAGTAAAGCTCCTGCTACGTATTATTGTTAAGCGTGAGTAGATGCCCGCTTCCTTTGTAGTTACTGTTCTCACGCGCTGTTTGGGCCTAAACCTAATTACAGCAGCCGGCCATTTCTTCAGACTCAGAATTTTCGGACTTGCTGGATATTTCGGACTTTCCCGAGGAAATGCCCAGTTGTCCCATAGGAGTAATGACTCACAGATGTTTCGGACTGCTCTTTTATTTCGACTATTTTTCTTTCCCCTCCAGGTCCGAAACATCCGTCGGCCATTGTAGTAAGCTCTCTGTGCTCGCTAGAAAGAACAGCCGGTACATTCTGACTCGTAATTTTGTACTCGCGTACCCTAAAAGTAACAGTTCAAAGTAGTAGCATTGAAGGATATAAAATAAATGTGAATACTTACAAACGATATACCAAAGTTTCCTTCATTTCTGCGCGCGAAGTTTAATGTGCTTTTACTATCGAATAATATAGCGCATTTCTGTACATTTCTAATAATCCTGCGCACCACACCGCCTAATCAAATCACCACCTAGGAGAAAATCGCCATCTATGCCAATCGCTCAATGAGTGGGAATGCTCCCACTTAACTTTAGCTGAGGTTTTTCCTAGTCCACATTTTTTCCTTGGCCATCAAGATCTTCCAGGCTTTCTTTTATACTTGCCTGAAATTTGAGTACGCTTGTAGGCATCTATTCTTTCGTGTGTGGTGAGCGGTTATCATTATAAATGATTCGGGAGGGATAAAAATAAATCCAATAAAACCAGCCCAAGCGACCCATAGAATAAAAAAAACGGGCAACTGAAACACTGCATTGATGTGCACGCTGTGCATCTCCTTCTGGATACCGTTGGAGAGCAGGAACGAAGCGCCCGTTCCCTCGTGGTCATTTTTCTTGATTGTGGCGGGGTTTCACGTATAGGTGAATACCGCCGAAGACAGAAGGTTGAGCATACGAATTTTTATACAGAATATTTTGTGCAACATGAAGAAAGTGTCTGGAGACGGTTGTAAATTACTGTCTTTTTATTTTCTTGGAGCCAATAAAACAAAAAAAAAGTTTAACTTGTTTTCAAACATTGAAGCTTTACTTTGCGAACATGCTGGGCGTGTTCGCATAATTACGTTATTAGAAAATAAAAAGCATATAAGCGCTCTCTTGATTTGCCAAATAGCGCATTTGGCTCTGTCATTTGCGTCATCCCGTGAAAAAGACCTTTGCGCACGCAGGAATCAAGATGCGAGGTTGAGAGCCTTTTTATTCATAAATTTTTCGGCTACTTTTATCCGCTCAACAGTTTCTCCCAGACTATGCGGACACACGCTTAAAATATAAACTCCCTTTTTGCACAGCAACACAATCACGCGAAACAAGACGTCGATTTTCCCAATGCTAAATACAAAACTTCAATATAAACAAAAGTGTCCGCCAGTTGAGGAGGCGTCAACAAGTTAAGGGGAGTTTAGACGCGGTGTGCTGTACAAGGAAGCCAAGCCTTGGTGAGAAATTTGCAAAATTTAACGGAATTTGGAAGTAGCACCGAGGCAATTACTCGTGTAAGCGATCAGCGGTGGTGAACGAAGCCGTTGTTATTACATTCTACAACGCAGGTGTCACCGGCGCTTTAGGCGAGATCTTGTCGGCCAACAACTCTGGCCCATCATGCACCAAGACGTCGTACAATGGTGCATACTCACTCGGGTCAATGGACCAATTAAAGATGGTGACCTTTATTAAAGGCGATAGTATTTCTTGGGGTACTTAAACGCAGAAATTTTGGTCTATCTGTCTGTCTGTCTGTCTGTCTGTCTGTCTGTCTGTCTGTCTGTCTGTCTGTCTGTCTGTCTGTCTGTCTGTCTGTCTGTCTGTCTGTCTGTCTGTCTGTCTGTCTGTTTGTCTGTCTGTCTATCTGTCTCTCTGTCTGTCTGTCTGTCTGCCTGTCTGTCTGTCTGTCTGTCTGTCTGTCTGTCTGTCCGTCTGTCTGTCTGTTTGTCTGTCTGTCTATCTGTCTGTCTGTCTGTCTGCCTGTCTGTCTGTCTGTCTGTCTGTCCGTCTGTCCGTCTGTCCGTCTGTCCGTCCGTCTGTCTGTCTGTCTGTCTGTCTGTCTGTCTGTCTGTCTGTCTGTCTGTCTGTCTGTCTGTCTGTCTGTCTGTCTGTCTGTCTGTCTGTCTGTCTGTCTGTCTGTCTGTGACTCTATTCAGCCACCCGGCCAAAGTGAAACAGGAACTGCGCAATAGTCTTATATACCCACAGCGAAATCTAAACGTCGAAGTTTATTGTTAATTTCATACTCGTCAACATTGCTGAACAACAACAAGACATTACGCAAATATAAAGCAGAAAATCAATATAGGAGTGATATTTTGCTGTGTTCTTTTATTTAAAAAAATTACGGGTGCTTGGTTCTTGGCAAATAAAATACTGCATCAACTGCAGAAAATGATCGCCTGCTTTTGGCCGAGCTACCTGGCGGCATTTTAAAAAAATCAAATAGCAACAGCAACGAAAGGTGCTTAAACGCTCTACAAATTCCTTCCCCATTCTCGTACGTAGCAAAGTTCATTGCGTTAGCTTGATAGCTAAGCACTCAATTCCTGTAGTTTTCTTGAAGTATACAATTGTAAATTGTTTTATTTTAACTGACGAGATGCTATTTAATTGGTCGTATTGGAATTGATTGACCTTCATGTTGTGATCTATTTTATGCCCCCGAATGGAATACTTCGCTTCTCAAATAAAATTGAGCTACCGCAAGCAAACGCAAGCTTTAATGTAATTTTGAAACAATTCAATTCAATAAAGCACTTCGTTTAGTCAAGCTTTCTGACGGCAAAACTGAAAGAGAGTGAGAGAGAGATAGACGAAGAAAGAGAGCCAAATTTTTCAGTCTGCTGTTCGCGTCGTATTGACTGGTGCATGGCGCCGAGTCTAGCTTTTCTATTGCATTATTTTACTTGCTTGCCTTGAAAGTGCTTATCTAGGGGATGAAGATAAGGACAAGGAAGAGGCCCGTTCCGGGATACAATAGTTTGCCAAGCATTATTTATAACTATCAATCGTAGTTGCAAAGCCCTCGTCAAACGCACAGTCCCACGTTTATCTGCTAGAATAAAACTGTAGTCCTTCTAAATTTCATCCAGCTAATTATCTGTCAAATTGGCAAAATTGGAAAGTACAAACAATTGTGTTTGTTTTTTGCGCTAGCTTTTGCTGCGCTAGCTTTTGCTGCGACCGTTTAATGCTGTTTTTTGCCTGACACTCATTCGGCTTTGGTCACCGAAAACCCTCACACCGTAAATTGGGTCGGCACATCCTGGTAGCACTGACCGTGATTATGCCGTATAAATTTTTCTGGTTGGTGTCGATTTTGATTGTTATCGTGTATTGTTTTGAAAATACGAATTTCCGCATACCTCTGGATTTTAACATTTTTCTATTTCTAAAATTTTTATCTTTTCACTTTACGCTAGACGCAGGTAAAATAACACTTGTTCTGAGCGCCGGTAGAGGAAACTGCTGGAAATTTCTGTCTTTAACTGCGTTTTCTTTTTGTATACTTCTTGTTCTTTTGTTGCTGCTGCGTTTCTTTTTTTTTGAGGACTGATAAACAAGATCAGTAGATGCGTTCATGCTCTCATAATTTCTAAACTGAAATTTTGCACGTTCTTGATATAATATTCAAACATAAAAGACCTGCATTTTTTTCTGTTTAATATCACGCTGCAAACCACCGTTACTTTGAAAATGAGATGTATATAGTGCCACGAATGTTGAGTACACATATAACCAACTGATTTTTGGCGAGGAGCCTGAATTCTATGCGACGATTCAGTACTTCCTGCCAGCTCTCATTTTCTTGGTATTCTGGAAAACGATGTTCCTTACTTTCGCGAGATTTACAACCCCCATAATCTAGATAAGTAACAATGTGCACTATGCTCCCGCACCAAGATTGATGTACCCTTAAATGAGCCGTAGGAGCGACGAGTGAGTGCAGTTGAGATATACTTCGTTTATTTGTTCTTTTTGTATTTGCTGACTTCATTACGTAAGTGCGCGCGCTGACTGATTTTTTTTTGTGTGTGTGGACGTTGCTTTAGGTGGTAGTGGTGGCGACGATAAATTAATTAGGGGGTAGGGTAGAAACAACGCCGTTGGTTGTTCTTTTCTTTTCGAATGCGCAAGTTTGCGCTCTCAATGCCGTAAAAATCCCATACTGACACGAGTAGCGGCATACAAACTGTCTTCAGTAACGCTAACCCTTCATGAGAAGTGCAAAAATAGTAACAAAGTTGCCCCCCTTTACGCAGTGCAGTTATTTTCTTGGTTCCAAGATAAGCCGTCTTTTCGAATTATACAGCAGAGTTCTGTCCTCAAATATACACGCTCCAATGAAATGAAAAAGCCTAGAGGAACCTGGTGTACGGCGACGGAATTTAGAATGAGAACGCGCACAAGCGAACAAAATAGGGAAAATACAGATGGGGCGACACTCGTTTGTCGGTTCTTCTTTACACCTGTATTTGTTTGCGCAACATTTATTTTAGACCAAGGAGCTTGTGGCATAAGTAAATTTCATCTGCTTATTCATTTCGGCGATAGACAAATGAGAACGCACTAATTAAAATGATTCAGGCATCACTAACGTTGGAAAAGCGGTTGTGACAACAAAGGAGCCAGGCCCGTTATTAGTCTAAGCGGCTGAAAATGTCTTTATCAGATTATTTTCACAACACACTACCACTTTCACCTGCTGTTCGCTAAAACCTCATTAGTTATTGAACTGAGCAAGTCTTATTCTAAAAAAATACCGTCACCTGTAAATACCAGTTTTCGCTATATTTACATGCAAGCAACACTTTCCCACATTTACATGAGGGTAAAACTTTTTACGTTGCTTCGGAAATGGCGTTCAAGGGGTAGAGTACGAAGAAGAAAAAAGCATTCTAGGACCTCGTTCTTTGCGGCGACGAGATCAAGCTGACGCGATGGGTGCGGTACAAGGAAGGCATCCTTTCGCGACGCAGGGCACGATGCAATATCTGCCCCAACAATACCGCCAGCCTTTAACTTTGTTCTTTCATATTTATTCAGATCGTAAACCCGCGACGCATAAACTGCATCAAACAAAAAAAGGACATTTACAAGCGCCAGGCTATGTTCCTGGAAATCTCGAGAAAGGGAGCGACATACAGGATACAGGGAAGAATCTAAATGACGCCCGTATTTGTTGGCAGCGAGCGGACCGATAGTCATCGGCCCCTTGCCTTTAAGGCAAGCGGCATCGTTTTCACCAAAGTTCGTGAAACGATCCCGTTCTTCCTCTTCCGCATCACCCGGAGGCCTGTCTCCCGCGCTTCCTTTTCTCTTCATTTCCACTCCCAGGGCACCCTCTCCGCACAGCTTCCCTTACACTTCCTGCCGTCAATGTTTTGCGACTGCGTGCTTAGCGCGCAGCTTGCCGTGCCCCGTCCGTCGCCGGGAAAAGATTCCGTGAAGAGACAAACAGATGGTCCCAAGTGTGGGGAGAAAACGGAAGCGTGGGTGGTGGGGCGCCGAAATCGACGTCAGTGGCGGCGGCGGCGGCGGCGGCGGCGGCGGCGTCCCAAGGCGCTGCGCTTTGCCGCCCCGTAGACCTCTCGCCGTAGACTCCCCCCTATCCTCCCGCACGCGGAAGAAGTGAGCCACCAGTGTCGGCACGTGTCTCGCATGCGCATCACAGCCACGACGTCGGGCACTGGCGGCAGCTTTCGCTTTTTGCCTCGACAGGAAGCCAGCGTGCATGCAGGCGTGCCTCCTCACATAGCGCAGAGGACAGGGCGCGAAAGGCCCCCGCGGGAGGTGAGAAAAATGGACGAAGGGCAACGATGCGACGCCGCGAGGAGTGGCCTTCGCCTCCCCATTTTTTGCGATACCTTCTTTCCCCGTTGTCGGTGCATAGAAAAAAAAAAGGGGGGGGGGGGGGGAAAGAAAAAGCACCGCCGCTGCTTCCTCATCTGGCAGGCGCTTTCGTCAGCCCCTCTGTTCCTCTGCGAGCGGAAAAAGCGGAAAGGACCGGGGGGCGTAGTCTGGACCCTGGGCCTCATCAAGGCAGACACGCCTGCCGGCCGACAGCGCGCTCGTGCGAACGCACAAGTTAGCGGAGAGATAGCACGTGGCGGCCGTGTCTTCCTTTAATGTGCACGTCTCATCCCCTTCCCGTTTTTTTTTTCTTTTTTTTTTTTTTTTTTTTGCAGCCTGTCTTTGCAGTGCACGCGTGCGCACATTATTGCGAGCAGCGTGTGCATGGCGTATGCGGCGCCAGGAGGCAGCCGTGCAGTCAGCCGTCCAACGAGTTACCCAGGCGCCGAGCCTGTTTCCAAACAGCAGCTCACCCGCAACGACGCAGTGATCCGGCCGCGGGCTCGGTCATACGCCAAAGTGTTTTTCCGTGCATGGCCTGCGCCGGGGTTTGGGCCGCCTGTGGAACACGCGGAACCAGTTTCCGGGCTTTGAACAGCCGCCCACCGCTTTCTTTTTTGGTTCGCCTTTACATAAGCCGGCGCTGCTACCAGCTGATCTTGTCTCCGCGGCAGGATCCGTGGGATGATGGCGACGTGAGCGCGCTGTTTCGTTCAAATGCGACCGGCTATTTCCTCCCTGCTGCTTCATTCCTGCTCTCTCTACCTCTTCCACTCTTCCGCTTTCTACCTCTTTCTCTTCTCTGTACCTCTTCCTGCTCTCCCTACCACTTCCGCTCTTTAACACTTCCGCAAGATTATTCAGTGCTTCGTTTGTTCTTGTTCTTGGCGAAACTAGTCGACCAGTTTCAATGACTATCACAGTATCACCGAGCCAAGCAGCATGTATCTTTAGTGTAACAAGCAGGGCAGCATTATTCGGCAGTAATTTTTGGCCTTTTTTAAAGTCAGAAATCTTCCCAAGTAACAGTGTAGACTGGCCTGCTGTGTAACAGGGAATCTTTATTTCTTGCTCCATTTGTATTCTTTATATTCATCCTATCCTGTTCCATAAATGTCACATGTTTTCGCGTTTGAATAATTGCAATCCTGCAGTAACCACTTCCTCGTTTCTAAGCTATCCTCCTTATCGGCATGTGCCTGTTTTAATCTACGTCAAAAATGCCGGGATGACCAGCTGAATGCGTTCATCATATTTATTTAGCGTAGTCAAGAATTAAACCAGCATGTTATCTCGTGTTGAGCCCACATAGTTTATCCCTAGCTTCTTAAATGAGCTTTGCTGCTCTTAAACCATAACGTCGTATCTCCACACTACCCGAAGACGTGTATAAAACTTCGGGTCTAAGACTTCCATTTTGTGACCGCTGCTTTGGACGAAACTGATCACAACCATTTTACCCATCACGTATATTCCTCTGCGATAAAAATATAGATGACAACAGCAAAAGATAAAATGGTCGCAGCTATGGAGAGAGTAAAATTTTATTTGCCAACAGTAGTGATTGCTGTTTGCGTTATGTCATAATTTGCATGCCTTTGTGGATGACATGGGTAGCGGTTTTGATCTTGTTACTAAGATTTATAATTTTTATTACGTGAGCTAGACTTTACGGTACATATTAGGCTTATTGTTTCTACAGAAGGATCGACGTTTAGGCTAGTTAGTATTGGTTGAACATCTTCGAACAACAGTGTAACAACACAGACACTAGAAAAGAAAATTCTAAGACGGCGCTGTACTCACAAATAATTTTATTGAAACCGCGACACCGCATTAGGGCACGAAGACGTGCCACCCAAATACCCCTTCCTATAATCTCTAACCCCTCTTGGGCTACGATCCCCCTCATTGAAGAAATACTACCAATCAAACAACTAAGTCGATGTGTTGACCTCATGAAGTGACGGGAAGACCCTTTCACGTGCTCGATCGACTGCCCTTGCTCTGCAGCTGCCCACCTCTTTTCTCCTGTGAAAAACAAATATACGGCGTATTACCTTTTGTTGCTGTGTTACTAGTATAGGCAGCCTTTTTCGACGCCTCGCTTATCTCTGCTGCAGGTCGCATTGCTCGTGGACGTCCCTGCTTTTTGTAAACATTTAGTAACGAGCGTTTGAGGTGATTGCATCTGCAAGGAGCTTCTCCCCGTCGTTATTTCTACTTGTAACTGTAGGTATTACATTTGAATACGGTGCCAAAAAAAACATGCACGGAACGTAATCTAGGCGGCACCATGTTGTCAGCGTTAACAGAGAAAAGTAACACATTACTCGATACCTTCAAATAATAGGAACGTGTTACCGTACCAGAATAATAAAAGCGACCAGAACAGTAACCAGTAATAGCGTAACGTGTTGATTGATGAAAAGAAACGACACTTTCACAAAAACAAATTTCAAAAATTGCTTTTACTCCCCAGTCACTGGAGGAAAAAAATGTTTAAACGAAAAAAAATGGTTTCATTTCTGTCTGTGCGTGTGTGTGTGTTTGTGTGCGTACTTTGTATTCTCTAGTTGAATCTGCAGTTTTGTTTTAAAAGGGTTTAAGCAGACGTCTCGCGAAACGTCCGTAGTGACATGGCCATTCATCGTGAGCACCTGCAAGTGTTTTTGTGTGTGCTTTCAGGAGAAAACATAGGGCCGTTTGGCGTGCGGCGGAGTGGCGGCGGCAAAGAAACTACTGTTGGTAGTGTGTGCCCTGTCACAAATCTAGGCCTGCCACTATCACATGTTTTCTTAGCAGGTTCTGGGTTGCAGTGTATGTGTACAATAAATAGTGAAGGTCTGCAGTTGTCGCGGCATCGAAGAAGGTTGGGCATACACCAGGTCCGTGGTAGACCCCCTTCTCTGCGCTCGTGTAGGTCGCAGTAAGAGTCAATCGGATTCTCGGTGCCTCATGGATACAGGAGCTTCCCAAATGCGTCATAATAACGCGCACGTTAATGTTTGAATTATTGTTATCGGATTTGGTATGAACGTAAAATTACTAGTGAAAGTACGTTGCCCGCCACTATTTTAAGGCAGTAATAAATGCAATAATGAGCTGCCGAAAAGTAACCTGTTACCGTTAATTTCGTTACTTGTATCGAGTTACTGCCCACGTTCGTAATAAGATAGTAACTAAGAATACTCCCGCGTACAACCAAAAGAAAGCGATGTACAACGGGCAAAACAGAGGAAAGTCTCATGCTCGGAAGAAGACTCAAGTATGCGCAGGGCGAAATCTGGAAAAGTGGGCGTTCCTAATCTGTGCACCATAAGCGAATACATATATTCACGGCAGCCAGGCTTAGCGGGCGTGAAGAGCTTTATCGACACGCTGCGGCCAGAATTGCTGATTAGAGCAAACTTGGCTGCTAGCCAAGGGCCTCGCTTTTTCCGTCTCCCGTACTAAGATAAAATCCTGGACATTATAAAATCCTGTCAGGGAAAAACTCTAGATACATAGCACTGGGGCATTCAAAAATCTTCCGTTATAGTGTGTCTCCCAGCAAGAAGCGGGCAGTAAGAAGGGGAGAGGGAGATAAGAAGGGGAGGGGGAGATTGGTGTGCGCATGCTTTCGTCAGACTACTGGAGTCTGCTCTAAAAGCGTTTTGTGGGAGAGGCCCTCCACTTAAGCCCTCCACCTATATTCTTGGTATGTCGGTGTCTCTATTTCAATGAGCAGAATTTGTGCAGGTTTACTTCTCTGGTTTATTTTAATTCTGTGCTCGTGCTTCAGCTGGGAGTAGCGTTTATAAAGGGCATCACACTTGTGTTATTATTTTGAATTAAATGGGGCAAAGGAAGCTATGCCTAGGCTATGGTCTTTCTAGGCCTATGTTTACTATAGGGCCTAAAACTACTACCGTCACACTCGAGTGCTTACACCTACACAGCCGCGTACGCTTAACCGACCCCGAAGTGCACTTTAAGTTTCTGTTATTACAAATTCGTTTTTGTTATGTTTCACAGAGTTTCGTCAGAAATCAAAGGTTCTATTTCCCCTTTGCAATTACTAGTAAACCATAAATTTCTCTATTACCAATGCCACAACGATGGAAAAGGAAGGCGCCTTACAGAAGGAAACAATTATAATTACAGGATTTAAAAAAAAAAACTTCACTTTCACTTGAAAATAGAAATGAAATCTTGAGCTAGAAACACAGAACAGAGAACATTTATTTGCCATACACACAGGCGCAGACAGGCACGGGTCAGGTATCTGTCCTCTCCGGCGGATTATTGTTGCATATTCAACGATGCACTGGGACTAGTGAAACACTATACCGACAAAGTTAGGTTGAGTGCGTTGATGGTTAAAAACATCATTATAAAATATTATGAGAATTTTCCAGGCAATTTAGAAGAACTTGTTGCTGGGCGAGTTGGTTCATATTCTCAAACAGGGTAAACTGCGTTAAGGAAGGCGCCGCACAGAGTGAGGTACACAAGGACAGGCGCAAGGACTGTCAGAACACAAGAGGTACACAAGGACTGCGCCTGTCCTTGTGTACCTCTATCTGTGCTGCGCCTTCATTAGCGCAGTTTACCCCGTTTGAGAATTTTCATGCAATGCCTAAAGCTGACTGTGACGAAAAATTTACACCATCTTCCCGCGAGGGGAACCATGGGTAGATGCGGCGCATCGTGGGGTTTCCGTTGCGTTTCCGTTATGTTGTTTACATTTAGCGTATCAATTTGTTGTTGTTTCCATTATATTACGTACGGTCGCGCCGACCATAGTGATAGCAGGCCTGTTAGTCTCCATTCAAATCATCGGTGGTCATCGGATGTCATCGGAGCGGCGGAACGACTGAGCGGAGCGGCGCAGTTACCGCGTTTATATGTACCGCGCGTTAACGGTGAGGGGAATGAGAGAGAGCAGCGCATGCGCATGTGTTCGATGTTTAACCGAGCGCTAACGCGCGATGACGCACAGCTGGCACGGCGACGGGAGCGAGCGCTAACACGCAGATGGTGCTGCGGTGAGAGCGGCGTTAGCGCGCAGCTGGCGCGGCGAGGAGAATGGGGGAGGGATGCGGACTACGGACGCCGGAAGACGCCGGAGGGACAAGGCGAGTTAAAAAGAAGCGTTGCATCTAAAACTAGTAATACGATGTCAAAGCACCACTCGTCTTATCTGAACATAAGCAAAATGAGTGACACATTTACTCTCAAATGCCTGATTAGGAACCTGTCAACTCCTCACCCGTAACAAATGGTAAAATTACGCAGTAAGGTACGCACCTTCCGCTCGCCGAGCCGGCCGGCTGAGACTTGCTCTACGTGCAGAAACACGGCGATCTTTGTCCAATAGCCGCCTTCTTCCAAAGGCAGCAGTGGTGTAGTCAAGCCACCCGGACAAATAATCTTGCAACCATCAGCACATTTAGCTATAACGCCGTCCAATCATTCTAAAGCAGATGCGCTGCTCGCTGTTTGTGCGTGAAAGAAGGCTGCAGAAATACTCGTTCAACCGCAGCCATCCTATCATGCGGAGTGTATGCACGACACATCCTGTGCCAGCACCGCCTTCGCTGCAATAATGAAGGAAATAAGTACGAATTTTCGTAAATATGCTCGTATAATTCGACCAGTTTGCTGTCGTGGGGAAGCACAATTAGGAAGCAGTGGAAATTCGGTTTCCCCAAACGCCTATTAAGATGTACACTGCTCGACGAGATTATGTTCGGATGCGTTCCAGTGCGACGCAAAAGAACTGCGGAGCCCACCAGCCTACACAAACAAGTTCCATAAGGTTCGTCATGCTTTGCGAGTGAATACCTACGCTACGCTAAGAAGGATAAACGTAGACTAAAGTGACAGAACATACGCGTTGTACAGGCAACACTACTCAACAAAACGTGTTCGCTGAAGCAGAGCGCATAATGTAAGGCAGGCCTCACCAGAAGTGCATCGCGCAAGTGCAGTTACACAACGCAGCAAGAGTAAGCGTGAAGGGTTTCGAACGTGCCAGAATAAGAATAGAAAGAATTGATTGATTGTAGGGTTTAACGCACCGACGCAACGCAGGCGATCAGGCGCGCCCTAGTGGAGGGCTCTGGATTAATTTGGACCACCTGGGGATCTATAAAGTGCGCCGAAATCTCGTACACACAAGCGCTTTTGCTTTTAGCCTCCACCAGAAAAGCGGCCGCCACGACCGGGAATCGAACACGCGACCTTGTGCTCAGCAGCGCAACGCCTTAGCCACTGAGCCAATGCGGCGGCTAGAATAGAAAGAATTACGAAATCAAAAGAAAGAAGAGAGCATGCGCGACCAACTCTGGTTTCTGGCACAAAAAGTAACAGCCAGCCCTGCCACGTAAACACATCACCAGTACGATGGGATGCCTCCCTCGCACCAAGAGATCATCTTCTCCGAATCGATTTTGGAAAATTCACCTTAGAGCGAGCTCCATAAAACACGCTTGTCCAGTCGTACAGCGACAATCCTATCGCTATTCAAGGTAGTAAACGTACTTCCGCTGCGCGGCTAGCTTACAAACGTGTGTAATAAAACCATTCCAAGCTGGCTCTGTGTTCTCAATAATTACTTTTCATAAAAGCCTGCCACGGACGCCATATTACGACTGTATAGGTGGGTATGCCGGCAAAAATTTGCGCCGTCGACCCACGGGCGCAGAGCTACAGACGAACAGAGAACGGCAGAGCGCGTGCGGAGAGGGGGACGTCAAGCTGAGCCCCGAGCCAGCGGCATCACTGGCTACTGGCGCGGCATTCTCCCCTACATTTGACCGACGCACTCATCTTTCCGCTTCACGACCCATCCCGTCGCCGCTTGAATGCGCTGTAAAAGGGAGGCGGCAAATAAATTAAATGAGAATTACGGTGATGACAAGGCGATGCTGGTAAACAGTAAAGGAGCGACGGGCAGCCAATGCCACGGCTTAAGCAAGCGAATGTATCACTAAGACTATTGGAGTGAAAAGAATGGTTGGCACGCTGTACGAAGGGTCTGCAACCAACGCTTGTGTTGCGGTCTTTTAAAGCCGGGTGAGCATCGAGCCGAGCGTCAAGTTCATGGAATAGAGGGACGAGATGATCACTTATTCTTAAACATTTTTTGGGGACCACAAGTGAAAGCGTGGGACCCACGTTACAATCTCATGGGGTCACATACCTGTTTTTTATTTACTGTTTACTTCGGCGGACATTTTCCTCGCTGGGCTACAACGATAATTTTTTGCAGAATGTGTCACCCAAGGATTTTGCCTTCATAGTCGCCAATAGATCCCTGTAAAGCGTGCTTTGTCTGGTAAACGGCGAAGTAAGTGGGTGAACACGCCTTTCGGCAAAAAAAAAAAAAAAAAAAAGTTCCTGCGTTTTTGCAGCCGCCTCTTTCCACAGGGGCGATTTCCCGTGCAAGCCGGGTGAACTTGCCAAGCGTTGTAGTCCCGCACAAGGGCCGAGTTCCGGGCCGGGGAGTCGCTTGTACCTATTTTACGGTAGGTGCCCGGCGCCACCAAGGCACACGAATGCACATGAGACCTTACACAGCCACGGTGGACGCTCAACTCGCAACCGCCTGTGGCAGGACATGCCGCCAGACTATTTAACCCCTGGCAATGGCGCAACGCGGCATGATGGCCGGGGGCCCCGCCAGATGGATAAGGGTCAGGGGCTCCTCGCAAGGGTAAAGGCAGCCTTCCAGACGTGAAATCCCTCTAGGGTCCGCACTCGACCAGGGACGCCTGTATCCATAAAGAAGCCCGTGGGTGTCCGGTGGTACCAGGATTCAAACCCAGTACCTCCCGCATACGGGGGAAGTTCTGTACCTCTGAGCCATCGCTGCGGTTAAGTTACGACCCCTTATACTGGGGCATTTCCCGACGAAGTCGGGTAACTTTCCAAGCACTGGAACCCCTGTGCAGGGGGTGCTTGTACCAATTTTGTTACTGGTTGGTGCCCAGTGGTATTGAAGTATCTACCACTTTCTTGTAACCAATGATACAGTCCGGCGTGGTATTACGGTTTCCAGAAACCCCCCATGGTAGGCGCCTGTTCCCATTTTCAATCTGGTGGGTGGCCAGCGGCTGAAGTCGCGGAGCAGGAGCCTCCACGTATGCCGCAGTGGTAGAGCGGATCCAAGCCCTTTATCCCCTCCCCAGGCAGTACAGGGGGCGCTTGTACCCTTTTGACTGGTGGGGGCCCAGCGGTTCCTGACCCAGCGCGAACGGGTTCGAGGGACCCCCACATCACCTCCCACGGCTGCTTGTGGTCAATCTCCAAGCGTTTATTCTCACGTCCAAGGCGTCCAGAGGTTCCGGGGACGCTTATACCCTTTAAAGAAACCGGTGGGTATCCTGCGGCCCAGGATTCGAGCCTGGTACCTCCCGCGTTACGATACGAGTGTTTTACCACTCGACCATCGCCGTAGGTGGGGAGCTAAGCTGTTTAGGTACCTATACTTGAAAAGCGTGGACACGCGGTGGTTAAGAAAGACTAGAAGGTTAACGATGAAATACGGAAAGTATAGTGGAGAATCTAAAACAGCCAAGGTAACCAAAAAAGAGGCAAGACAGATACAAACGAATAAATGGAGAGAAAAAATGGAAACTAAAACGTCGCTAGAGGTGTACAGGGCTGAGAAATCGGACATCAGAAAGGAGAATTTCTACGATAATTCCCAGGGCAGTGCTTTGCTTCTTGAGGCTAGAGCAGGTTGCTAGGAGCTTTGTGGGGAAGTATTCACAAAATGATGGTGTGTGCGTGGTCTGCGGAAAAGAAACAGAAACTATGCTGCACGTAGTGTTAGAATGCGAGGGTGTCAATCCAAATCTACATGAGGGAAATATTCGGCTTCGAGAAGCCCTAGGATTTAAGGGTAGCACAGAGGAAGTTAACTTCAAGGCTGTCGAGGCGCCGAAAAGAAGATTAGGATGCTGGTGGACGAAAAGCAGAGAGGGGAATATTGCATAGTACAGTTACCACCTGTAACAGGACAAAAAATTTTGTGCCTGATAATTTTTTTGTGCCTGCCCTAAGCAGCGCTAGTATTGAACCAAGAGTGGGAAACCGGTATATTTGTCTTTTTTGCAAGATGACACGTCATCACCCCGCTACAAAGAGGAAACAAATAGCAATCATCAACATCGTCATAATCATCATCATCATCAGCAGCAGCAGCAGCAGCAGCAGCAGCAAGAATGAAGGTAGTCGAAATACGCTAACACCAGCTTTCCTAATAACAGTCGCCGTTTATCCTGTGCAGTAGACAACCTTCGTTGAATTATCTGCTCATGTAAAGGGCGCATAGGTACTAGTCATGTGATGGGAGTTTACAAATTACGGACATCAGCCTGGCATCCCAACGCGTGTTTGGTTTACTAACTCGTGAACTTAACACCGCAAATAACAAAAACAAACGTAATGACGAAAAGGCTAGCACCTATATGTCTCGTGCTTACGTTCGTAGTTTCTTCTGTTAAATTCAAAGTTATGAAATACAACTTGCCGTTGCAAAGACGTTGAACACCACACTGATATATTTTACGAATTAACTCATAATTGCCCCATTCTGCGAAAAAGCGCCGTTGTTGTATTGCTAGTAGTAGTTGTTGTTAGAGCCTGCATAATTGGGACGGGTTCAAAGTAAATTGTGGTACCCTCGTAAAACCTCAGGTGGGCAAGACATCTACTACTAATTGATGTTGCTGTGACTGACACGAAGGGATTCTTCAATGCCTTCTCAATATCTAAATAATCACAAGTGCATATCACAAGTACGGACGACCCCAATTCTGTCCTTTTTGATCTGTCAATAACACTCACTCAATAAACAGCTTCAACGGAGGTTACTTTTAAAGGTTGGTGCAGAGAGCTGCACTTTTTCTGTAATCATGACGCGAGGGGATATTTAGTCGGCGCAGGCAGCCCGCCGGTGATGTTAAACCAGGCCGCCAAGCGGCCGTTCTCGGCAACCGCTCGCGCATGCGCAGTCGACTCCCGTGTTCAAGCTAGCGCAAACGTATACACACTATCGGCATGCAAAAACTCTTCCAAGTCGTTATGACACATGCGCTTACCCGTAAACCTTGACAGTGGTTTCACTTATTTTCATGCGAGTACTACCTCTCGAGAGTGTGGAGCACCTCTCTGTTGTGCATGCTGGCACACGACGCACATTCAACGCTCCCGACTACAGCGACACGCACCGACTAACCTCTGTGTTACTTGGCAACGCATTTTCTTGCTCGCATGACATACAAAATAAAGGGCTATAAAGTAAAATAAAAGCTCAACCCGTACCACAAACGTATCCTGCGTGACGCCAATTAAAAATAAACAAACTGGACCGAAGTCAAAACGAGTTTTTTAAGAGACAGGAAAAGAAGAAAGAAAGAAGAAAGAAGAGAGGTCTATCACGTGAAACAAAGCCAATAGAGGGGAGGCAATCAGGGGTATTTTTTTAAACGAATATGTGAAAGCTCAGTTATGAATCAACATGTCATTCTTCATACATGTGATCTTGATATGCAAACATATATGCAGTTTAAGTGCTTCCTCGATGGAAAAATCTCGTGCTCCATGTTGACTCCTCTTGATCAGTTAATCCTTTTTCCGTTTTTGTTCTCTGCCGTGATTGCGATCTGTATCTTCCCCTCTCCTGCTCTCCCTTGTGCCCCGGTAGACCTTCTGGAAAACTCAGAAACTGATTACTTCCCCCCGACTCCTTCTCCTTGATTTTCCTCCCCTTTACTTCATATTAGTTCTTGCTGTTACTGATGTTCCAACCTGAACTATCTTGATTGTGGTTTCACCTTGTTTCTGTTACTGATATCCCTACCTGAGCAATCCTGATTCTGGTTGCAACTCGTTTTTACGGAAATTTGTTGGAACTCCGCTACTTCCCACTCCTCCAACTTATACTCCCTTTATAATTTCTACTTCTTACTTTAACGTACTTTTACACTATTGCTCCTATGTCGTGTTTATCGCTCATTATCAGTAATATGTGATCTCGTGCACCCCGTTACGCGATTATATCTACACGATTATATAACTAACCTCAGATATTTTCAAGCGGGTGCGGCCACTCTAACCTCTTCCTCTCTTCCTTGAACCTGACTGTGCTGATATAGTACTACCCTTTTACAATAGTTTCTTTCCCATCCCCTTTGAACCCTTCCTAATTTCCTCTGTACACCTTTTTACTTGGTCTTCTCTTTTTGCTAAAACAGCACTAAAACACACCAATAGGTCCACAATTGTTATTGTGCCCTCCTGAGTGACCAGCCCTGGTTGATATTCCCGTTTTAATCCCTGCCCACCCTGTTTATATTTCCCACTACTCTAATAGAATTCCGTGCTCTTTTTGAACATACCTCCCACGGGGGAGGGTATTTGTCCACCTCTTGCCACGAAACGCACCTTCCCGCCTAGGTATGCCAGGGGGTCACCAACTAAGACCGACTCTGTGCTTTAGCAGTTACTTCATTCTTTTTTTTTTCTTTTTCCCAGTTATCCCCAGGGTCTCCGGGGATTGTTGCGCACACTCGAATTGGAGCATTTGTTGTACCTTGTGCAGTATTGACAGCCTAAAGCTGTGCTACTGTGAAAGTCCACCTCCCCCTCGAGAAGGAATAATCAATAATCCACCGCCCCACCTCTATTATGCTGGTGGCCTCGTACTTGGTCGAAGTCCTGAGGGTGATGACCGTGCGATTGAGGCTTATACCTATTTGCTCCCTGACTTTTTTCTCCCACTTCCTGACCCCCTATGAGACCGCCACTGGAAAAATGTTTGCCAGCCGCCTCGGGAGTCTGTGGTTTCAATATTTTGATGTCATTTTTTTTTCCAAGTGTGGATTGCCTTCTTTCGGTGATCCTTCCATTTTTATACCCGCCTTGGTTGATGGATACAAGTTTGCCATGTTGAGCCCCTGGGTGGTCTGGTGGTCTTGTGCGGCAGCGAACCGTTCCTCCCCCTCAGGGAGTGAAATCAATAGTGAGCACGGCGGAATACCCATCAACCGATTCCCCTTTCGTTATAATACTTTATTAATCTCTTCCACCAGTTGTGCTAGGAACTCCGTTAGCTTTCCGTCTTTCATTATTTCTTGTTTTTGTTTGGATAACTGATGCCTTAGTTTCTTCTTGAATTTACCGCTAAGGGATTTCGTCCTTGGACAGTCGTCTAAGTAATGGTCAAAACTGTTAGCTTCTTTTTTACAACTGCATATTTTATCATCTTTAAGCCCAAACCTATACAAATAGTGGGGGAACCTGTCATGGCCCATCACTGCTTGCGATACAAAATGATTTGTTGGGAAGTGACTTGGGATATTTGTAACGTTGGGGACCCATTGGTACGCCTGAGTGCTTGAACCCTCCTTAACTCATTATTTTTGCCACCTGTCTAAAGCTTCTGCAAATAATTGTCTTTTAATGAAATGCTTTGTCATCGGGATCGTAGATTTTTTTCCTTGCTCTGCTGCTGTTTTTTTGCAAAATCGTCAGCTAATTCGTTTCCCGGATTGCCTGAATGACCCTTTTATGTGTGCCAGTTGGATTATTCGCTCACCCTTTTTGCTTTCTATTAGTATTTTAACTTCCAAAATCATGGGATTTTCAATATAAGGGTTGCTAACGGCCTGTAATGCTGAAAGACTGTCTGTTAATATTTGTACCTTTTTACATTCCCTGGAACTGATATACTCTATTGCCTTGGTTAGTGCTACCACCTCATCCTGAAAGTTGTCGCAAAATTTCGGTAAACTATACTGACAAAAATCTACCATACTCAAATTTTCATTCATAACGACAAAAGTCGCACCTACTTTGTCATTTGATTTCGACCCATCCGTGAAAATGTGAAATTGATAATCATCTTCCCCTGAAAGTTTCCTATTGTAGGGGAAAGCTAATAACTTTGCTGGGTGCCTTTCCCACTTGTCTATCTTATTTATTATATTATTTCTGTCGAATGGCACACCTTCCAATGTAAAATGTTTATCTTCTTTCATTATCTTGTACGTTTCTACCTCCTTCTCAATCGTAAGATGGATTGGCAATATAATATAATATCGTAAGATTGAGTGGCAATAGGTGGATTGGCTATATTAAAAGCTATATTAGGTGCTGTTCTATAGGCTTTGGCTACTTTTAGTAGAGCTATTCTCTGTATCGACTTCAGTTTCCGCTTAATGTGACTTTTAGCTGAATACCAGAAGGGTGCTGCATATACAATTATCCTTTCAATAGCTCAAGTATATTATTCTTAAGTGTTGACTTGTCATTCCTTTTTTTCTAGTGCTCGCATGACACTCTTTCCTTCCATTACCTCGATTAGAGGGCTTCACACTCAGACAGAATGACGTTGTTTATCAACGTTCTTTCTTGGCTATCGCCGCCGCGTGCCAATGGCTTGAAAGGCGGGGACATTAATTTTCTGATGGCCCATGCCCTTGATTGGCAGGCTTCAACAGACACCTGCGATGCGAATCTACAGAGGGGGGAATATACGCTCACGGGTCAAAACTGCGCCTGGGCCTTGGAGACATGTATATATAAGGCGCCATTGCTAGCGCACGTGCGCCGACTGTGGAGGTACGCACGTGACATCCGACCATCGAACACATTATTAGGCGCACGAGACAGTGACTAAAAGCGGCTAGCTTGTGCCTCTGGGTCAGATTCCACGGTACAGCGACGAGAGCAGGAAGCAGTGTCCACGGAAGGCTTGGGCTGTTCCCCGAGAGTTGAGTAAACGAATCTGATTTGCTCATCGACCGTTGAGCGCTCGGGGCACCGCCGCCATCTGGCCTTGAGCGTCTTCGCAGGCAGCGACCCCGCCATCTGCAGCCTGACTGTTGGTCCAGCGGCTTCCGCTCAGTGAAGCAATCACTTTCGCTCGTTTTCTGTCGCCAGCTCCATGGGGCACTTTTTTTTTTCACTCTTCCTCGGCATCGTCTGACGGTGTTACGCTCCCTGGGAGTTCATATTTTGGTCCCTGAAAAGAAAAAGATGGGGAGTAGGGGTTAAACGCTCGCTATTTATTTTTTGAGAGCTGGTTGTCTTGCGAACTGGTTCCCGCTGCTGGAGCATCATGGCACACCCGTTTTCAGAGCGCACTGATAAAAAAAACAATCCACTGCATGCATATAAGGGTATATTGCTGACTGGGAACTTCTATTTTGATAATAAGATAGTGCATCTCAACACTCCAAAGAGTAAGTAAAACGGTATGCTTGTGGTGGTAAAATCATTGATCACAGAATTCAAAGGCTACCATCACTTTTGACCGAAGTCGCTTTGATGAAAGAGAAGGAAGAGGGAACGGGGTTAAAACGACTTAGGTTAATGAGCAGGTTGTGATTGTGGTGTACGAGCTCGGTATTGATGCAATTTTAAAAAATTACACCAGGGAAAGAGTGACAGCGCTGAAATAGTTCATTTTTTTTACCGCGGCCCTGTTCAGATATTTGAACTTTTTTTTTGCTGATATAGGTAGCCTATGCAGGTATGTGGACAATGTTGTAGAAGATTTTTCTATAACGACCATTTAATAAAGAGAACCAGGATTCCCGGAAAACGGTGTGTTTTGACAGATTTTTCTCTAACTAGTCACCGCGTTGATATATCGAAATCGTTTTTGCTTGCAAATGCTGCCTGTACAGTTGTCCAAAAATCGGTTTCAGGACTTTGTCCTGGCACGCGTATAAAAAAGCGAGCGGGATATTTTAGCTTACACCTCTCTGAACGTGGAATTCAGTTCAATATTCCAAGATTCGCAAAGCTCTCACCATCTGTTGCGATTTTCTGCACCCTCGCGCCTCGCGTAGTAGCCCATGTTATTTACCATAAAACTATGACTGATGAGTATCGTTCATACCTACTGGGATAACAATTCCCATGGGTCGTTTGAGCGTATCATCTTGTTACAATTTGTTTGGGAGGGTTCCGATAAAACACGAGTTCCAGCCCTTCCCCAATAACACAAGCCTCCGGTAGGAGCCCATGTATTCACAACACGTGGGAGTTCCTAATCGTGCACAGCTTTACGGTTAACTACCTAATTGTGACAACAAATACCTGAACAGGTGTTGTGCCTCTTAGTATCAATAGCGGCCCACCCGGGCATCGCCAGGTACAACCGCTAGCTGGCACTCGATAGGCATGGCTGGAAATCTTTGGAAGAGGCTTTTGTCCTGCAGTCGACACAAACGGGCTCATGATGATGATGATGTGTGGGGCTCGTTGAATTATGACCGAAATAAGGGTTGGCAGTCAAGAATACAAACAAAGCAAAGGGGAGAATGCGGAAGGTTATTTATTATCGTTGCAACAGATGCAGATTTCTGAAAGACAGAAAGAAAGTGGAGAAAAAATGCCCGCCGGCAGAAATTTTTTCAGCAGGAATCACCTCCTGAGAAGGTGAGCAGGCAGCACTATTTTACGGCATTGACGACGGTCACGAAAGATTCCGCCCGACAGACAATTGTCAAGTTTGCTGTAAAAAAGTATTTTTGCGAAGTGTACTTGCTTTTGTATGGCGAACAAATGTATCCAGCAAACAACACAAAAAAAAGGGCTTTGACTTTTGAAGCTTTTAACGCTTGGCTGGACATAGTTAAAGCTTGTGCATGCATGCTGCAGCCAGCCCCTTTCATTTGATCGAACCTAGTAATTGTTGAACTGAAATATGGTCTTCTTGGTTATGCAGTACAGAGGCAACATCAGCACGAAAAAAGAAAACGTTTCGCATTTTGCGCTGTGCTGTCTTCACCACGAGTCTGAGAGGTTAGCGTTAACGGGAACCTGCACGCTAGCCCCACTGTTTAGCTGAGAATCTGGCGGACCCTGAACACGCCAAACCATGGCACGCCGACCAAACGAAGTCGTCATTTTTCCTCTAAAAAGCTCCCCTTTCTCGGGAGAAAACGAACCAGACATTTTCCTCTAACGCGCAGGATAGTGACGTTGACAAAACGAGTTCGGGATGGCGCGCTGTTGCCACCAACAGCGGGTGCATAACGGGGGAACTTAACGACAGGGCGATTTTTCATAACAAATCGCGAAACCACCAGCACGGAAGCATTTCCCGAGTTAGCTTCGTCAAGGACAATCGCCCAACCAAGCATCTGAGTGCTACGTAAGGTAACCATCACTTGTAGTATACATTTTTCTTTGTCTTTGAAGTTCTGCGAAGTTGGTGGCACGTAGTAGTGTACTCCGCTGTCTGCCCGTCATAATGAGTGAACAAAGTTAAAATTAACTAGTAAGACGAACGAAACAAACAAACAGGGGGAAAATTGAGGCATGGGCATATTTGAGTAGCCCTGGCATCAACTCTCACCGGTCTTCTACTCTTCCAGGCTGCTTTAGTCACGGACTCATCCCAACCTGCTGCGCCCTATTAGACGTCCCGAGCTTGACATGCCGCTAGGCGCCAGAAAGCGTCACGAGCGTAGGCGGGGCAGCACTCCCAGCCGTGCCGCGCTTCATGGCGAACTGCATCGCAGTGGATGGTAGAGCCGGCGGTGCGCCACTGTCTGAGTTGTTTGACTAATTGCCACCTGCGTTAATGCCCGGCGCAATTAGCCGATGGATCTGAAGCGATTAGAAGGGTGACCCCGCTGTCTCTCGCGAACGCGATCTTTTTCCTTCTTTTTTTTTTTTTTTTCCTTTTCCGGTTTGGCGCGAGCGTTTGCTCGCGCGTGCTTCGGGATGGTGCGCCCTTGCGCCTCAAGGGCAGAAAAGTAAGCCATAAACGATGACTACATAGAACCGGAAATGGGGCGCTGAGCAAATAGTCCGCCTGATAGAGAGGAGCGTATGCATGCAGAAACTCGGACGGAACGAATGCGCCCCTCGCCTATGTCACGAGCGCAGGGGCGAAACGACAAAGCCACGGAGGATGAAAATGGGTGCGACAGGACGGCTGGCTGGCACCGCGCGTCTGACAGCCGGCATGGCAGCGCTAATGGAAAAGCTTGTTTCAGGAAGAGAATGGAATTTATTTTTTACCGCGGCTTCCTACGGCCAGCTTTCGTGCACACGTGGAGAGGCATTTGGTCCTTCTATCTTCAAGCGAGCTGTCGGGCCACGGCTGTTATGCTGTTCTCCCGACATACAGCGCGGACCAAACGTGCGTTTGGTTAGCCGGATGAAACGAAAAGCGAAAGGCCAAATAAAGCAAAATACGAACGAATATCACTTCCTCCTCTGTATTTCTTTTTTATTTTACGGACTTTGCGTTGAATAGAGATTGCAAAGTGAAAATGAAGAATACCGATCTAGTTATTGCTCCTTCCTATACTAGTGCGCGCACCCCTTCAAAGAGTCTAATTGTTTGGCAAGTTTTATTAGAGATGTTTACTTTTTGAGTGTTACTGTTTCTATCTGGCATATCTATTTTAAAGGAAAAGTGAGAATGAATGGTGCGACAGCCGTTTTACAGGAGAAATGATTTCGATTAGTCTTTCTTTTTTCACCCGTGGTAATAATGCACAACGATTTACTGATTGCCTGGCCGCAGCGAGGCATCCACTAGTTTAGTTTTTTGTACATTCAATCTTACAAGGTCTAGTTAGTATGAAAAAGCTTGTAAGTTGATTTTATTCGTACCGCTGCTTTGTCTCTGGGATTGATTAAATCGCGAAAAAGTTTTACTGCGCAGGTATTATGTAATTTTGTTAGTCTTGCATAGTATTGCTCCAGTGACACATTTTTTTCTGCTGAAATACCAGCAGAGGGGCCTTTCCGGCTTTGAACCTTAGCGCTGCGGAAACTATATTTATATAAGTTTTATTGTTTCGCGTCTATCACACGTATTCTAACAAAAAAAAACTCAGCCCAGTTGCCCCCAGTGTGAAATTTGCTGAAACACCCGAGCTGTGGCTTGTCTTTTCGATGATTTCGTTTAGCTTCGGCTTGTTTCTTTAGTATTTCGCAGTTAACCTGCTTGCGCTGTCGCTTAGCTTCTGCCACTTGGGTCTGTAGCTCTGGATTGGCTTTCCATTCGCTGCCACTGGGCCTCCGCTGCTGTTTTTTCGTAGCTGGAGATTTGCTCTCTTTCGCCGTAATTTTGCTTCGGCTGCTTTCTAACGCAAGTCCGGGTTAGCTCCCCATGGCCATCGTTTTTCTGCCGATTCCTTCGCACGCACTGTTGCATTTGCTCGCCCACGACACTGACGTTCTCGAGCGAGCGCGCGTTGACATTCTAGTCGAGCGGCATTCATGACGGGAAAGGACGTGTGGCATTCTTCCCCTGATAAAGCTTTAGTCCTACGAGGCAGTTGCGCCTTCTGTGGGAGCGTCTGGAAACCGGTTCTTGTGGGGCTGAAAAACCTGCTGCAGAGAGAGCGTGACTCCATGGGTGACCGGTAAAAAGCGCAAAGGCTCATGGGTACATTGTCTGCTCCCGCAGAGTTCCGCCACTTCCGGTTCGAGAGCTCGCCTGGGCTCCCGTACGCCGACGGCTTTCACGCGCGCGTGTGCTTGTTGTTTATCTGTTTCCACAAAAAAAAAAAAAAAAAAACGCTTATGCATCGCGCATTCAATGTGTAGCAACGATGAATCCTGCTAGGGGCTTCTCTGAAAGGTAAGCACTCTGTGACAAATAAACAACCCGCACACACGCGCGTGAAAGCCGCCGGCACACGGGAGGCCACGCGAGATCTCGAACCGGAAGTGGCTGGAGCAGACGACGTACCCATGAGCCTTTGCGATTTTCACCGGTCACCACCTATACCAGGACAGACTGTCGTCCGGGCCAGCCATTGGACAGCTCCGCTGTTAACAGCTGTTATTCTGTGTGACAGCTAGTGATTTATCATCGCACCCGTTGTCTGAAGCAAGGCTCCAAGGCGTTCTCTTTGTTTAGTACGTAAAGCCGGAGTTATGGTTCGCAATTATCTGTAACTCGAATATGCATTGTGTGTTTGTGTTTACAGGCGTAGAAATAGCGCGCTAGTTTAAGATACATAGTTTTCCGTATTATGATTTTCTAACGCTTATTTGGTGAAGAAGGAACGAGCAATACATTAAGTGCAACCCTCGTGCTTTGTCGTGGTTAAAATGTCAGCAGCAATACCCCGATATGAGTACAAAACTTACTAGTTTATTACGGCTCATTAAAAATTCGGTGCCTTTCTACTCAGTCAAGAAGTGTGACCAGCGAAGCTTCAGGCGTACTGCGAGAAGTGCATGAGACAAAACAGGTTTGTTTTTATTTTGCGATCGAGCATACTTCCTAGCTAATTATCTGAAAAGTTCTTAGGACTACAGTTTTACTCTGGGGGACGAACACGGGACTGTCCGTTTTCTTTCCGCGTCGAAGGCATCTGTGCAATACACCAACCCAAAGTGCTCGGCGACGGAGTTCAGCAGCGTCCACGTTAGTCGTCAAGGTTAAAATCTCCTAACAGCACAACGGGAATGTCATCGGTGTCCTTGTCGTTGTATATTTGCTTAAAATCAAATGAGACCTGAAGGATGTGCCGCGAATATTATTGTGCCGAGGCACAGGCTACAGTCACAGCAACGAAATGGGATCACGAAGGGGGTACGAAACCCCAAGCTGCTTGTCGACAAACTTCTCCTGTTTGTCCTATTTGCACCGTCAAACTCCTGCACTCGCTTTTCCTATCGACATCTGCGTTGGGCTTCCGTTTCCTCGGTCGGTGGTGAAGTTTCCGGGTCCCCGTATTTGGCTGATTATTGCAGGATCGTCTCTTCTCGCTGTGTCCTAAGCCCGTCTCCGCTCCCGCCACTCCTGTCGGCGGAATTCCTGAGCCATCGCGGCTGATTCTACGGCGCCTACGCGCTAATGCCTGCTAACGACGCTTCCTTCAGGCGCGGCCACGGGCGGCCTCCCCACTGCTCAGTCATTCCGCGTGGCTGCGGCAATTGCAATTCCCCCGCCGTCTCGCCCTAACCGTGCGAGCTGTCCTCGTTATCACGGTGACGACATTTCTGCCGTGGTCACCTCCGTGTGACAGCAACGGCAGTCACGATCAAACCAGAGCATACCATTACTAGCTGCGCTGTTATTGTTCGTGATGACAACACCGCAAGGTAAGACGAAGGCTAAGAAAAGGGCAAAAACAGACTCGGCGCCGGCCTGCCCTTTCTTAGTCCTCACTGTTGCCATCTTGCACGTATGTACAGGGGGGGGGGGATTAAAAGAAATAGGAACAACGGAGCACACCGCCCCCGAAGCATGCCGCACCGTCTGGCTGCATGTTCAGTAAACTGCGCGCATGCGTAGTTCTTTCGGAGCGTTTGAGAATGTGGCCTACTGTTTGTGGAGACGCTTGATCAAGAAGGGACGCGGGTCATATATTTTGAGGCATCTTTTTATGACCTGTCGCCGCTGGGCATACGGTTATCTACTACATTAGGGAGCCAAGCTCGCAGCAAGCTGATTGCAGATAGCAGATGCCATTCAATGATCATCCTGCTCAGTGGCGACACAGCGTGAAAAGGCCCCTTAAAATAAATGACCGCCGTCGCCTCTTGATCAAGCATTCCCCATAAATGTAGGCCACACTCTCAAACGCTCCGAAACAACTACGCATGCGCGCAGTTTACTGACGGTGCAGCCAGACGGTGCGGCATGCGTCGGAGGCTGTGCGCTCCGTTGTTCGCATTCCTTTTAATCCCCCCTGTACACCAACTTGCCCAGTTTGCCGCACGTGCTGTTAACTTACCTTCCGGGTTTAAAAGCGAGATTAACTTGGTTTTCTTTGCTAGTAGCGCGTGCATCAACAGGAATAAATTAACCTTAGCGGGTACGGTCTTAATTAATTGATTGTAGGGTTTAATGCGCGGACGCAACGCAGCGATGAGGCGCGTTGTAGTGGAGGGCTGCGGATTAATTTTGGCCACCTGGGGATCTTTTAAAGTGCCCGGAAATCTCGTACACACGGCGTTTTTGCTTTTCTCTTCCATCAGAGAAGCGGCCGCAGGGCCCGGGGATGGTACCCGCGTCCTCGTGCTCAGCAGCACAACGCCTTAGCCACTGAGCCACCGCGGTAGGTCGTACGGTCGTAATAATGCCTACGAAGCTCACCTGAATCTAAAAGGGAAGTGGCGAAGAACACGAAGGATAGATTTTACGCATAATTATCCCTCACCTACTGCAATTGAAACTTCTGGCTGATTTTACCTACTTATGGTTTAAAGAAATATTTGCCTGCATTGCTTGTTTCCAAATTATTGGTTCAGTATTCATTGTTATCTGCTTTTTTTTTCCCCAAACCTAGCAGTTGCACAAGTCTCGCGTTAACACTAGCTCAACAAACGACGCTAATGCGGTCGTTACAAATTCGTTGAACATTAAACTGAAACCTGTTTCTGTTGTGAAATCACCAGACTGCTCTCGACAGCTCCGCAGCGACGTTCGCCATTTCAAAATTTCGGTAGTCTCTAAAGACTAACCAACAGGCCTTGAATACGCACCATGGGAGGTGGGGAACAAAATGTAGGGAACCACGCGGAGTGGAAAAGCGTGTAAATGATGATGGGACACGAAGAGACCGGCCCTCTGCCACTATGCGGACATTTAAATATGGCGCGTCGCTTCTTCTCACTGATTATTCCGCTGATGCGGCGCCGCAAGAAAAAGTTGTGCTCCCTGCGAGCGCGCGCGAAATGGAAAGCAGCGGGGAGAGAAGAATGGAGCAGAGGAAGAGAATGCGCAGGAGCGGCTCAGGGAGGATTTACGCACGAGCCTCCTTTTGTGCAATATTGGCCGCGTGGTTCCCACTAATTACGTCTCGTGGGGCGACAGAGGAGTCGGCTTCTTTACTGCGGCCTATGCAAATGATTTTTGTGATGATAACGCTGCATCAACGTCCTTCCTCTGGAGCCTTTCCGCGCTTTTAGCCGGCACGTCATGTGCTAATTCAACCAGCGGCGCCAGAGCACCATACTGAGCACACGGCGGCAGCCCAGCAGTTAATTCGCCACCATTTATGTTTTTTTTTGTATTTCTTGCTCGTTGACTCAACATGACGTGTACAGGGCAAGGTATTCGTGTTTCTTACGCTTTCGCAGGAAAAATCCCCGAGCCGAGTGAGATTTACGGTGCTTTGAAAGCTTCCCGCGCCAACTCTCATTACACTTCCACCGCTCTATCGGCGGCTATGTCGCTCCTGGTGCGTGTAGAGAATACGTCTTCTTTTTTTTTCTTTTCTGTCGGCTTGTGATCTTTACGTCTTTAGGTCTCCTCGGTCGTTTAACCTTGCTGGCTACCAGCCATGTGGCTTGCTGGTGGCACTTTTTTTTTACTGGAAAATAGATAAAATTCAAATTGGCGAAAGCTATAAAAGTTTTTGACGCTCACAATTTCATGTCGGGGTAACAGTGGCGCACTTTCGCCACTGAAAGGTACGTTTGACAAAATTAGGGTGACGCTTAGAACTTTCTAAGAATGTCAAGAAGAAATTGGGACATTCCAATTAAATTTTTGTTAGGTCTCCTCAGATAATAGTTTCACAGTATTAGCATTTAGAGAAAGCACGGCTAAACATTTACTTGTTAGGGATGTGCGGAGAGTATGCTGCGTTGGGGACTAGCTTGTTTATGAATATTTTCCCTGTAAGGGTGAAGACAGATAACCTGTAAGTATTCCTCGTGGGATTGGGTATAGGCTGGCCTTGGGGGTTTCCGAGTTGAAAACGTGTGCTATAAACTTTTACAGAGGACCGCGTTAATAATTTGAGCCCGCTGATTACACAAGTAGCAATTAATTGCGTAGCAAAGTACTGCCTCGATGAAAGTCGTTTTTGCTTAGCAATTCCAACGTGAGTATGTGCCATGTCATAGCAACTGAAAGAAGACGCAAATAGAAAGCGAGAGTGATAATAATGAGAAGAGACATTTTAACAATTGGACACTACTGCTATCGCGATCACTACTTCATCAAGAGTGCTTAAATGTCCTTGTAATTTTACTCAAATCACACGTTTGCCCATTTCTCATGCGACATGCCTGCATAGACATAGGTCTAGAATATAAACGTAAACTACTCTTCTCAGGTATGTCTGTGTTCGTGTTTTTTATCGCGTTTAAATATGCAAGGTGTAATGAATTAAACATCCGCCCCCTTAGGTTCACACCAGGCTACAAGTCTGGAATGGAAGCTTCACCGTTGTCACTTGCTATCAGCGCGAAACACTTTCTGTCATCCGATGTAGGATGTCACAGAAATAAACCACGTCCCTATACAGCACAATACTGTGGGTCACAGTTGTAGGTTGACTTACACATAGCATGGCGCGGAATACCTATTACAACGAAGCCACACCTAAACCCTAGTGTTGATGTGTGGGGTTTAAAGAAGGATGTCTTTGCAGCGGGCTAAACGTGTAGACATTTGCAGCATACAAGCATGGTTGGCGAAACATGCTTGGCGCAGGGAACACGCTTTTAAGTGCAATGCACTTCTTTTAAGCGACCCTGAACCTGCGTCCACCGGCGATGTCCGCGCACGTGGAGATAGGCGCGCGCAGCCTGGCCGCTGACATGGCACATACCCACGTGGGGGATTGGCCAGGAATCTCCTCGTCTTCCTTGGCAACGGGGGGAGATGGGCGCGCGCTGCCTGGCCGCTGACATGGCACATACCCACGTGGGGGATTGGCCAGGAATCGGGCGTGAGAAGGGCTAATGCGCCCGCTTAAAGGAGTACTGACACGAAATTTCAAAGCTGAGATCCGCTCTAGCAATCAAGTACAACGACAACACAAATAGTGTCTGTGAATAAATGCATCTTTCTTTCTTTGTAGTTGTGTGTGTGTGTGTGTGTGATCTCTCTTTCGCGAACATTACCGAACCGCGCAAATTCAACTCGTGCATTCGCACTTTCACATTCTTCCCCTCGGGGAAATGCGGGGAATTTTTTCATCAGTGCACTGGTTGGGAAAATTGGGAAATGCACCTGGGGAAAATTGAGTGATTCAAGGAATCACAAACTTCCTTAAAGAAATGCCGAAGAGCCCTAGACATCATCTACACTATAAGAGTAAAACACGAAGGTAAATGTTCACACAAACGACGTTGAAGCATAGCTGTAGAAAGGGGTTGTCAAATTAAACAGAAAAAAAAAGTAACAAACGAGTTGGTGAACAAAGATGTGCTAAAGCACTAGCCCTCGCTATTGTAAGAGAAGGAACAGATTGTCCCTTGGCAGCGCACACTCAAGAAAGATGTAAGCATCAAGCGATACGTAATTCGGATTCTTCCGGTGGAAAAAAGCAGAGCAGTCTCGCGTTCTCTCATCGTTTTTACGAGGTTGCTCTGTTTTCCGAAGTGCCGTTGATCGACAATCATGTGGGCCGTTATCGTTCCACGATATCAATTTTTCAGGAACAATAATCATGGTAATAGGAGCGTGTGCGGACCAAAAAAAGCCCTCAGGGTGGCTTCACCGGCTTGATATATATGTGCGTGCGTGCGTGCGTGCGTGTGTGTGTGTGAAGTGTGTGTGTGTGTGTGTGTGTGTGTGTATGTGTGTGTGTGTGCGTGCGTGCGTGCGTGCGTGCGTGCGTGCGTGCGAGCGTGAGTGTGAGTGTGAGTGTGAGTGTGAGTGTGAGTGTGAGTGTGAGTGTGAGTGTGAGTGTGCGCGTGCGCGTGCGCGTGCGCGTGAGCGTGAGCGTGAGTGTGAGTGTGAGTGTGAGTGTGAGTGTGAGTGTGAGTGTGAGTGTGCGTGTGCGTGTGCGTGTGCGCGTGCATTCACGTGCGTGCGCATGCGTATGTGCTCTTCCGACTTTTATCGCGAACGTTTGAGAATTTAACGCCTTAAAGGGACCCTGCAACACTTTCGATAAGCTCTTTAACTCCTTCCTTCGCCTCTTAAGCCACTGAGAAAGCTATAGTCATCGCCAGCACAGAGCGGCACTGCGTGATTTGCTTATCGCACCAGATACGCCTTCCATTTCTGCATTGTTTTTGTGGCTTTTTTTTTTTTTGAGGTTGCTATTGAAAAGCCTTCGTTGCTGCAACTGAAGAAAAACCGGCCAACAGCCGCTACATGGCCTTAGTGACGTAATTCTAGCCGTCGTAGAACGTCAAGACGGGGAAAGAGCGAAAAAAAATTTTGAGCGAGTTTACAGGCATAAAGCAGTAATTTTTGGTTGAGGTACGGTGACCCCCTAATCTAAGTACTGGGTGTGTTCGGTGACTACGTTCTGCAAGCAATTAGAACTTCAAAAAAATTTGTGAGAAGTCTTCCAGTGTCCCTTGAGACTCTGAGTTCGACCTCAGATTACATGAAAAGAGCGCCTTTCGTCTTTGTGGTGGTGTTCTCGCGTAATCTCTCAGGTGTACTTAAAAGAAAGGGGGAGTAAAAAAAGGACCATGAGTGAGTGGCTGCGTTTGCTGCCTCAAAAGCAGAGTGCCCTGGCTTCGAGTCCTCAAATGTCCGAAGCGGCACTGCATTGTATTTTTAAAGCCCTGTTCGGCCACGCACGCGCTGTCATGCCGTGACGGACACAGGGCGACGCTCATACTGCGATGGTTACTCGGCCACGTTCGCACAGCGATCGACACTCGAGAGAGCAAGCACGGCCTGTAATTATATATTGACAGCCATAAATTTTGAATAAAAATTAGGAGCCATCCCACTCTGCAAAGGTTAATTACCAGCGAAGTTGTATAGAATTACACATCATACACGTGGTTAGAGAATGTACACGTATTTAATTCTGTAATTATTTCGGAAATGGCAGTGACTATGGCTTTGGGAATACTACATGAAACTTCCAAGGACTAGAGTTTTGTTCCAGCAGGCAAACATGGGGCGGATAAAATTAGAGTGCGACTGAGACAACAACGAGAGAGACGACGCGATAAGCGCTCGATCCGTCGCCTCTCTTGTCTTTGTCTCAGCCGCGCTCTTTGTCACAATTATGCACTAACCCTCCCTACAGCGCGCTTTGCAGAAACATGAAGGTGCCCATGCATCTCCGTCCCGTAGAAGCCCATATATTGAAAGATGGCGGTTGTTCTAAAACGTTTGCCACTCCAATGTAAGCTTCCGAACTACGAAATGCAAAGGAAATTCGCCGTAGTGATATAGTCGTCTTAGCGCCTAATTTTCACATACTTTGATACAGGATAAGCAGTTACGATAAAACAAGGGTCGCCGTTTTCTTCTGAGCATTCCCGAAAATTTTGACTTTGCCGAAGGTGTGTTTGCTGCCCTTGATAATGTGAACAGGCACAGAAAATGCCCGGAACTCTAGCCATTAAACAGCTTCGCTAGTTAAGTTTTGAGCTCAAATGGAATCGTTTTTTTTAGAAAAAACACAATTTGCATTCGTTGATTGTTATTTGTTGATCGAGACGCCTTCGGTCAGCTTGGCTTGACTCTGGTTCACGCACAGTAATGCTAGATCATAGGATCAGGTCGCAATTGTGTATGAACAGAATGCTGAAGGTGCACCCGAGGCGAAGTGTATATTTCACGACACAGAGAGGACGTAGACGAAGACGCGGGACGCACAAAAGCGGTCACAAGGATAATGTTAACGCGGTAGGGTGCGCTAAAGTGTTGCGTGAAACTGGCTGTCGCTACTAGCTTATGTCAGTCGGTCTTCAGCCCGCCGTGTGTGTCTGCTGCGGTCGACCCACGGCGGTTGTCTGGGGTCGTCTGGTGCCAGCCTCGGCAGGGCCTTGCCTGAAGGGGTCAGCCACGAGCTCGCGTTTTTTTTTTTTTAGCAGCTGATAAAAAACGAGTGCCCACAACTGCAATTCTGCAGCACTTCTTGTTTCTTCAAGAGAAATACAGGTGTGCAGTTTTTTTTTTTTTGTGACGCGTCAAAAACAGCCCTTACCGTGTCGTGTGCTGCGCACAGCCCTGATTTTAGGGCATCTAATACCATAAACCCGAAAAGCAGCATTTTTACGGCGTAAGCCAATGTCATTCTTCTGCATTTAAAGCACATAGCCCATCATAAAATTCCCAAGTTATTCATCTTCGCAGATTACTTGAGCGTAGTACGCGCATCGGCATCTAAGCAGTTTTGTAAAAATAATATTATTCATTTAGTTTATAAAAGCATTATGTCAGCATATGCGTTAAGTCTTGAAGTGACCGTGTGCTGTATGCCAGGTCACTCGCGGATCACCGGAAACGAGACAGCAGATCAAATGGCCGCTGCTGCTGCACTTACACCTACAGTTGACATAACAACAATACCTTACACTGGCCTTAAGTCGAACATCAGACAACACCTTCGCAAAACATGGCAAGCTCACTGGAATGAACAGACAGACAACAAACTACACGTTATAAAGCCACTCTTTGGAACATACACAACAGACACAATTGAGGTACCCTGGCTCGGTTGCGGATAGGCCGGACGCATGCAACATACTCCTACCTGCTCACGGGATCTCCAAGACGCCTTTGTAGCAGGTGTGGAGACGGCCTATCCGTGATCCATGTGCTACTTCAATGCAAAGCACTCCGAACAACAGGACCCAAACACTTCGCCGAACTCTACACACAACACATCCCACTGCACCCAGCATTGGTTTTAGCAGATCATCCCATGATTCCTCTACAACGCACCTTTAAGTTTCTTCGCGATATCAAGTTTTTACACCTAATTTTTTATCACGCTTAGTTTTTTAAAACCTGATTTCACGCCACGCACCATCACAACCTGGCGTTTCACACCAGCCATTCTTATTGTCTTTTACTGATTTTACTTTTGTTTTTGTTGAACGATTTTAGAGTTTACGATTACATCCTTCATACCTAACCACCGTTTTGGCACTCTTTGCCCTAGTTGGCCTTGCGCCATAAACATCCAACCATCGTTATCATCACGAACTCGCCCGAAACCCACGGGAACGCCCCCGGAAACTGCCAGGAGCGACTAGAAACGTTGAGATCAAGCGTCAGCAGGAAAGAAGTCCAAGCCCGAAATCAGGAACTACCGCAGGACAACACAGGCTCGAACCGGAGCGGGAACTTTTCGAAACAGCTTGAAGACACTCAAGTGGTTCGAGAGGCAGAAGGAAACGAGGCGGTAGGTCGCCTTGGCGACCGATGGCGACGGTTAGGAATCGAATGGCTCGTGTGCAGAACTTCCCACGCAGGAATCCGCCACTCCACCGTGCTCTTTCCCTTTCCCCGATTCGCAGCTGCTCCTATGCGGACTGCGCATTCCTCGTCCTCTTCGCTTTGGTGTTTGTTATTGTTTTATTCACTCAGTGGCCGCTTGCTTCATGATCAAATGATCTTCGTTTCTTTTTTGTTTTTTGTTTTTTGTGTCCTTTCGCAAGGCACTCATCTCACCCACAACTTACCCAAACACTCACAAAACTGTCTCACGGCCATGTCTAATGGCAGCCGGCAAAACGTGGCCTCTGCATCCGTCTTAGTGCTCATCTAGTCTCAGGGAAATGCGTGATAAACGGAAGCCGTGACTATCTAAACTAACTCGTGCAAAGAAAAGCCGACGTAAAAACCCGAGAGAAACAAGATACAACTTCTATTCTGAACTTTTGCTCGAGAAGGGTAACTAGCTTACTAATTTGACACCGACTCGAATCGCAGTCAATTTGCCACAATGAGTTTTCTTTTTTTTTGTTTTTTATACGCCCTAACTTAATTGCTAGGAACTGCTCGCCCCTTTCACTAAATGGCGAATAATGTTATCCATTTGTTTAACGCAAAAATCTTTGTATCGTGGTTTTTTTTTTTGTGCGTGTGGAATGTATGTTCACTGTTTCTTTCCTAAAGCATCACCGTAAGTGGCTTAAGATATATAGAGTTAGGCTCTCACCTCTTAAAACAGCTTAAACCGTTGCCGATATTCTTGGGCGGAGGCTGAAAATAAACCAGCATGCCACAACAAGACAAAACTATGGCAGTAATCAAGAAAGCTTACTGAGTTTTTCGTATATGGTCTTGCCACCTCACGGCCTCAATACGGAAGTCATTCGCTCCGAATAAAATACAAAAAACAGAAGCTAGACGTTAAACCATCGAAGTATTTCTCGAGGAAGAGAGAAGGAAAGAAAAAGCACTCGCACTCTTTCGGCTGTGCCGATGTCCTGAAACGGTTCTCTAATTAAAGCGTTCCTCGCTTTCCCCGAGGCTTCTGGTCGTTTTTCCGTGCTGTTGAGCCAGAAACTCGATTTAGACGTCTCCAAAGGAAGGCTAGCGTGGAGCCCTGTCTTCTGGAAACGCGGCGCGTCTTAATTCGCTTCATTGGGCTGACTGCCTGCCCCAAACGTTACAAAAAAAAAAAAAAAAAAACCCCGCACCCGTGAGTGCGCAGCAGCACGCGGACTAGAAACTTTTCTGGGCTCCAAGCCAACGAGGATGAGAAGCAAAGCTACAAAACTCGCACCTCTCGTAACAAAAGCCGGAGGGTGTCTTGTGAAATTCGGAAAAAGCAGCCAGAATCGCTCTAGCGGAACCGCGATATACCGACCAAGTTTTCGTCGCGCTTTCCTCGGTTCGGGGTCCGGCCTCTTCCTTCCGGTGATCACTTTTGCCCCTTTTTTTGTTTTCTTTCTTTTGTCTCATCTTATTGAGGCTGCCATAAATTTAGGGCACACAGAGCGGTAAGTGCCAGCCTATGAGCGAAATTCCTCCGTTTTCTCCCACGGTCGCTTTGTCGCCCGCATGGTTCGCTTCGAGTTTCAATTTAACCCATACTGTTTTCTCAATACAATCTTCCTTCCGCTTTTTCACTTCCCCTTAAACGACCTTCGTCGCTGTTTTCTCTAGCTGACCATTCTACCGAGAATAAAGACTCGGACTGATTACTCCAAGAACACCAGTGCCTGCTGAGTACACAACTTGCGAGCAGCAATTCCGAACAAGCTCTTTTCTCCCTTCACAACGCCCCTCTGTATTCTTGTTTTATTTTTCCTTCACGACCTTGTCTGCTTGACGCACCAACTCGTGTATTTGCTATCGGTGCTTTGTGTTGCATGAAATTCCCTCCACCTGGTACAGATTCAGTAAGTACAATCTTGATTTCTCGTATTTCCTGCTTTCTCTGCAGGCTACCGTGCTTTTAATGTCGAAGGAAGTATAGCTTCAATATCTGTTTCTGTTACTTGTATTTTTTTTTTTGCTGACGCCCCCGCGATATCACTACGCTGGATGCTCGCCTGGTCTTCGAGGTTTGTCTCAAGGCTCTCTTGAAAATTTATGGATGTTTGCAGCCGTCTTATCGAGTTCCGGTCGTCTCGGAGCTTCACTTAAGAGTTGATCGAAGCCTTAGATGCACTTTCGAGTTTTCTTTTCTTAAACGTGGCGGTAGTTGGTACTTCGTACTTTATTCATTGTTGCTCGGAGGCAAGAAGTACGCATTTATCCTTCTACGCAAGATTGAACTGCTACAGGGACAGTTTTTTTATACGTTGCTTGCGGTGGGTAAAAAAAATCCAAGAACAACACCTCGATTAATGCTCCTTTTTTTTCTTGTGAACTGCTCAAGCCGTTATCATCCTGAAATGTGGGTTCCGTGTCAAGGGTAGCATAACAGTACGTCTATGTCCACTAAAAGACGCTTTTTTAGCTTAGTCTTTATGCTGCTTATCGTAAACGCCGTAATAAATATTCCGACGTTCCTGAGGTCTACTAGGAAGGGCGGCCGTCTGTAGTTACGACAGCCGCCTGGACCGCATTACAGTCTTCATACGTTTGCTATTTCCCTGCCGCCAGATTTTAAGCTTTTTAACGCGAAAGTGTTTTATGCCCGAATACACCAAGATTTCGGTGGCGTCATATCCGTCACGGAAGTGACGCCATTACAAAGAAGCAAGCGGCCTGTAAAGGGTGCATCCCTGCACAGAGAGTCTTCTCGCGGAGAAGCAACCTTTAGTACTAAAGAGTACGGTGTACTTAGGGTTGTTCGTTTTCTGGTTTTATATTTTAACACGAAAGTGTTTCATGCCGGAATACACCAAACTTTCACTGACGTCATGTCCGTCACAGAAATGACGCCAGTACACCTTTGCCGAATCGACCCGCCAGCAGAACGTCGCTCGCTAAGCACACCCACAAGACAGCCGACGATGCGCAAATCATGCTCAGCTGCTTTCGTATTTTACCGAATCCAATGATAAATGAATCAACCACAGTTATTTTACGCTATTTCTTCATCTTCCAAAAGCCGAGTAGTACTCCGGGGTAAGCGTGCTATATATAGTTTAGAATCTTTTCTTTTAATTACTAATGTCAAAGCAATCAGTGGTCCACTGAGCAGGAAAGCCGGAGGCGGCGTCTGTCGCAGCGCAACGGCTCTAAAAATGACCGACACCGCAAAGCGAATAAAAGTAAATCATTGAATCGGAAAGCAAGATGACTAAACGAAAGTATTTTTGGCCTCACCTATTCTCGTAAAACATAGTAGTCAGTCGCATCTGGAATTCCATGACTCCCAGGAGGCTTCAAAAATTCTGCCTTCGGGCTGCTGTTCTGCGTTTTTTGTGTGTGTGTTCATTTTTTTTTTCGCTCCTCAACCGTGGTGTGGGAGGAAGCGACGCCGGTCGTGACACCTCTAACCAGCCTAAATCTACATCGGAATCCAGCCTGCAGCTGCTGCCGTCTCCTCCACCAGAATTCTCGATAGCGGTGTGCACACAGAGGCGCTGTTGGCGCCTACCCGGGTTCGCGACAGTTTATTCGGTCGAGGCCTCGCAAAAACACAGCTGACTCGATCCAATTATCTGCGCTTCGCGTCGTCGGGGTCGCCATTACGATGAAGCTCACGTGCTTCAATTTGCCAGATGTCAAACATTTGCGCGGCTACAGAATGGAAAGCGAGCCTCCTGCGTCCCCTTCTTTGTCTGTGCGCGGTTCGGGGCCCCGAAGCTTTGAATCGATCCCGTCCCCAACGTTTGTCGTTGCTTGGCAAACATCGGATTGGTTGCAGCGCAGATTTTTTTGTTTTCGTTTTATTCTCACGTACCTTAAACAAAATAAGCCGATGTTTTATGGCTGGATCGTCGTGCTATTGGTGTTGTGGATTTAGGGCGGCGAATGCGATGGGGAAGATGTAGAGCGCTAACTTATGTGCTGCTGCTGTTCCACGTACGAAATGAGAGTTGGAAAATCGCGTCAAACGCTGGAAGATTATTGGGATTTAAGGAATTGTGAGTACACCTAAGCACTCCTTGCGATCGGGGGAAGGAGTAAGCATTAGCGTCCAATTACTGAACGGATATCCCGGTATTCTGGGCGCTACAATAGTGCACTGGATCGCTGGAGTCTTACACGCCTTTGCGTAAGGTAGCGGCGTGAATGCAAAACTGGGAGCGGCATGTGTGAAATCACGTGTCCTTTATGTACTATCGGGATCGTTTTTCGTTGACGTGTTTTTTTTTTCTCTCCGTCACTGTCTCAGGGAATTGGCCAATCGCCTTTGTTAGGCCTGTATCTAGTGCTAACTTGAGTTAGCCATTATTTTGAGCATTGCGATGTGCCAAGCAATGTTGAACACACTGTACGTCAAGCTGCGAGTACCGGTTGCGTATTTGACAAACCTGGCCGCCGAGAAACATCGGTTCTTCCCCTCTTTTTCGTGTCGTCTCGAAGAATCGAACCACTAATAAACGTGTTCCAGACGATACGAAACTTTCCTTATTTTCGATTACAGTAGGTATAATTGACCTAAGAGAACATGTTAGAGCAAAAAATATTTGTCGGTCTTGCGAAAAAAATAAACAGCCACCGGGGCTCCAACCCTGGCCTGCAGCGTAGAAATTGATGACTCTATCACTAGGACACTGAATCTGAACAGCGCAGCGTGTTAAGCAGTTGCTCAAGGGAAGACGAACGAGTGTTCTTGGTTAACCAGGAGATGGCGCTAGTGGGGCGCGTTTACTAGTCCAGGTTTGTCTCAAGCATATAGCACGACGCGTAAAGTTATAAGCCTGACAGGCTTGCAGATATCCACGTTCGCATCGCCATTCGCAACCTATTGGGGCAGCGCCGTACGATCGCAGGTTCCAGTGGACACCGCATGATAACGCTATTGTTGCACGTAAAATGAAGGGGACAGTTAGCGGCAACATGCTTTGCGACTTGGCCGTTTGCCTCTTCTGTAATTAAAATGCTCAAATTGTTCATGGAGGCTGTGGTGTCCGAGGCTCAGGCCCCAAGGAATCTCCCGGTGACCGAGGATTGCACACCGACGCCAGCGTAGACAAAAAAAAAATGAAGGAAGCTCACATTAACGCGTAAGACCTGAAGGTAGCAAAGCTGTCCGCAGCTTTAATGACCATCACGACGGTTTAAATCCACTCATTCAGCCGATTTGATTCTTCTTCGTTGCCGCAACGACCTTTACTCCATCATTGTTGCTGTAAGTGTGAGCTTCCTTCTTTTTTTTTTTTTTTGGATGTGATAATTATTGCACATTACCTATGGCGTACGACGCCATGACGTGTGTTTCTCGCTCCGAGCAGATTTTGCCACGAATTCAGCGAACGCTGGAGTTTTTTTTCTTTTTGCCAATCTTGGCCAATCTTCCTACGTGGTTATGTTTGGCTTGAGAAACATGTGCCGGACACGCTGGGCGGTCATCGCAAGGCACCGCCGCACACGAGCACTCAGCATTTTCTTAGTTTTAGATGCAACGCATCTCATGCTCGCCCCTCTGTCCTTCCTGCGTCTGTCCGGCGTTGTCCGCACAGCTGCGCCTTTCCTCCTCTCCTCTCTCCGATAGCGAACACTCTCTCCCAAACAGCTGCGGGTTGGCGCAGCGCGCTCTCACTCCGTTGCTAGGCGCCGGTGGGTGGCGCTGCGCTCGGCGCTGCGCTCGGCGCTGCGCATGTGCAGTACTCTCTCTCTTCGCGCTCTCCTCTCCTTCAGACGCTGTGAATATAAAGCGGCATGCCGCGCTCCGGCGGTCTCAGTCGACGGTCGTCCGCCCACCTCCCCTACGCGTGAGAATCCCTGCTATAAGCGTAATCAATACGATGGAAAACGCCAATGGAACCCCCCATGAGATGCGTTGCATCACACCAGGGTTCCCGCGAGGGGAGGTGGGCGTAATTTTGGTAAATGCCGAGCGGTCGCCGCGAGGCTCGCGCTTACGTACGCGCGCTCGGCAATTCCTTGGTATTTTTAACTGCGGACACACAAAATTGCCATTTGCTAAACAGCTTCGCTGTTAAAACCAAAGAACCCCTGTACTAATGTGATGTCCCGTGTATAAAGCACTGCGGGTCAGGGAACCAACGCGTGTTAAGAACTTATTAGTACAAATTAAGAATAATAAATGGGCGTGGGCAGGGCATGTAAGGAGAAGGCTAGATATCCGTGGGTCATTCAGGGTAACAGACTGGATCCCTAGAGAAGGCAAGCGTGGTAGGGGGTGGCATAAAGTTAGCTGGACAGATAAGATCAAGAAGTTTGCGGGGATAAATTGGTCGCAGTTAGCACAGGACCGGGGTAATTTGAGAGCTATGGGAGAGGCCTTTGCCCTGCAGCGGGCGTAGACAGGCTGCTGCTGATATTGATGATTATCATGATATCAAGATGCTGTCAACGACTTATCTGTTGCTGATTGATTATGAGACTGGAGAGGGCAGAGACAGTGGGGCTCATTTCGGTGAAATACATATCGGATATTTTGTTTTCGTATATTTATTTTATCTAATCTACAAACATTCCATCTGTTTCCATCGGCTGGTTGTTAAGTGTGAGGAGTTGCCCTGCGGTTAATATTTCTAAAAATATTAATATTGCGGTTGCATTTTTTCGGGTGCGGAGCTCTTGTCCGCATAAGTTGCTCTCAAGAGAAAACTTGATAGTGACTGACGCTGCGCTCGTCAAAATTATTCTTCATATTTGCCTTGAACTCTAAACTGTGGTGTGCCGACGCATGCGCTCCCATCCTTGATACGGGCTGTGATGAGAATGGCTATTTTAATGATGGCTACCAGTTGTAGGTGATACACGTATAACTGATAGCTGAGTGTGAGGGAACGGACTTGTGTCGCCGGATTTCTGTCGCCGTGCGCGGCGTAGTCTTATAAACGCACAAGAGAGAGAGAGAGATAGAGAGAGAGAGAGATAGAGAGAGAGAGAGAGAGAGAGAGAGAGAGAGAGAGAGAGAGAGAGAGAGAGAGAGAGAGAGAGAGAGAGAGAGAGAGAGAGAGAGAGAGAAAAAGTAAAGGAAAGGCAGGAATGTTAACCAGGCTACGGCCTAGTATGCTATCCTGCACGGGGGAAAGGGGAACAATGAGGAAAAAGAGGAAAACAGAAAAAGAAGGGGAAAGGTACGGACAGAGCGTGGAGTGGCGTGCCCAGCGATAGGACACTATAGACATTGTCTAAAGTTCAGACAGTTCGTAGAGAGTAGTCTTTGATTGATTGATTGAGGGGTTTAACGCGCCGACGCAACGCAGGCGATGAGGCGCGCCGTAGTGGAGGGCTCCGGATTAATTTTGACCACCTGGGGATCTTTATCGTGCGCCGAAATCTCGTACACACGGGCGTTTTTGCTTTTCGCCTCCATCAGAAAAGCGGCCGCCGCGGCCGGGAATCGAACCCGCGACCTCGTGCTCAGCAGCGCAACGCCTTAGCCACTGAGCCACCGCGGCGGGTAGAGAGTAGTCTTGCGCTACAGTCTTTTATGCAATTCCGTCGTTTTGAGGAAACACAGGAGCGCTTTTGTCGCCTTGTCCGCAGACGACGGAGAAGGCCAGTGGCCCAGGATTGTCTCCTCAGAGAACGGGCGCCGAGAGTCTAACTTTCGTAGAGTCGCAGAGAGCTGGCTGCGTTCGGTTGAAAACCGTGGACAATCGCAGAGGACATGTCGTATGGTCTCTGGTATTTCACAGACTTCGCACGCCTCACTGGCTGCCATTCCAATCAAAGTAGTCTTCTACGGCTACGAGAATAGTATAAACCGATGTCTTTACCAATGATTCTCCGGGCTTGCTTATACGGCTGCAACTACTTCATTGGATGTCGCGCTGCTTCGAGCAAGTCCCTATACAGTGTCCCCCTGGAATGAGGAGGCCTTAGCCAAAAGGGCCAATAAATTTTTTTTGTATGTCTCGCCAACGACTGCCATGTTGACGAGGTTTACCCGCCGGGAAAGTAAACCCACGTCTCCCGCTGCTGTTTTGCCCTGTGCACCGGACAACCAACCTTCCCTACCGCTCATTCAAGCTGTCGTCTGCGAGGAGTTCGAACGCTCGGGCCTCCCGTCTGTCTGCGTAATGATTCATTTTCACAACTACCAGATACGTCATACCACTAGCCGTCAGTACTGGCTACCATGGTCTCCTAGTCCAGCTGAGTGACGTACGACCGACGAGCGGACCATTTGTTTTTTCGCGTCCGGCACGTATCTCGTTATTGCCCAGCATGGTGGCATATTCTTCCAAGCCGGCTTGCTGCCTTTGCCGACCGCCCCAATTTACACCACGCCGCCACACGTTTGCCGCTCGCTGCGCTTGAGCCCAAGCATAGCCGTTCGCTCTGACCCCAAGTGGGCAGTCTCCATCACCCATAGCCCGCCGTCTTCCATCACTGACTGTCACGATCTAGACCCGCGTTCGTGAACCTTGGAGGGTAGGGGTAACAAGATGGCAAGTTGGGCGAGTTGGTGCTGATTCATATCGACAACAGGCGCGGAAAGACGTATACTAAGAAAGAAATACACAGGACGACGCGCTACTAGCAACTGGCAACATTTATTAGGAAACAGAAATATATAGGGCGACCAACCGACATAATTCACTGATTAAAGCTTATACATAACTCACTGAGTAAGACCTATACATAGATTATCAAATAAAGTTTCCCCAGACATAAAAGTGCAACCTATGATATGCTATTACCGCACGTGTCGTTCCACCAGCCGGGAGGGGTCAATGTGCGTGAGTAAATCTTCAGTCAGTCTGCAAGAAGCAGAGTTGGCGTTCTTGGAACGACACGTGTGGTAATAGCATATCATGGGTTGCACTTTTATGTCTGGGGAAACTTTATTTGATAATCTATGTATAGGTCTTACTCAGTGAGTTATGTATAAGCTTTAATCAGTGAATTATGTCGGTTGGTCGCCCTATATATTTCTGTTTCCTAATAAATGTTGCCAGTTGCTAGTAGCGCGTCGTCCTGTGTATTTCTTTCTTAGTATACGTCTTTCCGCGCCTGTTGTCGATATGGGTAGGGGTACCCTCCTGCCGAGAGACTACATGCAGCGTGCTGGTGGTGACGGTGACTGACCCCCGAGCAGCCGTGCTCGGCGGTGTTTATTGCCCGGCCACACACAAGGTTGCCCACCGAGCCTGGTGGGGCCACTGAACTTAGCGGCCAACGAATATCAGGGATGGGGGGCGCCACACACTTGTCACACCCCTCACCCCCAAGTTTGTTTGTACTACACAAACACAAAACAACACCTGTCCCCCCGGCGAGTACCGGTCCGGAGGTCTCCGCAGCCTCTCACTCCGCCGGAGCACAGGTGTCGAGGCCGTTGTGGCAGCATTAGGTGCCGCCTGTGTCACACTCGCACTAGCTGTCCGCCTTCCCGGTGTCGAAGGACTTGCGCGTGGCACCACTGTGGCGCGAGTAGCACCAGCCCCTGGTGCTGTGCTGGCAGCGGTCGGTGAGGCTGGCTCCCCTTGAAGGAGTCCAGGCTGAGGCAGTGCAGCGGGCCCGTGGCCAGGCAGCCCGGCTGCGCCAGCAGGGGCGCCAGCACCTGCTCGGGCGCGTACGGGTCCCCGCACACCATGCACAGCATCAGCCGCAGGTCCGGCCGGGGCCCCGCGACCGCGGGCAGCGCCTGGTAGATGTGAAGCCGGCCCGCTCGCCGCTCGATGCTCTCCACCAGCGCGCACAGCGCCTGCTCCAGCCGCACGGGGTCCAGGCCACAGCCGTCGTCCACGAAGGGGCACTGCAGGCTCTTGGCCCGGTTGATGCCCTCCTCGCGCAGGAAGTCCCCCTGGCCCGCAAGCACCATGACCAGAGGCAGGCCGTGGACGGGCAGCCGGTCCTCCTGCTCCAGGTTGGCCAGCAGGGTCTTCTCGAGGCTCTCGCGGATGTACTCCAGTCTCGGCTGGCTGGTATACACGCACAGGCAGCCCTGGGGCAGGGGCTCCGTGCGGAACGAGTTGTGCGGCAGGCCCACGTCGCCGTCGATGATCCTGAAGTCCAGCGCGTACTGGACCTTGTCGAGCCGGAAACCCTGCGGGAGCACCTGCCGCATAGCCTGCGCCACCTGCTGGGCGCTGGCCCTGGCACCCAGCACCACCAGGTGCAGCAGGCGGCCGTTGGTGCCCAGCACCCCGCCGCCGTTGGTGCCGGCCTCTTGCCGGTGCAGCAGCTGCTCGACGACGCCGTCCATGCAGTCGGGCTGGACGGGGCAGTGCTCCCTCTGGCACCTGAATGCTTGCCGCCGTGCCGGTGAATGTCCCCACCTCAGGCTGGAACAGGGCCTCCAACTTGGTCAGGAGGCCAGGGACGTCTGCCACTGCATGCACTGCCTCCTGGTACTCCGGCAGCCTCACGCCCAACGCCTGGATCCAGTTCCGGCCCAGCAGCGTCGGTGACGGCCCCTTGGTCAGGTACAGGGGCAGGGTTGCCTCCCTGTCGCCAAGGCGCACGCTGACCTGGGCTTGACCCTCGACCTGGGCGAGCTGTCCGGAGTAGCTGCGCAGCATGACGCCCGACGCCTCTACGGCCACGCCAGGGAAGGTGCGCATGAAGGCTTTCCCCGCCATGACCGACACACTGGCCCCTGTGTCCAGCTCCATGGAGATGGGGCGCCCGCAGACTTCGACGGTCAGCCAGTATGGTGGCACCGGCGGCTGCACTGTGGCCGCGTGTCACATGTCGAAAATCTGCGGGTCTTCGGCTACGACGTGAAGCCTAGCCGCTGCACCCGAAGCTGCTGCCGCACGCCGCCGCCGCCTACCCTTGCGCCGATTCCCTCGGCCGTGGGCTGGCGCGGAACATGTGCTCGACGCCGGCTGCTGCTTCCGTCCGTCCGCCGTCGTCGTCCCCCCTCGGCACGCCCGAGCAATGTGCCCAGCTCTTCCGCACGCAAAGCACTCCGCTTGCGCGAACTGGCACTGGGAGGGGGGGGGGGGGGGGGTGGTCACCACCGCAGCGAACGCACCTGCCATGCCGTGCCGCCATCTTGTTCACCGCCGCCTCCGCCGACGGTGAGCCGGCCGCACGTGCTATCTCGCCCGCGTCCTTGGCCGCAGCCTCCATCGCCAGCGCTGCCTTCACGGCGTCGTCCAGCGAGGGGTCGGGAAGCTCCATGAGTCGCGTCTGCATGGCGGGGTCGTTGATGCCGCAGACGAAACGGTCCCGGAGCAGCGAGTCGAGCTGCTCCCCGAAGGCGCAGCCGCTCGTCAACCCTCGCAGCGCTGCGACGAACTGCCCGAGCGTCTCTCCGTCTCGGCGGCTCCGGTTATTGAAGCGAAAACGCTCCATTAACGTCGACGGAGCCGGGCTGTAGTGCGAGCGTAGCGTCGCGAGCAGCTCACCCAGCGACTTCTCGTGCGGCGTGGCCGGCTTGAGCAGGTCGAGCAGGAGAGCGAAGACGCGGGTCCCGCAGCTGGCCAGGAAGATGTCGCGCTGTTTTGCCTCGGGTGTGTCGTTAGCCCGGAAAAACACGCCGACTTGCTCCTCGTAGACCGGCCAGGCGGACCCTTCACCCTCGAACGGCTCGAGCCTCCCGTACAGCGGCATGGCGTAATGGCGGCTGGCTTGAGGGGGCGGTGTCTCGGCGTTCTCGGTGGCGGCGTTCACGGTGGCTTCGGCCGCTCCGCGGGCTTCTTCCCTCGTCGCCAGTGTCTAGATCTAGACCCGCGTTCGTGAACCTTGGAGGGTAGGGGTACCCTCCTGCCGAGAGACTACATGCAGCGTGCTGGTGGTGACGCTGACTGACCCCCGAGCAGCCGTGCTCGGCGGTGTTTATTGCCCGGCCACACACAAGGTTGCCCACCGAGCCTGGTGGGGCCACTGAACTTAGCGGCCAACGAATATCAGGGATGGGGGGCGCCACACACTTGTCACACTGACATCAATGGACGTTTTTTTTTTTTTTTTTTTTTTAGTGCGCAAGCACTTAGGCGGCAGCCACTTGGGTTAGGTGGTGGCGAGGGCGACGGCGTTCTAACCGAGTGAGCGACGACAGAAAGAAGACGGCGGAGGAAAGTGTGCTGGGGAAGGCAAAATGCTGAGCTCGCGCGAGACGCTCGTTGGAGGGTATGGCGAATTGTTTGGGGGAGGGCGCCACGCGCTGCTGTGGCGTCATATCTCTCCCATGCCTCCCCCTCAGCTTTCGCCCGCAGCTGATGCTCCGTTCGTTTACTGACATTGGCGCTGAAAGTTTAAACACGATTTGCAAAAATTTGCCCACCGAAGCGGCGCCGTGCGTTTGCTGATTACGCAATCACTTTCTCAGACGCAGCAGATGTGCGTAGTGACCTAGAAGACTTTAGTTCGCGCAGCGGACGAATTTCGCATTATGGAGTATAGTAATCGTCAGCGCATTTTTTTTTCTCAATAAACTGACGAGTAGTGCTTAGGCTCATTGCTGCATTTTTGACCCGGCCCTAAAATCCTCTGCTGACCACCTCAAAAGCACAGAACTTGCTTAACGTAATGGTCGACAGCATATTCGTACAAACGATAATCGATACAGGAGCGATCGAATCCGTCACGAGCGCGCGTCTCCGGCACACGCTGAAGCAGCAATGGCGACAGCTCTCTCTTGTATGGCCTGCATCGTCCGCAGCAGCACACCTCAAATATGTCGATTATGCACTCCCCGTGGCACGAATGCCGGTGAACATTTCTCTGTACTCTTAGTGGTACTGGAGCGCTGCTCCAAAGGTCCAATTCTTTGCCCTGGTTTTCTCCAGTCTGTGAACAGTGCAACTCGGAAAAAGATTAGGAATTGAAAATTAAAAATGGCAAAAATTGGCTCAAAACGATTTTTTCAAAGTATAGAAACAACTGAAGGAATTCGACGTGACTGCTGTGTACGTAACGGAAAAAAGCATGTGAGTCCGAGCAAAAACAACAAAAAAGTGCCAGCCAGTTCAGGTGGGGAAGTTTGAGAGTCATCTATACATGTAATGGATGGGAGGAGGCGCCGCACACAGTTCCAGGATATCTTTAATAAGAAAGAATCTAAGTCAATGATGAACAACTTTCTTCAACACTAAGATGTTGAAGGTGATATCCTTAACTCTTCAAGAGGTGCGCATCAAACGCGAAAATACGGTTTTCCACTGAATCTTGAGTCGGTTTGCTTTAACGTTAGCAACAAATATCTGACATAATCCTTAAAAGCATCTGTCTTGAAGAAAAGAAAAAAACAACGCACGACTTAGAGTGCAAGCTGTCAAAGATAAAAAAATCTATGGGCGGAAAATCTTCCCTGACATCTTAGGAAAAATTCAGACTTTGAAGCCAATTATCTGAGAACTTGCTTGACGAAAGACAGGAATTCAAAGGGAGCGTTACAGTAAATAGAAAGGGGTAGCGGGAAAAGGACAGAAAAAGAAAATTGAGTACCTACCAGGTTGGTGATATCTCTTGTGTTCTGTCCATAAAGGCGATAAATACGGATAGCGAGCCTACGGCCAAGTTATAATTAAAAACAAGAAAACGTAAATGATTTTTTCACCAGTAAAGCTGCTGCTAATAACTTTATTTATCAAAATTACAAATAACGGGCGATAATTCCGAGTTTCTCTGGTCCCTCTTTGGTACATTCAAGTCAAATTTGTTAAAACACCCAAAACAAATCCCAAAGCAATTTAGCGAGTTGTAGTAGGGAGGAAGGCCGAAAGAAGACTGCACGTTTGAGAGTGAAAGGGGACGAGGCTAAAGAAATGTGTCGAAGGCAAACAGCCTCGTGCGATGTCACTGCGAGCCGGTGGCGCTCGACAGCCAAAGCGTCCCGGTGGCAATGCAAAAGGTGACAGGTACACCATGAAGCTGTCAGTAGTTTCATCTTCTCGTCGGACGTGTCTTCGATATCGCCGACGATCATTACGTTACACTGTACAAAAAAAACCTACGTACAATGGCAAGATTACATCGATGGCATTCACTATAACGTAGTTTCCCCCTGGACAAGTTCATTCTTTTTCCTGGCCTCACGTTTTTGAGCCGCGATTCGTCAACTTGCACACTATGTCATCCTGGTTCATTGTAAACGTGTATCACTTTCCTGCCGTCACTTTGGTATACCGCTTTTTTCTTCAAGAAGGACTTGTTTTGAGCTTGACGGGTAGCAGCTGACGATGAAGTGCTCACGATTACAAATCCAACACAAGCATCGAAAGCCTGGAGGTGACTCTAGACAGACACCTACGCAATTCATATCTTTATCACTTGGCGTTATATGTATCTTCTTCGTAGTACACCTTTGTCTCCTGCTTTAAAGGGACCCTGCAACACTTTTTTCAATTTTTTTGAAATCGTATATGCTTGCAGAACGTAGTCACCCAACACACCCAGTACTTAGATTAGGGGGTCGCAAAGTACCTCACCGAAAGATTACTGATCTAGGCCCATCAAATAACTTGTAAACTAGCTCACAAGATTTTTCTCTCTTTTCCGGTCTTGACATTCTTCGACGGCTCGAATTACGTCACCAAGGCCATGTTGTGGCTGTTGGCCGGTTTTCCTTCAGTAGCAGGAATGAACGCTTTGCGAGAGCCACAAAAACAGAGCAGAAATTGAAGGTGTATCTGGTGCGACGAGCAAATCACGCAGTGCCGCTCCGTGCTAGTGGTAACTGTATCTTTCGGAGTGCTTGCAGTCGCGAAGAAAAGAGTGAAAGCGCTTGCCTAAAGTGTTGCAGGGTCCCTTTAACACCTGGAGGTTACGAGAGACATAATGGTGGGTCCCAAACATTGCGTATTCGGGCTTTGTCTCTCATCACGCCCATCAGCGATCCTGTGGCCTTTGCAGCACCCCCCCCCCCCCCAAGCCTTTCCCTTTCCCTACATTGCACCTATTTTTAAGAGGCGGTTACTATAGCTTTCGAAGATAAAATCTAGGCTGACTTTGTAATCGTAACAATGGTGGATTGGCGCTTTGTCGCGGAGGCAGCACAGATTTATTTCTGCTGTGCTTAACGGTTGGCTACGATCACCAAGAACGGGGCAGATTTCTATACACCGAGATACCCAGAAGAGGAGGTGGGTGCCCCTAATGTGGTAGTACCGCCATTGGAACGAGCGCAGATGCGGAGGGCGCATTCCCTTTAGGGCATGGGGGGCAAATTTGCCTCCATTTTCTATTTCTTGTGTAACATTTCAAACTTCCACTTTTTGCACAAAGAGACAAGGTGTATGGTAGAAGTTGTAAGAAGACGGAGTAGGTGGCTTTGGAATACGTTTTAGAGTAACCAGCATTGCTAGATGTTTTATTATCTGTGTATTTTTCCATCGGATCCAGTACCGGCCTTAACAGCACCGGGTGGAGGAAATTATGTTCATTTTGTGGCTTCAACAGCGTAGCACAAAATAATTTTATAGCCGGCGTTATTAGAGAGGAAATGGGAAGAGGAGACACACAAAAAATGAACGAAGAACATCGCATGGTTACGGCTTTTAGAGAAAATGGCAACGACGAGTGAAACTTGATAACTGCTTTTTAAAGAACCATATACCACCGCTTCGTGGTTTCCAATAGCTTTCCTCGCCTGAAAAAAAGAAAGGAAATAGCAGTCCTCAAGTGGGGCATATTTCCTCATTTCGGCAGATAGTGCATCTGTTTGAAATGCACTCCAGCGTGGAACCAGCTGACATTCCGGCACTTTTTAAAGGTTTTGTGACGCTACCCGCAGGCGCTGCAGCGAATTTAGACTCCACAAATGGTCGAGTGAAACCTTGAAGAGGCTATATTGCAATCATCAAAGGGGTTGACTCAATGCTCACTCAACGTACCTCAAGCTTTTTAAAAAGAACCTTGATAGTCCCAGTCGCAAAAATTGTACCCATCCACACGTCTGCTTTGTAAGGAGACGACTTCCTTAAAAAAGAAGACGATTTGCTTGAGCCAATTACGAAATATCGCGTGCAGGCAGCACATGTTCCTGCGCACTGCGTAGAAGCGTTTTGCAGTACACAACCGAGGGTATGTGCGATTCTGTGGGTAGGTGCATCTAGCTGGGCTTCACTCAAACGATTCAGAGTACGTCCACATATTTCTTGGGGTCGACTCCAGCATTTCGTGCGTTATAAAAATTACTTGATTGATTGATTGATTGATTGATTGATTGATTGATTGATTGATTGATTGATTGATTGATTGATTGATTGATTGATTGATTCATTCATTCATTCATTCATTCATTCATTCATTCATTCATTCGTTCGTTCGTTCGTTCGTTCGTTCGTTCGTTCGTTCGTTCGTTTGTTCATTCATTCATTCATTCATTCATTCATTCATTCATTCATTCATTCATTCATTCATTCAGTTTCTGACTGATATTTGATCGAATGGTTGTTTCGTTGACTGACTGACTTAGCGAACTTTGTGATTGACTGAAATAATTTAGCTGATTAGTCGTTGTACAGTGCGTTGTTCAAAACACGTCTTAGGGTATATTCCACTGTCGGCGAGCTTGATCCGAGTGCAGGGAGCATTGCGCTGTTTGAGTTTAAGGTGCGGGCATGAAAGCGTCATCACCACCCTTTTTACATAATTCTTATCTCCCGTTATCATGACTCAGAGCCTTGGCCAATCACCATTGTTAAGCCTATCTATACGCTTAATGTTTGCAAACCCTAACGTCAAGGTTAATTATCTGCTTACGAACGTCAAACTCATTGTGCATAAAGCAGTGGGAACCGTTTGGCGAAGTTAGAACTCGAAGGGTAGCGTTTGGCCTCACACCGGGCTGGCGCATATCTGTGTTCCTCTTACCCCGCAATCCGCTGCGTCACCAGCAGTTCGGCTGCCTCATTTGCAGTGATGATCCTGTTGATAAGGCTTCATCCAACGTCTGCGAAATCTAGGTAGGTAGCGTCGAAGGGCTTTCGTGCTGAAAGAAGAATGACCGAACGAAAGACAGTCGAATCCCGTCCTTACCAACCTAATGGCATCTCCTATGCCATGCACATTTAATATGAGTATGACTGCGCACGTGTCTTCGCTCCCATTTTTCATACTCTTCTTCGCTCTGATCGCATCAACTCTTTCCCATGTGTGAGGCATCCAGTTTGGTTCGTCGCTTGGTTAACGTCCGTGTCTTTCTGTTCCCTTTCTCATACTCCCTTCTTAATCCCTGCAGTACCAAAATAAAAGCCCCAACACCAACCAAGACATCACAGGGTCCCATTAACAAATGAGGCGCAATACAGACGTTCATGGGGTGTAAGCCTTAACCATCCCACTCGTTATTAAAGCAAATAAGGAATCAGTAGCGTTCGACAGAGCCCTACAGACTCACCAATCGCATTCTTTTTTTACTGTAAGCCCTATCTTGAAGCACTTGGGCTGCTGTCGGTCCTGCTTTATTGATCACCTAATAATACAGACTACGCAGCATCAGCTAAGCCGGTTAATCCCGTGCACGGGTAGTCCGCAGGCACACACAGTTGCGCGGCAAAAAGAAAAAGAATCAGAACAGAAGCCACGAAACCCACCATAAATCCCTCGCCGCCCGGGGCTCTTGCCCTTAATTTACGTGAGTTAATTTTCGGCTAATCGTTCGAACATACTTGCTCGCAATGAGGCCTGCGTTCCGGATAGCTAATCTAGTTAGGCCGCTGCGAGCGGACAGAAAGAACAATCGCATCGACGCTACCGCGAACATACTGCGGCGGGGATGTAGGAACGGCCAGAACAAGCGCGGAGCCCTGTGCTTTTTCGAGTCCCCCGCTTTTATCCGATCGTGGTTGACCGAGGCCTGAGGAACAAATAAAGAAAAATCACTGTGAGATAGGAAAACACAATTCGAAGCGGTGAAGCTTTTTTCACTACGCCTCAAATGGCCACTCTAAGAAAAAAAATAAAAATATAAGAACAAGACGCGGGGAAACACGGCAAAAGGGGATAGCGCAAATAGCCTGTGGCGGCGGTTGCGGGGCTACACCGAGGAAACGGGGCCGCTGGCCGCTTTCTAGCTCGGACGTCGCCTAAGTAGAAACCCATCGGCGAGAGAGCCTCCGGTAAAGCCCGAGGAATGCGCCACTGGTGTAATCGAAAAACGCCTGAGCAAGCAGCAGGGCCTCAGGAGGGAAGGGGCTCCGCGACGAATAAAGGCGCGCGTGAGGGGGGCTACGCGCAGTCGGAGCTGGAGGCGGACGGAACGGCGAGAGGCAGGGTTGGAGGTGGGGCTTCGGTGACCGAACAACTGCCCGCGGTAGCCTACCTCAAAGTGCACCACTTCGGGCCTTTCTTTGTTCTCAGTCAAGAAACGTTATCCAGAGATCGGCGCCGTGGAATCTGCTTGCCGGACGTTTTGGGCTCGCGCTGCGCCACCCGAGCTCTCACGTTTTCGCGACGGGGGGGTTGAAAGGCCATCGGCGAAAGTAGCTGCCGAAAGGCAATCGCGCACGAAGTGGGAAAAGGGAAGCAAAAGAAAACAGAAGCGACGGATCAAAGTGGGAGCCGTACAGGGCAGGCCAAGGAAGCGGCGAACGAACAGCAGCGCGAAGGGGGCATGGGCGCGGCGGAGACAAAAGGTTGGTCGATTGCGATTTCCGCACTTGAGCACAAGCCCAGCTAAGGGTTTCGCACGCGAGTTCCTTCGAGGGAAAAATCGCGCGAGCACAACGTGCTCTCACTTCTTGCTTCCTTCAGCTGTCGTGTGTGCCTCCTTCGGGGCCTTTTTTTTATACGGGACACAGTTCTTGGCGTGATTTTTATTCTGCCAAGAGCGTCCATTCATCCCCAGGTTTGTTTCCTTTCTTATTTCTTTCATATTCCGCGCAGGAGAATGAAGGCTGTGGGTGGATCGCATCCGAGAAAATAGGAAGACGGCGTTTTTCGGTGACGACGCCTTGCCTCGGTTCTACACTTGCTCCTGAGGGAAGATGATGCAGGCCGGCCGGGCCTGGCGTCCTTTAATCTCCCGTATAGTTTCCGGCATAACGTATCCCGATCGCTCTTCCGCTTCCTTTCCTACATCGCTCTTCTGCGGGCACTTCCACCTTGTGCACACGCGCGCGAGTTTTTGCTCCGGTAATCCCGGTGCCTTATTTTACGCTGCTGGGAGCGCTGCACGCGGGGTTTTGTTTGGATCGTTTCTCCTCCGCCCCAGCGGCGCGTTCCCCGCACTTGCGGATCTTGATCGATGACCTCGGGGTATCGCGATCATCAGCATCACGCAACCGCCTGTCGGAGGAGCGATTGCCCACGTCGACGAATTATCGGCGGGGCACGCTTTCCTCGCGCGTTCTTTGGCGGCCCGAAATACAAAGCGGAAGAAGCCTGGAAGTGCTGTGTACGAAGACTGGGCGATTGCTCGTTAAGGAAGTCGGCCGAGCTCAGGACAATCTGAGGCATAAGCGGGGCGCAATAATTGCTTCGAGCCTTTCCGTCCATGGCACAAAGGCGTTCTGATTGGTACTACTTTGGCTGGCGCGGTTAGTTAACTACCCTAGTAGGGCCTATGCTAGTTAAGATCCGTTCACAATAAGCTAGCGGCTCATTTGAGTAGTCGTTCCCTTATTAAGGAAGAAGAAATCTCCATAAAGAATGTAGTAACATAGAGGCGTTCGTTTCCGCTGCGTGTCTGAAAAACTCCTGTTCTCTATATGATTATGGAAAATAAGTGAAGCACCATGGTTTCGACCCACATACTCAGCGTCTGGGATTAATTTTTCCCACTCAAGGATCATCCTTAGTTTGTATGCAGAGCGACGTCGGAAACTAAGTTTTTTTTCTTTGACCACTCAGATAACCGGTTTATTAAACTTTCCATTGCTGTTAAACAAGGTTATATATGGCAAATCTTGACTGACAAATTTTCTTTTTTTTAAAAAAGGGAAATTGTTCCTAATGTTTTGTAAACCATAGAGGAATTAAACTACAGCGCGACCAAATTTTCCGTGATCACCACCTTACCATGGATAATAGATTAAGAGACCGAGAATAGGTTTGTGACTGGTACCTCCATCGCTTGGACCCGAAAAGCTAATTCACTTTCCAGGGAAATCACCACTAGAAACTAAGTCCACTTTGTATTTGTCCATTTTTGACGGTACAGCTTACCAACATGGCTTTCACTTTTTATATTCAAGTTTGTTCAAAGGAAGTTTCATAGTGGAACATGCGGTGGTGTTGTTGTCTTCCTTGCACGCTGGAAGGCAACGAAATGCCTTAAGTTAATTACCATTTAAGTACCGAAACAACATGTTTAAATACTCCTTTATTCATGGAATAAAGGAGTATCGAATGATCCAAAGGCACACGTGGTTGGGGAACGGCCATTCATCAATTCCAAAATCCTTTAAAAGACCGCCGTTTTTTTCGTCAGGTTTATCAATGCTGTCTTCTTCTTCGTCTGTTGGATTCAGTTTTGTTTGTCAATGAATGTGTCAGTCTGTATGCTGTAAGCTGAAATAGTGTGTTTAAACTTATGGCAACTAAACTTAAGACAACTAAAGTTTCTGTTTAACACCCCGCTTGAGATTATATGTAGTGATGTTAAACTGTCGAAAATAGTACTTATCGCGTGTATATAATATGTAATAACAACATTCCCACAGCCCTGCCTATTGTTGTTTGCAGTATTGCTATGTAAATAAACAGTTCTTTTTTCCTTGCATGATGGGGCGTTTCTCACTTCTCCGTTGAAGTCTCCTTTCAAAGTTGGCAATTTTGTTATCGCCTTGTCTGCATCTGTGTCTTTTCGATCATGCATTGGATTAATTACAAAAAGTCTACTTCGCGGAAATTCTCAACAGAGGAAACGAAATAATATTTCGCTCAACGTACAGTCTTTTAACAAGGTTCATACAAAATTATTCGCCACGGCATATTACATATGACGACAAAGTTCCGTTAATAAATATCAGTTTTACACTATTGAAGCACGTTTGGACTTAATATTCGTGTTCGTCCCTCCTCCTCCCCCGGAATACACACTCACTTCTTTTGTTGTTGTTGTTGTTGTTCTTTCGGCTTATCTGGTCCACCGCCCATCTGGTGTAGCAAGCCGTACGATTAGTTGGAATGACCTCTTCAGTTTTCATTGATTGTGTTTACTCACACACAACAACGTGCGACCGAAAACATCCTATTCACTTCTGATGAGTCGGTAGTGCGAAAGCATTGATGCCCAGTTTAACGCCGCGTAGGCCTCCTTTGACGGGTTTGCTCACGCCGCGTCGAATGCGAACTCGCTCCACTTCCCCCGAGCCACTGACGGCAGCTTGCCTCATCACTGGCCAGTCCACCCGAGTGGGTATGTTGTCAAACGTATACATCCAGCTTTATCTTGAGGGGATCTATGTGTTGAGCTTAACTACGTGCTAAACAATGCAAGCTCATAGTTCGTCCAGCTGTGTGTAGCAGTTGTCGGGATTTTTTTTAGTTCGAAGAGCACAACGCATTCACCATGTCCACCTTTTGTCAACTGGAGCAATGACGGTGAAGTTGCGTTAGAATTGTGTGCTCGGCTCGTATTCCGCTCCCTTGGGTTCGGTTTTCACACCGTACCAGATTTTCCTAATTTTGTTTTGAACTCAGTTACATTAGTGTTATTCTCATTATTCCATTGACCGATTTTAAGACCTGTTTCGCTGTTACATATTCGGACTCCGACGGCGCCTTTTCTGCCTAAGGGGCTATTTCGCGCTAAGGAGACGAGCCCTAACCCCATGACGGACTATGGCAGACTTCGCATTTTCTCGCTGCACGTTCTTGGTTTATCCAACGCTCTCCTGCACTTCACTGCGTTCGAGCACTGTAGCTAGCCCACTTTCAAACACTGTTCTTTTCTTTTTATTGCGATGGTATTCCCGATGGCATAAAGTTCAAGCGTTGTTGAAGTTGAGACTTTCATAATGGCAAACTCATTGAGCCTGAACCGTATTAGCTTTATAGGGTGACCTGATTACCGACATTCGAGGAACATACTCCCTCAGTCTTTATTTTACTTTGACAGAGGAAAGACTATTTTTTGAAACGTACATAAACTTCTTTGCTATTTGTCTTCAGGTGTGTCACCCCTCCTCCCTCCTCACAATTTTCCGCGCTCTTTGCACCTTTTTTGTTTCCATAATATCACACACACACACACACGCACATACACACACACACACACACACACACACACATATATATATATATATGTTCAAGATGAAGACTGGTCCTCCAGTCGAAACGTCAATAAACCACTGTTTTTGTTTTTAATCGTGCGTATACCATTTTCTCAACTATATATATATATATATATATATATATATATATATATATATATATATATATATATATATATATATATATATATATATATATATAAAAGAGGGTTCAACGCCCGTCGACCACTCTCGACATGTCGTAGACACTCGAGTCGCGGCCCGGGGGTTAAAAAGAATATCCCCTTCGCCCGGAGTAGTCCGAGCGGCGCTGGCTACCACCCCCAAGGGCAGGAAACAAAAATACCTTCACATAAATACCCCAGAAAGTGGAGGGGAAAATAGCCCCGCCGGTAGCGTAGTAGTGGTCATCGCACCAGGCGCGTATTCTGGAGGTCGTGGGTTCGGATCCGACCCGGCTGGCCTTTTATCTCCACTTTCTTTTTGTATTTTCAAATTCTTTATATGTTTCAATGACTTACCACATTGTCCCCTTTGCTTTCCGAGGTTTTCTTGACTGCCAACCCTTATTTCTGTCTAAATTAAACGAGACCCATATATATATATATATATATATATATATATATATATATATATATATATATATATATATATATATATATATATATATATATATATATATATATATATATATATATATATATATATATATATATATATATATATATATATATATATATATATATATATATATATATATATATATATATATATATATATATATATATATATATATATTCAAAGATTGTCTCTGAAGAAGGAAGTTCCACTTCCGAAACTGTCGGAATAATTTATAATCAACAAGTTAACCGCGAAGTTGTTCAAATCTTTTACCTATGCTTACTCTCTCACCAGGCAGCTTCTCACGTCACAACTATTCGACATCGTTTGTATATTATTGCTCTGTTGTTTCGTTTATCGGGATACAATGTTTATCGCGAAAGGAATCCTGACAAACAGAAACATAGGGAACAACACTGGTAAACAAAACCCGAAAAAGGAAGAAATGTTGTGGCCGAAGCCGATGTCGCCTAAGCTCGGTGCTGCGACGTTCCAGTGCACCCGCACGTGTAGGTCGTTGTATTGTTGTTTACTGGTCGTTGTATTGTTGTCCCGCACGATCAATAACCTGCCAGTTTGTCGCATGCTTTCATAAGAAATCCTGACACTTGATCACAAAAGTAAAAAAAAAAAAAGTATGTATGGGAATGAAGAAGCCATTGTGGGCCACGTTCCCAAAACCTGTCGGGAGGACTGCCGCTGATCTTTTTCTTTTTTGGTTCGGCCTTGCGGTCACCGAAAGAAAGAAAGAAATATAATTCTGAGCATAAACATAACTTCAGGCGCGAGCAACGTAAGAAAGGGGAGAATTTTATGTGCCGTTTCTTTCGTCGCTGCTTATAATGCCGATACCATTTTTCAAGTTGAAAGAAAAAAAAAATAAGTTAGAAACGCTCCAATGCTTGATGTTTCTCACGCTTCGTCTTCTCTCTGCCATCTGTTCTGCATTCTTTTTTTCAAGGAAGAATATCAGTTTTTTTTTCAGAAGTGTTTCTCCTTTTTTTCTTACCTCCTTCCCTGCGCGGTTGACATCTGCTCTGGCTGGCTCCTAGATAAATTATGCTCCAAAGAGACGAGCGTTTCCGCTGCCACGCGATCCATAGATACGCTTTCTAATACGCACGGCATGCGACTTCGCAGCGGTCCTGAGCGCCACGCTTTGCCGGAAATCGTTTCCTCGGGGTAGAAATTTGGAGGATAACGCTTTAGAAACGTCCTTTCAATCGACACGCCTTCCGGTCGTGTTTCATTTTAGGTCCCCCGCGCGCTTGGGCCTTTCGCTCACGCGAAGGAGCACATAGGAGGAAGTCGCAACTACGGCGTTAAAACGATTTCCCCGCTCAGTTCGCCATTTTATTGGAGCATATATGCGCGCGGGCGAGCGAGCTACATCGTCAAAAAATTTTCTCCTAGGACTTTCTCTTGTTGGCGCAGAGAGAGAGAGAGACACGCGAATACGCCAAAGACGAGCCGAAGACAATTTTTTACAACTGCAATAAAACGGCGAACGTTTGAAATAAGGCCAGCCAGAGTTAAACACGGCTGAACGCGTTCGATGAGAGCGGGTAAGTCGTCCCGTGGGTAGCATGCAAAAGCACATAGCGATGGCCGAATTACTCCCCCGGGAAGAGGATACATTAATTCCGACTTTCGGCTCTTTATTTTTCCTTCTTCCGGTGCTCGTTGGCGCTTCGGAATTCTTGCTTAGCAACCGTTTTGGGGAAACTGTAGAGCCTATCTTCAAACAGCGCTGAGGGGATATTTTATAGCAGAAAACGGCGCCATACACACGAGGACGGACGATATGAAAAAAGAAGTGGTAATTTTCGTTTTCTATGAGACATTCTTGCCATTAACGTTTTCCTATGTTTTCTCTTGTTATTTGAATGGCGCACCATCTCTAGTCTTGATTATTTCTACTCGCTAAGTGCTTACAGTTAAGCCCGTATGACGTCACGTACGCGGAAGTTCTTACTGGTGTTGTTCGCACAAACTGCCGTGAAACCTCTGAGATGCATTTGCGCGGCTATTTGTGCTGTTATTTAGAGAGGTAACTTTCATAAATCAATGAGTTAAACCGTAGAACGCATTACAGTATGATTTTCTTTGAACTATTGCACTTCAAATGATGGCACGAACCGCAAGCCCACTGTCACTCCGTTGATAAGTTCAACATTACGTGCGATGTTAAATGTATATCTTCGTTAGCCAGCTCAGGATCTAGAGATGACTTCGAGAAAAATACACAGGATCTGTGTAACGTGATTCTTCTCGACGTGCTTCGTGCTGACTTTTACTCATGTAAGGTAAACCTCCTTGTTCAATGGCAAACAATTTCACAAGTTCAGTCTTTTTTCATGAAAGACAGCAGAAAATTCGAGGCGACAGGGTAAACTTGAAATTTGAAGGCAATGCAGTACGTTGGGAAGTAAAGCATAAACTTTTAGGACGTCCCTTTAAGTGTAGAAACAAGCTCGGCTCTGTTGGTAGATTACAGGGCAGTGAATGCAAGTATAACTCGCGAAACCAGTGGGTGGGTAATAACGGAGAAAATGGCACATGTGTGCAAACACATATCGCTGCCTCGTACATATTTCGGCACTGTGACCTACGGCATCTCAAATTGTGGCAGTTAGAGGGAGGTTCTTTGAGCTCCTATACATTTCTTTTTTTTAGATGTAGAGGAACTCGTCTCGGCAAAAAAAAAAAAAAAAAAAAAACGCTGCTGCTTAGCTCAGCTAACCGTGAATATGCAAAGCAAAAATCTTGGCTTAGTCTGATTGAGTCTTGGTTTCGCTTGTTAACCTTTAATACAGATGTAATGCCGACCACGGCTCAAAGCCCTTCATACCCGTTCAACGCTCACAGGAGTCTCATTCACGGTGAACGCGCCGTTCCTCTTCGCCGGGCGAAAGACGAGTCAGGTAGCCCTAGACGACGCAGCCGCGCATGCGTGGGATGCTGCGGGGGTGGTCGGCTGGTTATCAATTGATCAGCCGCATCCGCCTCCGCTAGCTGAACAGGACGACTGAAAACGGCGCCTTGTGCGCAGCGCCGAAAGCGGGCCTGGTGAGTCACGCGATGCGCTTCAAGGTGTGTGTCCTATAGGGGGTGAGTCTAAACGGTGAACTTGCGCAGCCGCCGTGAAACAGGCGGGCAAGATTAGTAAAGCTTAGCTTTATAAAACCGAAGTGAATCCTGCTGAAAAATTAATACCTTTTATAAATTAGACGCTACGTTTAGCTTAAAAACATAATTTTTATCAGGTTCTCGGTACAACTGGTGGCAAGGTGGGTTCAGTTTTAAGTTCGATCAAATGTTTCGCCTTTTCTCATCAGTACAGCCGAAGTATATACGTGGGTAAACACGGGAGCAGTCGTCCCTGTGGGCTGCTGCGATCTATACTACATAAAACTAAAGAAAAAAATTCTTACTGAACCAATCGGCTACGGGGGCTGCCAACCGCCAGTGCTACATACCGTTGGACTGGGGAATCACGTGTGTATTTTCTACGCCTGGCTATAGGTGGCAGCACCGTCCATACTTGATTGATTGCATCTAATCATTCCATGATCGCTGCACCGCATCTTGCTTAGCACCTCCACATACTGCACTATACCTGGGTTTTCACTTAAGATGAAGTCATTTCGTTTTTTCTGTTTTGTTTTTTCGTGAGGATCTTTCTATGTGAATTTCCTATTCTTTCGTTTGCAAAAAATTTGTTCACCACCAGTATATCTCCTCGACTATTGCGACTGCGAGTCGTAAACTGCGTTGTTCCCTTCTTCACTGCTGATTCGGCGTGCTCATTGAAACTGTGTACAGCCTCATCATCGCAGCTAGCTGTCGCCACTACTACCGCTGATTACCACTGCTGCGACTCTTTTGTTAACGCCGCCGTGGACAGGTGCTCTACAGCTTCTGGTGACCAAGATCCGGGCATTGCACTGGTCAGTCATGGGAGGTAGGAGCCAACTGTTTCAGCAGTGTCATTCTTTTGTGCCAATAATACTAAATTGGCAATTCCTGGCAGCGATATCCCGGTTTGCGAACAGAAAATGAGGTTCCCGAGATCCTGAAGACACGCAGAGGAGTCACTGGCAGAAAAATGTCGCTGCTAAGTTTTAGTTTTTTCGACGTTTATTTTCAATTCAATGTCATTTTGTACGTCCGAGGTTTGTACAGACGGCTCTTTTTTTTCCTTTTGGACATCCGTGCCCCCATGAGATGATAAAGCTATTCCTTACTTCTCTCCTGGAGTCAACGTGGGGTCATTTAATGTGCCACAGAGAATCACAAATTCTGAATTAGTGTAATTTGTGGGGCGCGAACAAACATTGTAACTTATCACCGAAGTTTTACACATTGAGGGACGTTATTCCCTCTATGCAGCCAATGAATATTCGCTGTGAAAAAAGGGAGAAAGCAAAGTTAAACAGCACAATTAAACTAGATTAAATAACAGGAGAGGTATAACCTCTTAGTTATTGAGCCTCCCAAATCAGTTTTTTGTAAACCAATAAGCAGCATTGTGGGAGCATATTTCTAAAATTGCCAAATATCCGCGTGACGCTTTATAGAAGAACTGGATGCAGCGGGTAAAAAAAAAAAAGAGCCCAACGCTCCGACTCAAATCAAATTAGGTACCGAGAAGGGTTGCCGACGAGACAAAAAAGCACAGCGAACGATTTTTAATCGCTTTAGAGCTCGGTGTGGGCGGATGCTTGAGACACACTAGACGTTTGGTAAGCGGCGCCGTCGTAAAGCCGACTCAGTGCGTAAATACAGCCGAGAATTATGGCTCTACGTGTTGCAGTTATGGATAATATCGCGGAGGAATTTTTGACAGTTGCCGTTACGACACCGACGCGGACATTTATTGTCTTCGTATACTATATTTTTACATGTTTGCCGCCCGCCGCCGTCGGAGAGGCCATTACGGCGACAACAAAATGAGGAACAAAATGAAACGATTTCCGCCGACGTGTCTCGGGCAGTGGACGTGTTTGTGGTGTCCTTGCAGCTTGGCGTTTTCATTTGTAGAGAGTGCATTTCATGGTGCGGTACATAAATGGAAAGTGCCGGTCACGCTTGTGGATTTTGTTTGTTGCATACACCAATCTTCCGCTGTTCTTTACTGCCCGTTTATATTACAACGTGTCTATAGTTAGGATTTGTAGCTATCTCGCAAAGCACAAAGCGAGAGAGGGAGAGCTCTTCTCGTGAGCAACGTCAGTTAAAACGCTGAAGAGCCATTTTTAGGAAATATGCGGAGGGAAAATATCTAAATTGGAGCTTTTCTTTTACGTTTCTTCGCGTAGTTCGTTTACGGCCAGGTTCGCCTGGTGGCCCTATCGCCGTCTTAGCTCTGGCGAAGTTGACGAAGCTTGAACACTTGAAGTGGGCCATAAGGATGACGATGGTTGCCATGGGGATCTATGACGCCAATCACTTGCGCCACCAAATGTTTGCACTAGGAGAGGAACGAAACACAACGCGTGATGGCCGCTCAGCATGCAGAGAGACAGCGAGCTGAACACGCTTTCACTAGGGCCAGCACCACAGGAAAGTGCCTGCACTTTCCTAGGGCCGCGGGCCTGGAAAGTGCTTAGGGCCGCTCCACAGTGCCGTGTTTCATGTCAAAACTTGTCAATGGCTTTCTCCGGGCAGCAACGCCTCCTCTCTGGAGTCAGATACCTTCGGACGCCTCCACCAGGTTACCAGAGATCCCTCAGATGGGTTCTCGGGGAAGGCGAAGGATGTGGTTTTAGCATTACGTAAAGACGCCTGCTATGTCTTGTCTATGCCGTGTCCTACATTGTCAGTATTCTTTTACAAAACAAAGCAGCGGGATGCGACTAGTGCGGTCTTTTTTCTACGATCTTCGTATAACGTAGAGGCGTCCGTGACTCAAGTGACTGAGGACGCATGGAGTTTGACTGCAAGTAGAATGTCGTCAAACGGAGGAACAGCCGCCCCTAACGGATCCTCCGAACGGCGCAACAATTTGCTAGCATCAGCGGCATCACCCTTGCAGCTTGAGCCACGCCAGCGGCGTCGCTCATGCGGATAATAGCACCACACGACAGTTTCAGTTTACCCACGTGTTTGTCCCCAGATGTCTTCTTTCTGGACGACCTAACCCTCTGGACTACCACCGGCTCTCCCAGGAAGCGACGACGCGCTACAGCTGGTCATAGATACCACACGTTCGCACTTCCATCCTCAAGGTCTGGCCAGCGCCCCGGGGAAGTCTGAACTCGTCATCCTGAGCCGTATTACCACGGTATGCACTTCCAATCCGACACCCGATCTCTCCCCAACTATACCGACGGCATCTCGGTGCCTCAATACCGCCATCTCCAAGACAAGGGATTCTATCTCCAAAAAGATAGGGCCAGGCTAGCCCCCAACTATTTGCAACAAGCCCCGCCAGCGGGACAATCTCAACCTCCTAATTCGCAAAACCTACAAGCTGGCCCTGGACCTTCCGAACACCAAGTTAACTGAGCGCCTGCTCGGACAGGGTATTCAGAACAATTTGGATGATCTGGCCGAAGCCCCCAGGGTCAGCCGACTGAGTCGCCCCTCCCTCACGAGGATGGGATGCATTCCTCCCAACCAAGTCAAACAGCGCATCCACCAAACATCACCGTAGCACATGTGCACCGACCTACAATTCCGGGATACTTCAATAGCGGGTTACTTCTCGCCGTAATGCAGATCCGGCATGCGTTGCACTGACGGCGGCCGTTATCCCACCCATCCCGCTGACACAGACCCTTGGTCAACAACGAGAACGAATACCTAGTCGACTCCACGCATGGGGCTATTGATAGGGATTGCAGCTGAGAAAAGGGCCAACGCTATGGCCACCACGCGGGGACCGAATTCATGTCGTTTTGTCACGGTTTTTAATTTAGAAACCCTACGGCCTTCCTATTTTCGTATCACAAGCCTTACATGCCTGTTTATACAACAGAATGGACGGTGGGGCTGATTCATGAATAAAGTAACAGCGCGCACAGACGGACGACAAAGAAAGTAATAATACAGGACGAGCGCTGACTCAGAACCAAATGTTTATTGAAGGAACGCATTTATTATATACTAAAACCAGCCGACGTGCACGTGGGCATACGACCGTTCACAAGCAGCCATTGCGATGCATTCTTTATGCAGTGGCGTAGCCAGGGGGGGGGGGGGCTGACCGGGCTTCAGCCCCCCCCCGAAATTTTTCCGGCCGTCGCCGGTCTGCCTGTATGCCTGGTACGTCGCCTGCGAACAAAGCTGCATATCCTTTGAAAGTGCCACTAGTAGAAGCATTCACGACTCAATGTCTTCCCTACGCAAGGGTGTTTACACAAAACCACGGCCGGACTCGACTCTTTTTCCGCGCTGCGGAAAGGGAGTCGAGTCCGGCCGTGACAAAATGAAGCCCCTGAAGGGTGCGAACCGCTGAGGGATGATTGCGGAGGGGGGCAGCCCTGAAAGCCACGGCGCCTTCAGGTAAGCTCAGCGCACGGGACGACACAGGCATGCGTTGTGTCCCTTTGTGCGAGACATGTGGCAACACAGAGAATAATAGGCCGGCTGAGTACTTCTCAGCAGAGGAGATTGACTCGGCCGGGGAAGCAAGGAGTGGTCCGCACTAACTCGCGGGGAAAAAAAAAGAGGGACCGCCGGTCATTGATGGTTTAAGACTGGTACGATGCAGGCCCGTAAGGGAACAGACGATCTTTGTATGTTAAGCAGAACAACGTGCACGCGGCGGTGGCTGACCACGGCCGCTCCATCTCCTAGAAAAGGGGAGATCAAGCGGCCGTCGGCACGTGCACATTCAAGACTCGTGCAAGGTAACTGAAGAATGCGATGGGGCTACGTAATGGATGAAACATGCAGTTTAGCTGGATGAATGTCGTGCGCGGGCAAAGGGCCTTTGCGAATGAGACACACAGCAAGGTATGCCCCTCTTCCTCGCGTCAGCCCTTCATTCTTCCTTTTTCACGTTTCTGTCGAGCCCGGGTGGGTTTTGTTGGAGTGGGCTCAGACTGCGCGCACTGAGTGTCCCCTTCCGACGGCGATGTTGCGACAATCAATTTCACCCCTGCGATTAGGCAGCTTTGTTCGGCGGTATTCTCCCCTAACCTAGGAAACTGGAGAACAGCGGTTCGACAAAAAAGGCGCGCTGCAGCTCCCCGAGCCTGTCCCAGACTTTATCCTAAATGTGAAGGCACCGCGGTCACCAGCCCTGCCACAGGCAGACGACGTCGCGAGAGTAACAACGATCAGGTGGCCATATTCTACCTCGATCACAACTAAAGCCCCTCCATTGCGTCCACGGCCGCTTTTTCTCTGGACGGCGGCTGCCCAGAGCAGTGTATATTAAGGGCCTGAAACACAACGGCAATATGTCGCGAGGATAGAAGCGCCCCTGGTTTTGAGAAGCTCATGTTCCAAGTGCCAACACCCAAAAGAGGCCTCGAATTGTAAGTCATTTCCTTCCAGTGATTAATCCTTCCATGATCACTGATGTCTTTTGACGATGGAGGTTGCATTGTACGTTAAGTTGTGCAGTGCAGATCAGTTATGCATTCTCTGATATTTAAATAATAATTTCTTTATATTTATACGATGCCCCAGTACCTTGCGTCTGCGAGCTAAAATTGTGTATTTCGTTTTATTCCGAATGCAGTATTTGCGTTTGAATTGGTTGTTAAAAGCGCCCACGGTGGAGCGGATAGGTGATTTTTAATGAGGGAAAACGTAAATTCAACTCCTGTAACGCCTAAATATTTTATTATGCATGAAGTTGGAGAGGGTTACTCAGAGTGTATCGGGACAGCGTGAGTATCAGTACATGAAGAGTGAAAAATATATTTGTTCTGGCTGCAGTTTTAATAGTTTGCTTTTACTGGAACGAAACTCCATGTGATGTAGCCGCTGTTGCATTGTGTGCGCGTTATCGGGACTTTTGTTACCGCGTTTATTATCTACGCGTGCATCGACTGCTACACCAAATTTTAAACCCATAGCAGCGTACGTGCACAGCGCAAGTGAAGGACCTTCGTACTGGTGGCGAAGAAACGAACGTGCCTTTCTGGTAGAATTTTCCTTTAACTCTTCCTGGCCTTCTTTGAAGTTCTGTGGACGCAGGAGTATCGTTCTTTCAAGGCTCAATCGGTCGTGCAAGACAACATAATTTCCTAATTAAATAAACGGGCTACAGACAGCAGGCCCCCTCAAGAGCACCAGCACACCTCCGCCCTCCTCCTCCGCTCACCTCACCCCCCCCCCCCCCCCCCCCGCACACACACATACGGGTGCGCGCTGTTGTCTTTCTTCCTGAATCCACAACTACTACTTATACATTCTAAAATGTTGCATGAAGGACATTTTGAGCAATCGTCAGCATTTCCTAAGTAACCGAAATGACCGAGGAATTATCACGGTAAACAACTTTGCAACTTTTAGCCAATCTATCCTGTCGTATAGCCTGAAACCATGCTTCAGTTTCAACATCACGCTTGCTGTCAACCAAGGAAATAGTTTAACTATGTCATTACTGTCCGCTTCATGCTGAAGCATGGTAGTCTTTGGTCTTTCTGTATACGGGGCCATGCCAATGCGCATGGTTTCTTGGTGCACTCCGGAAAACAAAATGCTGACTTGTTTCGCGCATCGCACCACGCCCGACGGTCATGCTGTCTCTGCACAGCTGCCCAATCCTCCGTTTTCTGGTGGGCCAAGGAGATTCCCAACATAATTTCCATTTCCCGCGTCTCTAACAAAAACTACAAAACTCATGTGCGCCCTATACATTCCAGAGCCACCCATGCTTATGCACTGATATTTTTTTATCGTTTAGCTTTGAAACCGGCAGTGTGTACTCGGCTGAAAAATGGCAGTGCACGCGTCAGCTAAAAAAGTATGTCCTTTCATTAAAGTTTGAAACCAAAATGGTAGGACCGCATTATAACTCTTTCCTCAGATCTCATGACAAAATTCAAAACAGCAATATCTTGCTCAGATTGCACAGAACATGCCTAACCGCAAGAGTACGGTCAGGCATCGTCGTCTTTGCGTTACTATTTTTTCTTGCTAAATATTAAGTTCGATACAGCATCGAATGGTGAACTTTGCAGTGACTTGCTCTACCTCATCTAGGAGTGGTAGCTAAATGGGGTGGCTGCTCCAGAAAAGTTACTGGATAGTACACGCCTTCAGGCAGACTATAGGGCATTTATGCACGAAGTATTGAAAACTTGACAGGTAATAATGCAACTATTTGAGAACACCAAGCTCATTACAGCAGACTCTACATTTAGGCTGTGCCGAAATGTAAACCAGATCCATTATGTTACAAAGCACAAGCTTCTCATGTCCGCCCGGAGACCTGATAGAAGCTACGAAATGGACTGTGTTGAGACTCAAAACAGAAGCGCAAATTTAAACTGGCATGACTTAACAAATACCAATGGCTGAATTATTACGCTTTGGTGTGGACTAATCTTGCCATGTTCATGTAATTTTCGTGCTTAACAGCGCTGTTATTGCGCATGATGTCTGTGTGTTGAGGGTTGATATTTGTTAAAATTATTGCTAGAGATATAACGCTTCTTGATTGATTGATTGATTGTAGGGTTTAACGCGCCGACGCAACGCAGACGATGAGGCGCGCCGTAGTGGAGGGCTCCGGATTAATTTTGACCACCTGGGGATCTTTATCGTGCGCCGAAATCTCGTACACACGGGCGTTTTTGCTTTTCGCCTCCATCAGAAAAGCGGCCGCCGCGGCCGGGAATCGAACCCGCGACCTCGTGGATATAACGCTTCTTGTATGTATAATTCATAGCCTCTCATTTTTTAAAGATAAGATCTGCGCTACAGATAACGCAAGTGCATAGAATCGATGTATACTGCACAGAATGAGCTCCATTGGCCTGACACTGGCCGCTACTGTGCAGGCGTACGCAAAACATTTTATTTTGCATTTTGGACAAGGACAACTAAATAAAAAAAATCTAATTCTTACGGCCTACGTCATTTTATTGCGGTTGTCACACCTATCATACTCCACACGTTGAGATAAAGCAAGTAATTGCATGAAACTATGGCCGTTTAATGCAATGCCTGCACAAGGTTCCTGTGCGTGCAATGTACGTCCCGTATCACAGGCAGAGATTTGTATCACGCGGTCTGCGGATTTCCGCCCAGTTTACAAATTCAGCTGGCACAAATACAATCATAATAAACACCAATATTATGAGAGAACCTTAAAGGGCCTTTTAAAGACAAAATACAACCTTGTTCAATTGAATACCAACTAGCCTTTGGTAACTCGCACAGCTCCATTCCAATCACAGGCGTTTTTTAAACCGAAGCAATGCAACAAATGTCAAATTTTTTTAAATTTAGCGCTTCAGTGAAGTGATATCGGCAGGAGTGGTATATATATAGGCTAGCACTAACGCGTAGTTATGAGTGTGTTAACTGCACGTTAGAATTCAAATGATAAGATCAATGGAGGCCCGTCTACAATCGCGCAATCATGATCCTTGGCGGTGACTTAAGTCGTTGGGCGCCAATCGTACCAACAAGATCCTGAACTGTCATAGTGAAATCGCCGCCGGAAAGTGGGCGGGGATTCGCCATTGCTTCAAACGTTTAATTTAATATTTTGATTATTCCTTTGAAGATTGCGATAAAACTGGTATCATTGATATCGGGACAAGGCAGACTTTTGAATGAACCAAACATGTATTTTATCTTCATAGCCTTTAAGGGCGCTTGCAAACTACCGCACTTTTTTTGTTGGGGGGGGGGGGGGACGAGAACAATCTTAGCCCCCCCCGAACAAAAATCCTGGCTACGCGCCTGCACTACGCATGCAATGCGATCGTATCAAACGATAAAGACAAACTGATCCCTGTGTGCTTCGAGCCAGATCTTTCGTGTTATCTAGAAATCCAATTTATTCTTGCTCAGCGTAATCGAAGGGTGGGATGCATGCACCTATCTCCCATCTTCGCGATATTGAATGCCTCGATCACTTCTCGCGTCGTCGTGTCTCTATGCGAGAAAAGCACTTTCGTTTCGTTAAAATTAGGTTTACAGCCGCAGTCCCGGCAATGCAAGAAAAGGTACCTCAGCGGGTCATTCTCGAGGCTGCCCCTGTAATTTATGAGGCGCACATTCAAACAACGGTCCGTCTGGCCCACATACTGACGGCCGCATCTCAGAGGCACGCTGTACACAACACCCGCTTTCATGACATAAACTGTGCTTTGTGGTTTACCCCGCAGCCTTTGCGCTTGCTTCCTAATTCACGTGTGCACGTATTGGTTCCCTTGACCCGCACCTGCAACGTCCCCTTCCACTAAGCCTCCCATGGTCTGACGCAACTCTTCTTTGCCCTCTGTGGCTGGGAGTTGCATTCACAAATGCTTACTCATACTTAATAGGAATGGCAAGTAAGGAGTGCGAAACGTGCGGCACGCCGGAAACGATACGCCACGTTTTATGCGAGTGCCCACACTACTCGCCTGAAACAAAGAAGTTGCCGTCAGCACGGAAGAACCTGGACTCGTGGCGGCCATTTTCGGAGAAGATTCTGCGCCACTGGCTTTCTCTGTCATCCGCTCAGAGGTCTACTAAGTAACTCTTGCGCTTTCTACGGGTGACGAACTTGAACTCCAGACAATAGGCTGAAAATCTCCAGTGGCAATCACTGAACATGAGCGCTTAGTGCTTCAGGGCTGGGCATACCTGCCTGCTCCAACTTTTCTACATTCTTTACTTTCTCTTTTTGCCTATGTTCCTTTTGCCACATGCAGGATAGCAAACTAGGCTCTAGCCAGGTTAACTTTCCTTCCTTCCTTCTACATCCTTCCTTCCTGGTGGCATTTCTTTTCTTTCCACAGCCGGGCAGACAGCACTTAACTTGATAGGCTCTGAAAGAACAACATACACGCCGTATCGCTTTCCAACATTCTTCAGTCCCTGCGTCGTCTGGTGCCACATTCGGCTTTTCTCGCACAGGGATAGGACGCCGCGAAAAGTGATCGAGGCATTCAATACTGTGAAGCTGGGAGATAGGTGCGTATCCCATCCTTCGATTACGCTGAGCAAAAAAGAAATTGCATTCCTAGATAACACGAAAGATCTGGCTCCAAGCACACAGGGATCAGTTTGTCTTTATCGTTTGATATACGCTCTCATGACACGCGTAGTGCCCACAAACAATTCATGGTCATGGCTCCTGGTGAACGGTCGTATGCCACGTCGCTTCGGTTATCTTTTGTATATATCGACGTTTTCGTTCAAAAATTTAGTTGCGAGTCAGCCCTTGGTCCGTCTCATTTTTTCACGCAAAAGTGTTTTATTCCGAGATACACAAAGATGTTGGTCACGTCACATCGTAACGGAAATGACGCCAGTACAACGAAGCAAGCGGCCTGTCAATGGTGCATCCCTGCGCACATGGTCTTCTTGCGGTGAAGCAGCCTTTAGTACTAAAGAGTACTTTTAATTAGGCTTGTTCTTTTTCGGGTTTTTACATTTTAACACGACAGTGTTTTATGCCGGGAAACACCAAGATTTTACTGACGCAATATCCGTCACGGAAATGACGGCAGCACACCTTTGCCGAAGCGACCAGCCAGCAAGACGTCGCTCGCCAAGCACACCCACAAGATAGTTGCCGACCCGCAAATCATGCTCAGCTGCAGATTTCGCGGCACATTTCACTTTAGTGTTTTACCGATTCCTGACATAGAAATCAGCCAGCTTTTTTTTCTTTGCTTTGCATCTGTGCGCTCTGTTACTTTAGTCTTGTCTGTTTATGTCTAACATGTCTTCCCAGCAATGAATGTGCGTGCAGTGGCGAAGCCGATTTTAAAGGTCCTCGGTGTAGAGCAAACCGTGTGTGAGTGAGTTGTTAGCAAATGGATTGGCCTAGCCTTGCGAGGGGGGCCGGCAATTGCTCCAACCAAGTGGCACCTTTTGAAATTATTCGCAGGCAATTATTAGAAGTCACAGAAGTTTGTGTCCTTAAAAAGGTTCAGGACAAGGCGTAAGATGTCCCGCTTAATGATCCAGTGTTCTTTTGGGAGCAGTATACTGTCGAAAGAGGAATGTGGTGGGGCTCTTCTTCTCGCGTCTTTAAATAAAGCTAATTGTTTCATCGGATGCACTGGACAGCGAATGTATAAAATATTTGACGTCACCAAGCGCACTACACGTTGGACACAGGTGTGATGAGGTAAGATTCAGTCTACAAAGCCAACCCGCTGTTCCAAATAAATTTCTCCAGATGTGAAGCAGTAGCGGTGCCTCTGCTCTTTTCATTCTTTTAGTAACACTTCGTTGGTAACGCAGGCTTTAATGTGTACTGCAGTGTTCGGTAGTCGTCTGCGTTAGAACGCGCCGGTGGTCTTGTATCATCCCTCTCAACAATCGAGTATGTGAAAGCGCTTGTCGGCCAACTTAGCACCGGCTTCTATTACTCGCACAGCTACGTGGGAGGGGAGCCACTGTAAGAGAACCCTGCGTCCTTTTTCGTTGAGCTGCAGAACAGCACGTGAGAAGCGTCAGCACGTTCTGTCTATGGGAACTCCATGTATCAAATGTTGTAGGGCTGCTGCAGAGTCGCTTAGAACGACCGCGCGCACTTTACTTTTCTTTAAAGCTACCGCAATCGCAACGCCTTCCGCTGTTGTACAACGTCATGTGGTCGAGACGACGAGCCCAGGAAACATCCAAGGCGGTGATCGCAACGGCCGCTGCGCTGGTCTTCAGCTTCCTATCGACAGAGCCGTCCGTGAATGCATGAAACATGTCTCCATACGCCCGGTACGAGAGCTGAAGTACTAGGGAGCTGGCCCCAGCTACTGGGGTAAATGGCGGACATGGATAGTGCGCAGAGCCTCTTAAGCATTTATTCGACCATTTCAGAATTCAGGCACCTTTTTTCCACTCCAATAAAATGACCGTAGTGGTGTTTTCGCGTTAATTTAAAAGCATGTCCTTCCATGCATTTTGAAGGGGGGTTAGTGTTGTATCCGCCGCGCACCATACGTGGCAGAGAGACGCAGACGCTACCATCGTACCCACAGAAAAGAGAACCTTTATTCTTGTTACATGCTATTTATAACTGGGCTTGCGGTTGCTGATGATGATGCTGTAAATTGGCCACCTTAGCATTGTGCGCCACCTGGTGGCATGAACATAACTACATTACACAACACAACATCCCCTCCTCCCAAAAAGGGGCAGCACACCATCGCACAACCCAACAGTTAGGTGGGGACTTAAGTAGTTGTCATTCTAGTCGCCAACGCGTGATCCCGGGACAACGACGATGAAGACCAAAAAGTCGCCTGTATACAGGCTGTTACAGCAAGAGACGTAGCTAATTACCACTGATCAAACACAAGACCCTAGGGCTACGTCATCGTCAATGTGTAGGGAAAAATTATTACGCCTGCAAGAGAGCTGAAGATTACGACATGAGGCCACTAAATAAAATGCGAAGAATTAGCTCACTCATGACGACGAAGAAATTAAGAAAGAGGAAGCGGTGGTTACCGGTTCGCCCAGGCCATTTAACCGTGTGATTAGGTGCTCGCTCTTTCACCGCGAATTCCATCGCGTGCCGTCGCAACAGGGTAGCTCGCGGAACCACGAAGGAGAAGCAGCAGTGACGAAAACGGCATGGGCGGCCGCTAGCTTTCGAGTCTCGAGACGGACGTCCGCTCATCCCCCACTTCGACGTTCCATGGCGCCTCGTGCGTTCATGCCAGATTTCTCATTGTCACCCCGGGGGCTTCGCCTCATCCGCTTATTTCGGCACGGCTGAGAAAACGGGTTACTCGGCTGACGAGGACGGTTGGCAGCGGGGGAACGGGCGGGATGTGTCGGATCCTCCCCCTCCCTCGCATCAAGAAAGCAACATCAGCCAGCGTACGCTTGCTTTCCTTTGGTGTGCGGGTTGCGCCTCGTGCGCATAGCACAGCCGTACTCGGCGGCGGTGCTTTCCTTCTCCCGGAGTTCCGCTCTTTGTTCGCCCGCACAGACTCTTTTTATATGCGCGAAGGTGTATGCCGCGCTTCTTCCCCTCTACCGTCTACATCTGTTATTGTCCTTTCTTACAAACTTCCTCAAACTTCGCCCTCTTTTCTCTCCCCAGAAAGGATTGCTGTTTTGGTTGTCTAGCAGCCCGTGGTCTCCGTAATGGGTGTGGGTACTACGAAAGAAAAAAGGCGCGAAAAGTTAAAATTGACATGGAACATGACTACGCTCCTTCTTTTTTTCATTCCTGCCTCTGCGCTCTTCTTCTTCACGGGAAGAGGGCGACGCTGTCGCTGCGTATTCGGAGATAATGCCTCGCGTGGCCGTAATAAATGAGGCGGAGCGTGAAAATCCCGTGTTGCCCCGTCGCCGTGTTTGCTCTTTTTTTCTTGTTGACCTGCCGCGGGCCGTCTTTATCTTGCCTTCTCCTCCTCTCTGCCCGTCGTCCTCGCTGCCTCTCACGACCTCCTCCAAAAATTTTCGTTTCTGTTAGCTGCGTAATTATTGTATCTGTCCCGCTTTAATGTTTCCCCCTTCCTCTCTCGCTGTCACGTCGGGAGTAAAGTGCAAATGAGGCAACGAAGCAGCAGCCTCCCGCACGGGAGGAAATTAAAGCGTATACACGAAACAATGAAACGCCAACAGGGCGAATTGGTGTTTTCCGCCCAACTGGCGCGTTTCATTACGATCTGTCCGACGTGTCTGTTTGTGCGTCGTCCCATTTTTCCTTTCTCCATTCCATCGCTCCATCCATCCCAATCCTCTTGCGCTTCCTTTTTTGTTCCCCGTCTCGCCTTCCTTATAACTATTATTCTTACCGCAAGGCTTAGGAGAATTAATGGGCCAAATGTTCGTGAGAGCTGTTCCTGACAGCGAAAGTGCACCGCAAAGGCCTAGATTCCTGCTGCTTCCGCTTTATTATTTTACAGCCATTTTTTTCCGAGGTCTCCGGTTGCTTCCGCGCTGGAATTCCGGTCCTACCCTTTTTCGAAGGCGTCTGCCCGTCGTTGAACAGCGACGTCGCGCCATGTGTGCCTCGCCGCGCCATTTGTTGAGGAGAGCCCGGGTCGCCATTGTTGTTTCGGTGGGCGCGTAAAGAGAAAGCCACTGCACTTGTGTTCGGGATTGAAGCTGGATGCTTAGCCGGATATTTCTTCCAAGGGGGCAACAAAGCCCGCCGTCAGCGGGGTTTCTAGCAAACATATTACGTGCATCAATTGTTGCTCGGTTGCCAAATAACGCCGCCACTGTTTACGAGAACCGAATCCGGGCGCACGTTTTTCGACACCTCCCCCCGCCAAAAAGCGAGAAGTTGGGTTAGGTAGCGTTAGGTCGATATTGACTGTGGTGGAGGCCACTCGAGAAGCTCAACAAATGGGCCGAGCTGGTATTGCTATATACCCCCATTGCATCAGTCCTCGTCAACTTGCCGAAACTGAGCTGAGATTGATACAGCACGCCCACTAGAGTTTGTTTCAGGGGAGGTTTCAAGAGAAGTTGGAATGTAGCAAAGGAGTAAGGGGCATCATATGTCCCTTTGACTACGTATTTTCAGAGGAATATGGAAGGCGAGACGAAAAAAAAAGAAGCGCAAGAGGATTGGGATGGATGGAGCGATGGAATGGAGAAAGGGAAAAAAAGGGCGGTGCACAAAGAGACACGTCGGACAGATCGTAATGAAACGCGCCAGTTGTGCGGAAAACACCAATTCGCCCTGTTGGCGTGTCATTGTTACATGTATACGCTTTAATTTCCTTCCGTACGGGAGTCTGCTGCTTCGTTGCCCCATTTGCACTTTACTCCCTACGTGGCGTTTGGCTATTTGTCTATTCGTTTAAATGTGACGGTTTGCACGGACGATGTGGGCTCATTAGAGCTGTGTCTAAAGAAAGCGGTGGAGAGGAAATATTGGGACATACTCATTCTGTCGAACTCTAATCAGAAAATGGAAACCTTGCTGCGGTAAGGCCTGAAATTTGGATGGTTGCAATCGTTGCAACAGCCAGAATGAATAAAACGCTGCACCGCAACATGTAGTCGCCTCGAGCGGTATACCTGCAGGGGCGTCACTAAAATCCCCCTAGCGGCCCGTTTCAAAACCAGCCGCGGCCCGCTCACTACTATCGCCGCTGCTTTTTGGGCACATTCAAGACTGAAGTTTACCGTTTCAATGCGTTCGAAACGCCTATTAATGTGGAGCAGCCACTATGATAGCAAATGTGGTGTATCTACGAGAGTGTAAGCGTTTCTTACGCAATTTTAGTGGGGTAGATTCGGTCTGTATGAGCGTCAGGTGCGTGTCACAGACCAATGTCGCGAAGCCAGCTTATGCCTGGAGCTGATTATAATATAACTGCCCTAAAATGTACTAACAGTGTCTCCGTAAGCAGCGTTTACTCGGTTGGTCAAGCTACGCGTATACACCATGATGTAAATCGGTTGTGTGCACTTATATAAACAAGCGGAACATTTATACCTGACAGGATGCCAGTTACGCTTGCTAATATAATAGTTCCGATATTGATCCCTACCATGGACAAGCAATGTGGTACATATTTCACGCAAATTATACGAAAGAAGTACGGTGGATATTACAGAATTATACCCAGGGATCCGCACCCCACGAATAATTTAATGTTGGATGGTCTTGTCCTGAGGTGAGCGCTAGCAAACATTCATCATGTGCTACAGATATCATCCGCCATCACCGCAGAGACGGGGTTATAGAGAAAGCCATAACGCTTCGTCGAAACATCACCATATACCACAGAGAACCTTCAGAGACTGGCACAAAATAAAATCACACGGCTTTATCAGATACCACACTCTTCCAACGACACCTTTTATTGTTTGTGAACTGCCTACCCAGCATACATCGAAAAATGCCTTCACCGAGGCAGCAGCTGTTCGTTGAAGTCTAAAAACAAAAGAAAACTGAACGCGCAGCTTGTGTGTGGGGTTACTAAACCGTTCATTCCTCGATATTGTTCCGCATTCGGACACAACAATAGTTAAGCGTCCCGCTATTCCCTTCCCCACATCCTTGCAAAAAGCAGAGCATTGCGCATGTAGTTTAGTATGTGAATACTACCTGCCTTAAATTCAGACAAATGCCTTTAGCATTTCCTAAGCTGCACTGGTGTTTTTTTTTTTTTTTTTTCCCGTACGAGTTACTCTGCTACTTCCCGACTTGGAGACCACTTATTATTTCTTGGCAGCATTAACCTTCCCTGGTTCTTGAGTACAAGGCATGAGTGGGCACACAATTAACGATGCTGAGCGTTGCTCTACGGTTAACATTTTCGCGTGGCTTATATTCGCTAAAAAGGTACAAGTGATTGTCAGCTATAGGGATAATCACATCCCGAAGACAAATTGTTTTACTACGCATTTATTCGAAACGAAGCTGAAATCCTTGTATGCGCTGCAAGACGAAACGACCTCTCACTATGCCAGTATCACACCTAAACGAAGCGACAGTAAAATTATCTTCTGCCTGACGTGTTCGGACGGGACAGTGCTGATATTCTGCTTGTTTATAAATTTTTTTTACAAACTAGGATCTTGTGGCAGTCACTGAACGTGAATGTTTAGGGCCTAAGCCTGGGCACACCTCTCAATTCGAAAGAATACAATCTCTGGGATTTCGAATTGGCGCTCGAAGTTTGGATTGGCACGATTCCTTTGTTATACTCCGGTGGTTATGCGGAAGTCCTTCAGCTTATCTTTCCCTCATTCTTGTTGCATAGGTTTCACCCCGTTTCTACAAAGCCGATGGCCCGAACCAATAAAAAGAAACGGTTTCTATAGTCAGTGCAAGTGCGCGTCTGCTTGGCCAGGCTAACCTCACTAGTATCATTAAAGACTAATCTTTCTCTATCTCTCCATCTTCGTGTGTCCCATTCGCAGAGATAGCGTTATCATTCATCCGATATACACCAACCGGCCATAATTTCAACACTTTTGAGGGACTACAAGTACGCACTCTTGGCGTTTGCATCCTGGCCTCGCACAGTGCAGCAATCTTTCGGCCTCATGGCCCCTGCACAGTCCCCAGGAGGCGAGGCAAAGCCACTGCTGCAAGTTTCGTGCAGGCTCCCGAGAGTGAGACATTTCTTTTGTTCAGCCTTGCACCCTGCTTTCTCGACCAGCAGCAAAGTAAAATTGCAATACTGGTGTGCGCTCATTTTACCATGTTGTGACCACGAAGACGGCGTTTACAGCTTTTTGGCTCTTCCGAGGGGAAAAGTATGCGAGAAATTGCGAAGTTGACGGTGTGTAAACTGAAGAAGCCCCGAATGAAACTGACCACACGTCCTTAGCAATGAATGGTCGCACCGTTTAGTCGTGAACAGGTAACCATTATTTTTTTTCAGTTCAGTTCCGGTTCGGGTTCAGCGAGCTCAAACGGCTCGGGTTCGGGTTCAATCCCGGCAAGAATACCGGTTCGGTTTTGTTCCTGTTGACACATTTATATATTATGGCGAGGTTTATTGGCAGGACGGCAGCAAGGCGTTCAAATGCAGAGAGGCTCAGCTGAGTCCGAAGGGGTTCTACCGTGCGCGCTCAGCTCTCGTGCCAACACGCTGGTGATGATGATCTTGAGTCTTGCCATGATGTTGATGCACGTCGCATGAGGTAATACGGAGCGCTCCGCTGGCTGTTCTTTCAACTTCACCGCTGTGTAGCTGCGCTGGTAGCGTTACGTCGATGGTGGCTAGTCTTCCTCGTTACAATATCTATAATATAATATAAATTCTGTTAGCACACGTAAGTGCGGTGCTAAATTTTGGGGGGTTTTCATGTACTAAGTCACCCTTGCGAAAATTATCGTCCAGTAACTTTCCAACGCAACCGAGCAAGCGTATCGGTCGAACGCAGTCACAGCGTGTCGGCGGTTTTCCAGCCTTTGACATGGGGGTAATCTTCCCCAGTTTCCACTCAAACAGGACGGGAACATGTAGCCGCGTCGCATTGCAATATTCTAGCAGACATAGATGGGAGTGCTGGGAAACATGGGAAATGGCCTCGTAATTGATTTTGTCCTAACCCGGAGAACAGCATTTCTCGATCTCAAAAATCGCTGCTCTGAGCTCCTTTATTCATAATGGGAAATCCAAGGTTGACCAATATGACCTTCTTAAGCAAGTACCTATGCCATACTATGAGGGGGTTAAGCCTGGAAGCTTCATAATTATATCTTGTGCCTAACAAAAGTACAGACACAAAAAAAAAAACCTATGACGAGTTCTGTACAAATAATTTAAACAAGCGCGTGTTCCAGAGACACAGAAATGTTCGTTACGAAATACAAAGGTCGACTCCGATGTGTGCGGGATCAGCTGCTGCCAAGCTCGCGTAACTTCGCGCAACACTGCGTTGAAAACAGATGATAGAAGTGAATTAGACTTGGGGAAAAGTAACTGAGGTAAGGAAGAAAAATTATGTGCTCAACAGGCCTCGTTAGACGTAGTTAAGAATTATACAAAGTGACCGTACTTGTACACCATGCGCCTAAGTGGCACTTTGTTCCATCCTAAATGTCACTCACGGTCCTTCTTTAGGGAGCCTTTTTAAAAAGGATAGTGGCTTTTTTACTTAGTTTTAGTCTGTTGGGGCCGCTTTCCAAGTCGAAGAAGAAGAAGAAATGCGATTCGGCCGCCTCAGAGTAAGAAGAACCAGTGTCCCGCTTTCCAAATATTGCGGGCTCGCACAAGCCCCATTCATTGCGCCTTCCCGAGCCGAATTTCGCGAGGCCTTAATGACGGCCTACTTAAGTCAACGACGAGGGTTTTTCTGTGTTTCCTTTTGTTGACATTGGCCGTTCAGGCTTCTCGTCCGCCCTCGCGGCCGGCGGTGGTTCACTTTTCTTGCAGAATTGCTTTTTTCCTCGGCTGTGCATTGAGTAGAGCAGCGCGTGCACGCGGGTACGGAGTGAAAAGAAAGCGAGAGCCGCGTCTCTGAGCCATTTGTACGCTCGTCCAAGTTCAATGTTTGGCGGAGGTGGGAGGTGGTCGTTTCCGATGAATGCTGACGCGAGACATCCAGCCTCCCCTCTGGAGGGCTTCGGCCCTCTGGAGAGCTGTTCTTTTCGCGGCCGATGGGCCGCTTTTATTTGTAAACGACGAAGACCGAAGGCGCAAGCCATCAAAGAGCCGGTCTGCAAACCCCGTGGAACGGCTTTCAGAAGAACGATACCGAATCCCACTTCTCCTTCCTTTTGAATGGGGACGCGTTTCGTAACGCGTTTTCTTTCACTTCTCTCACGGCCTTTCCTCTCTCACTCTCTCTCTTTTTGCGTTTCGATACGTATCCGTTCCAATGAGTTTTCGTACGCGTGTCACTGTGGGAGCTCACACGCGTGTGCTTGCCGATGCCAGTGCCTCGGTTCTTTTTCCTTTCCCTAGTAGCTCCAACTTTCCAGGAATGTCGAGTGAGAATGAGACTTCCGATTCGCGCTAACAAGAAAAAAAAACAAAAAAACGTGCAGTTAGGAACTCGTGTGGCGGCGCCCGGCGGACATCACTACCGACACGTGATGCCGAAGGTCATCGGCACCGTCGTCCGAATCGATGTAAATCACGCGGCCCACCAACCACGAAATGAATATTTCGCCGCCTTCGGCCAGAAAACGAAAAGAGAGAGAGAGAGAGAGAGAGAGAGAGAGAGAGAGAGAGAGAGAGAGAGAGAGAGAAGGGGGAGGCGAGAGAGTGCGTGGAGGCCACGATGTAAATCTACCACGCGTGGCTAGTCCGACCGGCATTTCCGACCCACGCAACTGCAGCCGTAGCCATTGCGGCCTCCCTCGCCGGCTTTCCTTTTCCCAGAGACCAAGGACACCCATCCGTGCCACCGAACATTCGCAACAGCGGTGGCTGTTCTCAGTCCTCATCCGCATGCAATGGTGTGGGCCGCGCAGTTTCGCGTTTTCCGAGCGAAAACGCTCCCGTCCGAAGTACAGCGGCAAATGGAAAGTTTTATGCCCCAAGAGAAGGCGGCCTAGACTCACAAGAGCGCAAGGAACAAATCACGTGGTCGCTGCTGTTTGTTTTATTCCCTCTTTTGGCTCTCATGGTTATGTACGCTAGTCATTTGTCAAGCGCAGGCCTAGCTTGCCGGGTATGTTGGCGCCATACGTGGTCGGCAAGCTTTTAGCTTGACAAAATTGGTGGACTCACATGCCACATCTATAATGGGGTCCAATCTGTTGCAACCAGGATAATGGCCAGAGCGGTAGCCGGAGATGGAGGAGAAAAAATAATATCCCGGGGCACGACGTCAGTCTCTAGGATAGAAAAAGTGAGATGAGGCAACGCTGAGATTTGCTACAATGACGCACAAGGGCCCAGAAACGTTCGGGTGCCGCAAAGCACGTACGGGGTGACCGAATCTATTATTTCCTTTAGGCCAGGCTGGGCGAACAGCCTCTGAGAACAAGAAAACGGTGGGTGGTAAGTTAGTCTTGTGCCGTCCTCGACATCCGCTCCGCCCCCTCCCTCTTCCGGCTCCAGCACGGGACAGCAGTCAGTTTATGACAAAGAGGGAAAGCCATCCCGAGATCACTGCGGCCGAAACGTTTCTAAGGCAAAACCGCGAATAATTAAGGCGGAAATGCATCAAAGACTACGTTTCGAACTTTCTGCACACGAGTGATCGCATGCTGGTCTAAAGAAGGGAATGAGGCGTTTTTTTGTTTTTTTTAAATGACCCAGATCCACCAACCGAAACAAAGTCGGATTAAGCTGCAGTGACAAGAAAAACTCGGCAACTTCCCCTAAAAAAAGGGTGCCAAGAAAATAGTTGAAATAACGCCCTGAAAACGCGTACGCAATCCTAGTTCGTATCGAAAATGAGCCAGATCCTGCTGTTTCTCGGGTAAAAATGGGTAATTGACCAATTGCCGTTTGCTTTTGGCTTGACTGTTCAGACTGTTCCGTGGGCGTTTTCAGAATTCTTTTTTTTTTCTTTCGGAGCCGGCTTACTATGAATTCAGACAGAAATTAGCTACCCTACGAAATAACTCTGGTTTGTTTTTGACTCCCATATTTATCATTTAAGCACAAAACTAAATATCCGCCGCTTACAAGCCCAGGCAAACATCTCCTTTCCCCCTTCCCCCCGTCTGAGAGTACGAACCAATTCATTAAGGCGAAGAAGAAAAAGATATGAGCGGCCTTCTGGTGAAGCGCTTTGGAAATTCATGGCAAAGTGATGAAGAGCTCGCTTACTTCGAGACTGCCTTCAGGCATACCCAAGAAAGTTATCCCAGGGAAGAATATGAAAAGAGCTGCTAACGGTGCCAAGAGGACTCACCTGCTCTTCATGGATAGTTCTGCTGTTCTGGGAACCTTGTTGCATATTTTTGATGCCTTTTCCGCCAAAACCCAATCACAGCATGTTTGAAAGTCAATGTAAAAAAAGTTTTCATAAGAATGCCGCATCAACTTGAATGTTTCAATTCAATATGAGCCAAACCCAGGCTTATCACCCCAAATATTTCTCATATTCACGGCATAATTTTTAATTACTTGTGGCCATAAACTTCCCCTAGGCGACATGTAAAATATATCATATAATACCTTTGATGACAGTGCATTTATGTCGGCTAACAAACTTCTGCTCGTTTCTCGAATCCGCATTGGGTGGATCTGGCTAATTTACATAAAAAAACGGTTCGAATGATTAAACAAAGCGTGACATGACATTTTACCGCTCACGTGCACACACAGAGGAACGCTAAAACTGAAAAAAACACAAAAGGGAGGAAAATAAATGCACTACTCGCAATTGTGGTTTGTCTTCCTTATTTTTTTTTTGTCTCCCTTGCAGTGCATGCTCAGCTTTAGCGCTATTTTTTGTGAGCAGCTACGCACCTACTAGCCCAACAGCATATTGTACTGACATTTTATATCACCCATAATGTGGTTCATTGTTCAAAAATGTTTGTGTGAAACAAACCTTTGCGCGAAGGCAGGCTTAAACGCGAGCGTCATTCTAGAAACTCATTGTAGGAATGATTACCTAGCGACGAGCGGGACACAATAGTAATTATACTCGCGTAAGCAGTCCCGGATGCGTTTATCCGCGACTAATTGTTTATGTTGCTGGCAGACAAAGGTAATGAATTTATAAAGCTCCACCCACCGAAACCCCGCTTTGTGCCCAAGAAAGGCGGTTTTTGCCGCGATAGCTTGATTAATATTCCTTTTAATACATGGCCACTTCTTGGCTGCTTTCCTTGGCAAACGTGTGCACAGTCATGGACAAATGAAATAGTAACTCGAAAATATGAATCAGAGCACGCAGAATTGAAAAATTCGTTCGTGTAGGTGAAATAATGGCGCCATATTGGTATATTTGGAAAGCCCCATTGTCCAACTGTTTTACTGTTATTAAGCCATGCGTCAATTTGATTTTCACAGAAAAAAAATCCCGGTGTTTGTCTGTTCAGTTCATATTTTTGTGATCGCGTTTCATTTGTTCATTACTGCACGTTAGTAATGTAACACGTTGCGCTTATTCCAATAAAAGCCCGTCGGGCCTTCATGTTTTAAACATATGGCTGCTTTCATGACCTTAGAAAAACTTTGATTCAAAGCTGACTCAGAAGTTCTGTGTGCGCTGTGGCATCACCCAATGCAAAAAAAAAAAAAAACCGAGTCATCTCCACTAACGTGAGACCTGAGGAGGGGCGAAGCATGTAGTGTATACATGTAGTCTTGGCGCCTTGGCATTTTTGCCCACGGAGATTAAACCGTTGGAGGGTAGTGGTATACAGCTTTCCTGTAAAAGTCTCGTGTCTTTGAAGCACGAAACGTGCTAGCGCGAGGGGTTGGAAAACGAGTGCTCCGGTTTTTTAGTACCCTGACTACATGAAACGACGACAGGAGACGCCGACAGCCCAGCCCTTAAGGGGCCTCGCCCGTAAAAGATGCTTATTTAGGTGTGCATGTGTGGATACTAACGAGGAAGCCTTTAAAGGGACCCTGCAACACTCTTTGAACAGTGCAAGTAAACCTGCGCAACGTTTAGATTACACTGCCAGGAATACCTGAGCCAAATATTACACGTGCACGTAAAGCGGTGAGCGCGCAAATCGATGTGAAAGACGCGGAAAAACAAACCGCTCTCTCTTCAGTTGTCCTTATTATGCATGGCCCGAGGGACGTCACATAGGCCACGGCTGCCCGATCGGCTGTCACTGGTCAACTTCGCGGCTAGATTCTCCCATTTCCGTCGTCGTCATCGCTGTGTACGAACCTCTTCTATGCCTGAACCTGTAGGCACAGTTTTGCCGTTTCTTTTGTGTTTTGAGTGCGCGCGGAGTTTGAGCGATGAGCTCAATACTTCCCTTTCAACGGGACCACTCGACTACAAAGGTTTATTGCTTCAAAAACGCCCTACCAGCCCGAGCGCGCACTTGCGAGCAGGCACCCATGCCTGCTTTTTTGGGGCACCAGACCGGAAATAGGCCCCTCCGCGTTGCGGAGAAAAGGAGAAAACTACCCGGCATGGGATATATCGAAGGCCGCCGAAGAGAACGCCGCGAGCCACCCCCCTCTCCGGGAGAGAGCGCGCAGCTTTCGTCGCGTTGCCCGCGGTCGAGTTGAGAGGGAACGATTATGCGCGATTTCTCATCGCGCGTAGTTTCGTTAATTGTGAACGGATTTTCATAATTCTTGCGGGAGGAGATTTCTGGGACAATAGACTTTATCCCAAAATACATTACTAGTAGTCGATGGCAAGTGTTGCAGGGTCCCTTTAAGCGACACGATGTTTGACAGGAGCGTTCACTATGAAATAACGTAGTCTTTGTAAAAACTGTTTCTTCACAATTCTTTTATGTAGTGCAGCGAAGCGCACTTAAAGCGAAAATACGCTGTCTTGGTTAGAAAAGGCCTCTAAAATAACCACGTCTGAACAAGAACAAAATATAAACTTATACGAAAGCCTCGCGGATGAAAATGAACCACGGAAGAAAGCCCAGGAGGAATCCGCGAATGTGCGGTGAATGCAGTCAGAATGCTTGAACACTATCGGATAATTCGTCCTTAAAGTTTTCCTATATTTTCTTTTGAACACGATAGCCTTTATTGAAATACGTAAACCCGAAAATTTCGGTTCGTCTTTCTTTCCCTTGATCCTGCCGATTCGGCCAAAAGTTAAAAAATACCGAAACTAGAAGTTTACTTTCCCAAATCCTTCCCGAACTACTAAATTTGGGAGCATATTTCATACGTGTAAACATTGTCAAGCAAAAAAAAAATAGAAAAAAAAACGTTAGTCCTATTGGGGGCGTCACATACATCAATGCACAACTGATGCACAACTCTTTTAATCAAAAATAAATGCTTGCTTCATATTTGCGATAGAGAATAGAAAATTGCCTTTGAAACAATATTTTGACCCAAAAGTACAAAAAAAAAAACGTTCGCGCGAGCCTGGACCTGATGGCTGTGTTCCAAGTTCAACAGTAATAAACGGTTCCTATGGATGACGCGAGCAGTGGAAGGCGGGAATATTGAATTGACTTTGCAAACCTCCTCCCAATTCATCAAGGGAGGATAGATGGGGAGAGGGAGAAAATGAGAGGTTGACGGGGGAAAGAAGAGCGGTATTTACATGGTAGAGGCGGCTATCTTCTTTCGACGATATTTGCACCAAAGTGAGCAGATACGCTGACAATCATTTTTGTCTGGCAGGCGATTGAGAAATTTTAATTCACAGCAAGCAATATGAAGCTCCATGTTATACTTTCGTTCTAGTTCTAGGCTTTACATTTTGTTACTTTGTTTGTTTGTTCTGCTGCCTAGACACAGTGCTTGATAAAACAGCTTCCCTACGTCATTCTGAGAGCATCTTAGGTTACGCGGCGAAATGCAGCATCCGTTTGAATGTTACATTTCCACTTTTGTACCGCTGCCTTCAGCGGCAACCATATGCAGCGTTTTGCTCGCGTCTGGCGGCGGTCGGCGTCTCCGGGTGGCGACACGAAAACCGTTGGAGAGCACAATTTACCCCATCAACATCTATTAGATTGCTTTGTTACGTACAATCAGCGTAATTGGTCATATTGGCTCTTTCTTTTCTCGAATTTGGTCTTCTCCAATGTCCGTTTCACGACGCCGCTGCGGCCGCCAGACGCGAGCAAAACGCTCAATGTGGTTGCCGCTTTCGTCATTTGATGCCACACTATTAGGCCGCAAGTAAATCGAAGGCTCTATCATAGCGCGCCCATTCTAAGGTTTTCTACGGGGATAAGCGGGGCCGTTAACAAAAAAAAATTGACAAAATCAAGCGGTGTGAACTCCGCCAGACTTTTAATTTAGACCGATGACGTTTTGTCACTAATCTGACGCTATTCCTCGTATATTCCTGCATCCTCCCATTTCGTCTACCTGCAGAGGGACAGCTCTGCTTTTTAAAGTTCTCGCTATTATTGCATCGCCCGTGCTTTCTCTCGCAAACCACCCTGACGGAAATGGCAGCTTTTAATTATTAAAGCCAAGCTCTGTTTGTCTACCTGATGGCGATGTCGTAACCAAAACTCACCGCAGGAAAAAAAAACAGCTTTGCGTGATGGAAGGACACATGATGGTGGTGAAAGAAGAAAAAGGTTTCCCGTATTCAGAACAAAAGCTGGTTCCCTCGCGTTACGAAGCTGACGTCAACCTGATTGCGCCATCATCGCATTTGGGTCGCTCAGCAATTCCTTTGGGTTCGTTGCGCGGGTGTTGGCATCGGACTTATGCTTCAAGTCTGGACATCGACAGTCTAAATTTTGGACTCTGCAAGCGGGGATTTTGGACTTTGATTTGACTCAGTCTGTGGAGAGAAAGCTTCGCGTTTCAACGATGTTTTTCTTAAGAACAGGCCTTTGATTACTAATAATTATCTTCGCAATTATCGTGCTGAGTTTTGTGCGTTTATGTTGCAGTCCTTGAATAAACATGGACTCACGCTGCCGGAAATACTTTTCCCGCTGGCCTGAGTTCCGAAATGCACACGCTGTAAGCGGCGAACGTGTGTTCGCTGTTTATGTTTTGCTTGAACGCAAAAAAGATCACGAGGGAAATAGGCTTGCTGCGATCCCAGCAAACAGCGCCGAGCACTCTGTTTCGCTTGAATTTCTCATGTAGCGCTGCGAGTTTTTTTTTATTTCAGAAGCACCTGATGGGTAATGCAAAGCTGTGCTCGTAGATTCATTTCATGAAGCATCGGCGTTTTCGTGTGTACTGCTCGGCACCCGCAGCTACGAGAAGGACGCGTGCGGTAATGGAAGCGAAAAAAACAGCAACGTATGCACAGCGTCCGCATGGAGGTGTTGGGTTTAAACTAGACAAGATAATGCACGACTACGGCATGCATGGCTAGTGATGAATCGGTGTGGTTTCTTGTAACCATTGTTCCAGATTCGCGGGCCAGAACGTGGCAGTTCGGGGTTTGCTTCGCGCATCTTTTGTAGTTCCTGGTGCAGATCCGCTTTTAACAGCGCAGCTGTTGTTACTGGCCGTAACTTCTCGGTTGCAGGAACAAAATGTCAGGAAAATGCCCAGCGCTCCTGAGCGCGTGCATCGCGGTGGTCGCGGAGTACCCAGCTCGCACAGTGGCTTTATAAAAAAATAAAAGCTCCAGCGCTGTCGTCAAGCGCTACCACGCATTAAAAAAAAAACTGCAGCGTTAATGCTAAAGATGAAGAGAAACCCTGCTTGGGTGAGGTCACCGCGGCCTCCGCATTATCTAGAAGTCATTAGGAATAATTGGAGAAATGACTACGAGAGTGCCACTCCTTCCCACAACGACTTGGAGATCCCGCCACCGCTGCCTCGAGTCGATGACGAAAAGCTGGTGGAAGTCTACAATGCTGAGGATGAATTTGCATTCACTACTCGCCGCGAAGTACACGCCGGCCTCTTCGATGCATATGACGGCAATTATTAGCACTGAAACTATGCGAATAACCAGTGATACTGAAACTAAACTATGTGTCCGACGATGCTCACCTACACCAGCTCCACCATTCAAGTCTTGCGAGTGACAGCAAGCTTCCCTGAATCTTTTTCGGGCCGAGTTTGTAAGGGCTCTCAGCACTCCTAGCTAAGACGGTTCTGACGGCAGGTTTGCATTTATCGGGTGTAATAACTGACTGTTCAAATACGTTCTGCATCCGCAAACATAACGAACTAGTCATTTGCCTTCTTCGGTACGTTTAAGCTTATGCCGGCGGGGATAGCGAGGGGTTGATTACTGTACAACATACTACGTAAATGGCTGATTATTACCTCTTTCTTACTATCCTTTGAGTCGGTTGGCGTAAGGAATGGAACGATGAACACAGAAATTTTTGGAGCCCTGTGGTTAGATGAAAAGAACGATGACTTTACGTCAGATATCTCAGGAACATCAGCAAGAAACCCGCAAGAATAAGCAACGCTTGTAGCTATTGTGTTGCATGTACGCTTGCTTCGCCGCACTTTCAGAGCGCTCTGTGGGTGCGCAGCCTTTACAGGTACAAGTCGCACAAGTTGCTGCATTAAAGATAAGCGGACGAGAAGTATCGGTGGCAGCTGTCGTCGGTAAAAGTACCTTTGCTGTGGAGAAAAAAATATTAAACGTGTCTATTTCGCGATGAAAATACATAAATTACACTGAACAAAGTCAATAGCATAGGCGTTTGTGTTTGAATTGTGCTTTGCTTCCGCTTAAAAAAAACACCGGGGAAGTAATGTGAAAGTCCTAAGTTTTAAATTTATGGGCTTTTAGAGGCGTTCGGTTCGAGAAGACGGAAGATGGGAAGACTCAAGAACGGCACCACCTCATGTAGTGTATCACCCCGCCAAAGCGCCGGACCCGTGACGTCAGTGCGCGCGCGTTTTGAAATGGGTTCGCTATGAATGCGTGATATCGTCTGCCTTGTCTCACGCAGTTTGTTTGTCGTCACTGGAGTCGTTTATAAGCATATTAAGTCCAAAAAATCACGGGAACGGCTCACGCCATGTTCAAAATATTCCCAGTAACGCCCTACTTGCGCCGCGCGGAGAAACATCCGGCTACGGTGATAAGGCACAGCGGCAACTTCCGGTGCCGTCCTTAAGTTGTCACCGAGTATAGTTTAGTTGGTCACCTGAACACATACAACTAAGCGGATTTCATTTGATGAGGATGTAAAAACCACACGTGTATGTTTTTCATTTAATTGTTAAGCGTTTATCACAGGGAGCTTTTTGTCCCCTTCTAGTATTCCAGCAATTTTCAGGCGCCGCCATTTTACATTGCCGTAGGTAGTACATAGATACTAATTAAGGCTAACGAAATGTAAGCTACTGGTTTTCCCGATTGCACTTGTCGAAGTCCTCATGGCACCGTTGCTGCAATTCTACTACCCACAAAGAGGGAAAAACGAGCTACATTCTTGAAGAGGCTTATTTACACTACTTTCGTTTACACCGCTTGTGCACAATTTCTGTTGTCTGGTGACCTGGTTGGCTACCCTTGTTTAATGTTTATTTTTATCTTAACAATGCGCCCATGTTTCTGTGGCCTTAGTTTCCCCCCTTCTGGCAATCGAAGCAAAACACTGAGGAGTAATTGAAATTATCAGGATTTATTTGTTTATTTATAAATAACATACAAAGAGACAAAGTTAACCGACGCTAGCCTCCAAAGGGGTTTATTCCCAAAGCCACCATAGCACTCCCGTCTCTTAGGTCGCCGACGGGTCCCGCGTTGCTCGAGCGGCCGGAGTCGTTCGACTCCGCCGCCACCGGTGGACGATGGTCGGTCCAGGGTGGAGGGGAAGTCCCGGGTCGCTGTGCCCCCGCACGCTGTGATGTCCCCTTCACCGCCCAGCGCGGCAGCAGAAGTACCCGCTCACCGCAGCAGCAGCCTCCCCCCGAAGCGACTCCCGAGCTCCCCGCTTCCAAACCTGACGTTCAGGAACGGTGGACGAGCACTACTGCGCATGCGCCAACTAGACATCAAAAAACAAAGAAAGCGACTTTTTTTTTGCCGGATGTGACGTCATGGTTTTAAAAAAAATGGCAGCTGTTGCGCGGTCATTTCGCTGCGCTCTTCTCGTCGTGATTTTTTTGCCTGCCGTTGCAGCGGTGCATAGGTGTTTGGCTTACGATTGTGATGAAGGTGCTCTTGAAGAACTTCTGGAGAGCACTTTACGGTAGTGTGCAGTGTGTGATCGGGACGCTGAGTGCGTGCGACTGCCTAGTTTTCGCGTAGTACGTTGCGACGGTGACGACGGGCGCACTGCACTCAGTTCTGCCGCCTCGATTTACGACAGTGATGAGTGCGTTCCCGTCGAATTTCTGCACTGTGTTTTATTAGAGCGCCGTGTTGAGGCCGCTGGGCGTTTCGCCGCCTACGTGCCGTGGCGAGAGGCAGCAACGCCGGTCAGACGAGGGCACTGGGATGGCGCATGACCACTCCCATCGTAACCAAGCTAGCCACTGCAAACGTAGACCACTTTTACGTAGACCACAGGGCTGTGTTTTTGTCCCAGTACAACGGAGTTAACCTGTGCGAAGGTATAATTGTGTGTTCGGAGTCGTGAGGCAGGCAGGTAATGTTCACCATTGCGAAGGTGTAGTAACTACCATAATCTGTCTGCTAATCACTTTGTTGGTCTGAAACCTTAAGCCAGCTGATAATAGGACATGCAGCCCGGTGGGAGGTAGGGCTGCGCACAGGACAAAGGTTTTTTTTTTGTTGTTGTTACCAGCTGTAGGAACCAAGCCTTAATCCACATCCAGGCCTCAAGTAGTGAATGAGAAAATATTAACTAGTTGCACTTAGCCCTGGTGCCAAGCATTTTTTTTTTCGTGGGCCCTCTCAAGTTACCGTTTTTAAAATTATCCCTTCTAAGGCACGTTCAAGCTGGTATAATGCCATGCATTCAACAGATGCTGGACAGTTCACCCAATATGCCCTTGATATGTGCTGTCACATGCCGAAGAACAATACTGTACTTCAGTTGGTACTTTTAGGAACAGATCTTATGATGTGCAATGCTTTCAAGTTCATTTCTTCTGTGTTTAACGTGACTGAGGACTTGCCTGCAGCAATCTTACCGCAAATAAGTGATTGCTTGTCGAACAGCACAAAAGTACCACTACAACTTAAAACTGAAATTACTCAGGGATGAGGTTTTGCTTGTCAGTTTTCTCTCTCCAGCAGTGATGGCAATGGAAGCTGAGCAGTGGCGTTGCTGGGTAAACTTGCACCCGGGGCCCAGAAAATTTGTCTCCCCCTCACATATACAAAACAATGATTAATAATAAAACTAGTGTGATTGTTATTATTGATAATATTAATGTCTTCTATTGTTAGCATATGAAGGCTGGTTCACACTTGTGACTGGAGCTACCAAAAGCGATTTCTGTCACTCTTGTCACTCGGCATTGTTCTCATCGCGCGACAAGAACGATTGGTCTCGACAAATTTTGTGTCTTTCATTTGGATACCAATGTAAAAAAAACTTTTTACAGCTACTGAATGCATGGGCTTCGAAACGTCAATGCAAGCATGCATAATATGCGACATGCGATGCGAAATGAAGCCACAAGATACTTGATGTGTAGTTATTTATAAAGAACTGGCAATAGTATATTAGAAAAGTAAGCAGCAAGATAAGAAGCCGTGTGTTATTTAGGCAATAATAGCTACACGAGCTTGGTTTAGAGAACCCCAGACGACGACTCTGGTGCACATCTTGATACACAACACTGACCTTTCCAGTAAATTAGGCATCGATAAAAATCCCAACAGTAAGGAGCGTTATGGTGTGTCACTCGTGAGCACGAAAACACCATTAGCAGCCGAGAAAGGAGTGGCGAAGAGCTACTTGCGGCAGCACAGGGTGTAATGCGCCAAACCAAAGTAGGTTAGGGGAAAAGTGAAGGCTGATATGCGGCAGTGTGAGAGTACCACATCTTACAGCCGATACCAAGCGAATGGATGCCTGCAAGAGCAATGGAAGTGTGAGAGAGTCTCGGGCCTCGTCAGAAAGCGACACTTATTATAAGGTGGTCGCCAGAGGCGTTCGGAAAGCTTTGCAGCCCGCTGTGCCGACTAAATCATGCAGACGTCCCGCGGGCCTGGAGGAGGGTGGCCAGCAATGATAGGGTTGTTTAAAGGCAACACATGCAAGACAAATAGTCGCTTCATTCGCATCAATTTTCCTGTGTCTAGGAACACACCTTGAACAAATTATGCTTGAAGGACCACAGGCGGAGCCTGGTGAAAGAAGGCTGGGGGAGAAATAGAAGTTGTCCCAGCAAATAAACAACAGCCGCACTTAAAAAAAAGCTATTTCCAAGTATTGTGCAGGAAAAGTGGTATAAAATGTGAAGGAAACGACCGCCCCATAAATTAGGAAAAACCGCCTGCGCCTGCCTGTTTGTCACTAAAGGCAGCCTCTGTGCCAGCATGCAACTGCTGGAAATTTCTCCAAGTGAGAATTTCAGTACGTTTGAAATAGATACATTGTCGGGTCTCTATTTCTATGGTTATGTGATTACTGAGAATGGAAGCAGATAGAAAGGGAACATTTAGCAGGGAAAGAGATGACTGGCCGTACATGAGTCGTCTAAGCGGCCAGTGCACGGCTAGTCGTGTGGATGTTTATCTGCGACAATGTTGTCGTTTCCTTTCGTACGTTGTAAAAAGATTCCACCACACATTTGCAAATAAGTTAATTGACATTGGCGTCTTGGGAAAACGAACACAGTATAAAGTATAAAATGTGAGGTTCGGGCTTACCAGTGAAGCAGCCACTAGTCAATGGAGGAAATCTGAATCGAAGGAGATTATGAAGCGATAAAGAAAGAACTCTTGAGTAAAATATCAGATTCGTACGGGCCCGAGTGTATCAGCGCCACACGCTAGGTCACAACCGTTCGGTCGCGCCCATCCCGATTTGTTGGTGACGATTTCATTGACGTCGTTGTACAGTCGACTAGCTAAAGACAGATCCTAGATAAAACAACCTTTTCCCAGTAGCTGAGGAAATAATATCGCCCTCTCCAACCAAAAGTAATAACCAAGAACAAGACATTTGGGACCCATCTCGATTCCCTCTTCCTTCAGGGGTGACTGGGGTCGCGTTGTAGCGCCAGTCACTCACAAAGTGCCTCGCTGTGGAGCGCAGTGCCTGCATGTACACATGTGGAGGGTTCGTAGGGAAGGATTTATGTTCTTTGCATCTTTTCCTCCAGTTGGTCATGCTTCTGGAGCGTTTCACCGAAGTCTCTTTTGCGGTCTGATGTTTTGCAGCCGGACGTCGTCGTTGTGCTGCCTGAGTTGTTCCAGTAGATTTTTCCTCCCCAATGCATGCAGAGGGGCACTCAGCTCAAAAATCTTGTATACGACACCGGGCGTCCTGTCCTTTGTCGCACAGTGTTCCAAATTTTTTTTCTAGTAATGTTCACAAAGCACTCAGCAGAACGCTTTCACTAACACAGAAACTGCCCCTCACTCCCACCTCAATTATCGTGGGGTCTCCCGACCATATTCCGGGATGGGAGCACTCAGCGGATCGAATGCCTAATGATAGAAAGTGGGTGACGTACCTGGTGTTTAACTTTTTGTTATGCACTTAATTTCGTTGTCCTGTCCTTTTTTTTCTCACCCTCCACCTAGATGATGAACCTACCAGAGCAAAATATTTAGGTCATCAGCTTCAAATATTTCTTCACTTAGAACTCCTTGGGACGGTCACTCGAAAACCACGATAAAATGGAAAGAAGATGAACACACGGCTATCCGCTTTATTTATGTGCGCAACGCAGATACTCATTTATATTGCTCTTAACTTACAAGGGAATGAAATAAAAAAACGTAGATTTACCTGATTAAAAGTTAGGTAAATAAAATAAATGCCTACATAACTGTTGCATAAGTTGTTCGACAAGCTACTCGTCCGTTGTTCTTTTAGTTTAATTACACGGGGCCGCATGGGATACGCCCCTTCCATATAATGCCATCTTTGTACAATTGCCATGTGCTGGCTGCGTCGCTGGGCATGATGAAGGAAAGTCAACGACATAAAAAATATGAGCTATCAACACCCGATATCAGATCCTTCGCAATTGCTTAAATTGCGAATTGGTTGGTTAGTGCAAGCACTGAAGGAATCGGGTGCAACCAAGGGGAAATCGCGACAACCCATTTGTCTCACCTAATGTTGGACACCTGAGCTCCCACCCCTCCTCTTCCACTTGCGCCCCTCCTCCCAACACAGGCTTAATTTGTACAGTTAGCTGCCCCGCACCAACCTTCATTGCATGTTTCACACTTACTTTCATTTCGTTTTAATTATCAGTCCCCGCTTCCTCAAGATTCAATCTTCCCCATATTTTTTTTTCAGGTCATTTTCACCTTGGTTAACTTCTGAAAATATGACAACCGGACCGGGGTACACGGTCTCCGACGCGTCACTGCGAAGACTCCAGAAAATGCTAAACATTCACCATGACCCATACACAACATTTCATGTGCGTAAAAAAAGTCACATAAATAACCGCCGAGGACACATGACCAAAGTCTCGTAGGCTTGGATGCCTCCCCCTTCACTCCTCCCCCCTACTGATCTCGTCCGCTGCCCCAACAGTGGTCCTGGACGTGATGAAGGGGCTTTGTTAGGCCCCTGTTGTCCCATTGGAAAGCAAGCTCGCTCGCTACACCCCTCCGAGCGTCGCAGTCGTATACCGACGCACCCCCTCTCCAGGAATCGTTCCTTGTTCGCCTCCGCTCACCCTGCAGCCAATTAACTCCTCAAGCCGCACCCACCCTCAACTACCGCGACATTCCTGGATGCCAAAATTCTCCTCGCTTTCTTCCATTGTACCAGGAAACAAACTTGAATAGACTGGTGGGGACGTAAATTGAACAGGCCAAAGCTGTGGTCTCATTACAGTTGTCTTCCAGTTTTCGACGTCAGCATTACTCATTGTTACTCATTGTAGGGGCACAAGTGGCACCCCCCCCCTTTACCGAGGGGCTGGTACCCGGGGCCCAGGGACCCCCGGCCCCCCCTTAGCGACGCCACTGCAGCTGAGTGTTTTTTGTCACTACAAACGACAACTTACCTTTTGTATATATATTTAGAGGTGTGTGATTATCAACTTTGCGTCTGTGAATTGAACACAAGTTAAACTTGGCTGTGAATTCAATAAAATATTTTTGAATACGAATAGTAAAAGCTGGCTGCAAATTGAATATTTTCAAACCACACTATCTTTGTTTTGATGTTTCTAGAGTGTATAAATGTAACAGAGAAAATAAAACATAGACATGCAAACCAGTGCAACAAGAATTTTGCATATATTGAGATAAAGAAATATGGGTTCCTCAAAATACTGTGAACACAGTAAGCATATTAGGCATATTTAATATGATACGCAGCAGTCCCCCCACTCTCCTCAATGATTGAAAGGAGGCTGCGCATGCTAGTTGCCGGTGGGACCTCACCAACAAGCCAGCAATAACATTTTATTTCTCACTTCTGCTATTATATTTATAGGAAAGCTATTTTAGATTATAAATTTTGCTTTCGTAGTGTTGCACTTGACCTAACATACACCACAGTTAGTGAACACTTGCTTGGTGCAAGGCTTCTGCATTAGGCTTTTGGCACGGCTTCGGTGTCATGCAGAAAAACCAACCCGCAGGGTCTTACCATGTAGTGAAGCTTGAAAGTTTGCACGTCTTCAGATAGAGCAAACATTCGTTCCTCTACTATTTGTAAATTTCAAATATTTGAAACAGAGCTGCAAATCGAATATCAAAAAGTACTCGCACAGTATTCTAAGTTGCGAATGTTCACACACCTTCAAATATACTGCCTGGTCACTTCAGTATAAGTGTATAATTTACACAAATAATTTCATGAACGAGAGTTAAAAATGCAGTAAGGTGTTTCATGCAAGTTTGACACATTTATTTGAAATCACTGATAAGCATTGGGTGCAGTTGATTGGATGCTTAACCGCTCTGTCTTCCCTTTACTATCTCCTACATACCCTCAAACTCAATGGGCATGGCTTCTCCTACTCCCTTCTTTAAACACTGCTATGCTTTCCTTTCTTCCTCCACCGGATTCGACCTCCCTCGAAGAATACGCCATTGCCCTTGCAATAGAGCATGCTACTCTTAATGTTCCTACCACCACGCCAGTATATATCTTCTCCGACTGTCAGTCAGCCCTTCGTAATTTCGCTAACCATGAGACCCACCCACACACCACTGATTTCGTCACTTCGATACTTGCATCGAATCCTCGGCCACGCTTCACACTGGTTTGGGTTCCTGGCCACGCTGGCATGTGTGGAAACGCCTTAGCAGACGCGCTCACCCGAGTACCTTTCCCGGGTCCGCCCATGTCCTGGCCAACCTTGTACCACCCGCCGACGGTTCGTACTCAACACCGCGCTTCCTGCCATTACCAATTACACGCCCAACGCCTATCACGCACCCTGTACCCACCCGAAAGTTCCTGTCTAACTCGTGAGGCTGCGTGCCTCATTCGACAGGCTCAAACCTCTTCACTCCCCTCCCATCACATTATTCACCGCATCTATCAGCGCCCTGGCCATCCTTCCTGCCCCAGGTGTTCTTCCTACCCATCCGTCCCTCATTCTAATTGGGACTTCATCCCACCATCTCTTACCCAATCCTTCACTTTCATCACTTCCTGGGAGCTCTGGCTGTCTCCCCCGCCGACAGTGAACATCCAGGCTGCCCAGGAAGCTCTCTACAAACACGTGCACCGGATCCGCACGGACATTCTGGAGTACTACGTGGATCCGGTGAATTGAACTTTCAAATTAGGACCAGGCATTCAGGAGTACTACGTGGATCCGGTAAATTGAACTTTCAAATTAGGACCTGGACTTAGAAATAAGTGTTTGTTCTCTTTCTCTCTCTCCTTCCTTCCTTTACAGGGTGGGCATTCATAGGGGCACGTGTTGGGTAATATGTTGTGTTGTAGTATGTGTGGGTTTGTAGGCATCTGTAAAACGGCTTTGGACTTAGAGGTTGGTGAGGGAATCTGGCAGGTCTTTTCTGCTTTCTACGAATCCGTGGCTAGTAAATTTGAGGGCAGCAGTGCGTGCCGCCTCATTCCCTTGTAGAAAGGCGTGATGTCCAGATGAGGTAGATGATCACTAGCTTTTGTATGCGTCGTAGTGTATTTGAGGTGTGATGCATCCTTCTTGATAAAGGGACATGCTTACTGGGAAGCACGGTGGAATCTGTCATGGCTGTGCTTGCATCTGTTTTTTGCAAAGTTGTGGAAGTGGTAGTGGTGAGTGTGGCGGGCATCAAGGGTTTCTTATGAGTGATTAATGGCAGACGTCCCAGGGTTTTGTGCTTAAATATGCATCAAAACAGTGAACTGAATGAAGGTGGCTACGCAGGCTAGTTGAGACTTCATCTTGGAAAGTTTGGTCAAATGTCAGGCATGACTAAGGAAAGGATAGAGACAGGAATGAGCTTCATCAACGAAGCTTCATTTCCCTCTCAGAGTGATTACAAAGTAAACAATGACCTCATGTGACACTGCTTTAACACATGTAAAAAGCAATTACAGCTGCTGCACTCTTCACACGAATTATTCAGTATTCTATAGTGCATCTGTCTCCCACCTTTATCACATAGGCCTCAAAGATTTCTCGTTCCTGTTTTGTGCCATACAACTTCAGCACTCTCGTCGTATCAAATTCTGGCATGCAGCCACCTGGCGTGCATTGAGTCTTGGAGTGGAGCACCAAATCGGTTTCTGTTCAAGTCGTCACCAATGCGGCATGCTCCCACCACCGCCTGTTAGGGCCTTGTCTGCCCTATGTACCATCAATATACATTGAAATAGGAACAACAAACCATGTGACTTTCAGTATATGCTGTGCATCATGGTGACGGGCTGTGTAGCCACAGGAGGAACGGCCTTGTCTGCCCTATGTACCATCAAGATACATTGAAATAGGAACAACAAACTACGTGACTTTCAGTATATGCTGTGCATCATGGTGTCGGGCTGTGTAGCCACAGGAGGAACAAAGTTACAAGAATTCGTGTCCAACAGTGTTATGGAAATAGCATTTGAGAATGTTAATTTGGCCCACTGCCGCATGTCGTGCGGGGTCCCGCTAAAGTTATCAAACTTTGTCACTGTGTACGCTCAAGCAGAACTCGTACGACGAAGGCTGATCGCAGAAGCACAAACGGGCACCAAATATGGTGGTGGGCGAAATAAATATTTTTACAGACCGAACAGTGCCCTCTCGACACCCACGTGCAAGTTGGTCGAACTGGAAGTACATAATACCTTAGATAAACTACACGAAGCTTACCATCACTTCCAAACCTCCCGCCTCAACCACCTACCAGACGAGACACCCTTGAACTCCTCGTATATCCAGCGCCCCAAGAACAGCTACAAAGTGTGCCTGTCCAAATCCGTCAAAACATTTGTATAGCTCCCATACCGCCATATACGCATCAATACGCTCGCCAGGAAAGCAACCCTCTGGAGACCAACGAAACACGTGGATAATTACAAACTTTTCATTTCTGCGCGCCAAGAGTCCTCTGCAATGATTTAACAAGAATATGCAGCAGGACCATGACCTGAATATAATGCCAAGAGCTTATGACAGCACGCAGCGAACCAAAGCGACGCGCAGGAATCACCTTTGTAGCCTGTAGGTCACAATAGTCTTGTTATTTCTTAGTCAACGACCGTGTGGTGAGCGACAAGAGTTTCGTGCGAACGATCGTTCGTGGCTGGCCGGTCGCAATAGTCTTGTCTTGATATTTCTTAGTCAATGACCGTGTGGTGGGCGACAAGAGTTTCGTGCGAACGATCGTTCGCGGCTGGCCATGATAGCACCGCCGTTTGATGTTGAAGGCATACGCGTACTCGCACGTCGGAGACGAAACGCCCAGCGGCCTCAACACGGTGCTCTAATTAAATGCAGCGCAGAAGCTTGTCGCGAGCGCATTCATCACTCTCGCAAATCGAGGCGGCACAACTGATGCAGAACGCCCGTGTTCACCGTCGTAACGCACTACGCGCAAATAAGGCGGCCGCACACACTCAGCGTCTCAATCACACGCTGCACACCACCGTGAGTGCTCTCCAGAAGTTCTTCGAGAGCGCCATTATCACAATCGCAAGCCGAACACCTATGCACCGCTGCAAAATCATGCCGAGAAGATCGCAGCGAGGTAACCGTACAACAGCTGCCATTTTTTTTAAAACATGACGTCACATCCGGCAAAAAAAAAAAAGTCGCTTTCTTTGTTTTTTGATGTCTAGTTGGCGCATGCGCAGTAGGGCTCGTCCACCGTTCCTGAACGTCAGGTCGCTTCCAAGCGCGCCGGTGGCGCCATCTCCCGAGGATCAAGCGAACCCCTATATTGTTACCATCCTATTGCGCAGTCCAGCGAAAGCCGCGCCGTCGTCGGAGGGCCGCGCGGGTCTCGGAGCGCTGCCGAGTACCGAGTCGGGATCGTGGGTTTCCGCAACTATTTGAGGCCTGTGTCAAAGTGAGCCTCTTAATGTCGGTTTTTTAGTGCGTGGCACTTTGGCCGCCGCTGCTGCAGTTTGGCGGTGGCGACGGCGACGGCCGCGGGCACGGCGACGGCGCTGTAACCGAACACGCGACGACAGAAAGAAAACTGCAGAGTAAAGTGTGGTGAAAGGGTTCGGGGGAGGGCAGTGGGCTGTGGCCGCACGAGACGCTGATCTGTGTGACGCTTGACGAAAGGGGCAGGGGGAGGCGTGCGCGTGATGGTGATGTGCGTTCACTTCCTAAGACACAGTTCGCGGTGCCTTCCTGAAACGCACTTCACGCCGCCTACGCAGAGCCTCGCCATCGCTGCCGTCGAGAAAACCCACGAGTGCTACCTACCTCAGCGATGATGTGCGTTCGCTTCCTAAAACTCAGCTTAGCTGCGCAGAAATTTCGCATTAGGGAGAACCGTAACCGCCAGCCACATGCTTTAATAGCCCTTGTAGCGGTGGAAAATGCTGACTAGTAAATATTGAAAGACGGCTGCATTTAATGAACACTGCATTGCGGGAAACTAAAAATAAGCGCCTCTCGATTGAGTATCTCGGTAACGAGGAAGGTTTCTTTGCATAAAGCATCATCAAAGTCCCTAAACTGTCGTCGTCCATGGCGAGTGCTCCTCACTTCTTCCTGTTCCTAACCCACTTTGCTTTGGGACGTCTGGATCTGAAAACGTCTACGACGTGGTTCTGTCACTTTATTTTCGGTACGCCTTCATCTTTTCATAATCATATCGACGTCTTTTAGCAAATCACCGCATTAAGCGCATTCTTTTCGTATTGCTCCCAGCATTGCGTAGCTGTAATGCAAACTGCAGCAATGTCATTTATTGGATTTTTATTTCATGTTCATCCGATCTACATGTGTGTAATGTTCGCTAGTATCTTGGGCGATTGCAATTACAAGCGACATAACAGAACACATTAAATGTCTACCAAGCGCTAGCCTAGGATATTGTGGAATCAGATTTTTATGCCTTTCTTGGTGAACGCAAATGAACACTTTATCATTTCTTGCTCTGCAGTCAGCCACGATGTACTGCAAAATTGTCCGCTCTGCCCTCACTGTACGCAGCGGCTTCTCTTTGCGGCTAACTTGCTGTCTTCCGGCGCCAAGAGCTCTTCAGTCCAACGCCTTTACGTCTTTTTTTCGGCGAGACATTGCATTTGTGATGTGCGCAAGATACACAGGGTGACTGGCCGTTTAATTGACCCTCGACGTGTTGTAATCACTGCGCCAGTAAACTTCGGCTTTACACAGAAAAGCAGCGCGGGTGTCGTAAAAGTTATTGTGAACGGCTTTTTCGTGCTTGACGAAGCTACTTCTCGTCGTTAGCATAACTTATTCTCTTCTTTCTGGTCGTATGATTTTTGTTCTTTGTGTTTTTTGTGTTGTCAGTTCCATTTAGCGTGAGAGCTCCCACAGAGTTGCAAAATATTCGCCCGAGACGCCACCCTAAATCGTGGCGTCTGGAAACGCATGAACGCGGCGGAAAGAACGTATCACGCCGTGCATTTATGGCTGGGGTAGCACGCCTATTATTTTAGTCCTCAGCCGCTGAGACACGCAGATTTACGCCTATTGTCTCGTGAAAGCGCACACATCGCATTTCGCGGACGTGCGGACGTCACAAAAATGGGTCTTCGTGCAACATTGCAACACGAAGCCTGGGCAATATAATGTTTCCTGACTGCGGAACATGTGTCAAGATATTATAAATCACGAAGCTTGTCTGATGAATCCAGAGTATAAAATGATGAATCACCAGTAAAAAGCCACCGTGCTTTAACTTGAAAAGACCCCGTTCAAAATCGTGTGGAATCCCCCCCCCCCCCCCCCCCCCCGCACACACACACACAGCAATTCGACACATTTCGACAAATCTATCGATGCATACATCATCACAGTTTTCGCGGCAATGCCACGGCAGATGGCATGATATACTTCCAAACCGTCCTCTCTGTTCACAACAGGTTCACAGATCAGGGTTTACTTGCTTCCTTTGAGAGTTGAGAACTGTTAAGCAGGGCACCACTGCCTTACCTCTCCACCTCCCGGCTTCTCAAACGTTGCTCATGCCGACGAATCGTGTCGGCGAAACCAAAGCTGCATTTGGCATGGTGTGCGAAAGGCGTGCGAGAAAGGCCGTGTTGCAAGCTTCTAAAGCCAGAGCAAAGTGGATGTCATCGGGCCGAGCTTCAAGTTCGGTACGGAAAGGGATGAGATGCTCGCACACTCTTAAAGAGCCACCAACGAACATTCCAATCATTTTTTTAACTGCAGAGCACTTTATGGGCTCGCCTTTTCGTCTTAGCTCGCTAATGATCGATGCGACTGCCGGAATCAGGCAACGCCGCGAGATAACGGACCCAAATAGAGCCTTCTGTATACCGGCATCATGGGAGTCACGCTGAGGCTTCGAAAACCACGCAGTTTAAATAGTCATAACCGTTTAGAACTATTTAGCGCAAACAAAAACGGCAGGTACATTACAGGATATAACCGGCAGCACCCGCGTTCATTTAGTTAGGAACGCTGGTTGGGTTGGGTTTTACGATAGTAAGCGAAAAAAGCGGCCGCGCAAGAAGAAAATGGCGCGTTCGAAATTACGCAGATAGGCTATAGCCGCGCAAGAAAAAAATGGTGCGTCCTAAATGACTCAGAAAGGCTCGAGCCACGCAAGAAAAATATTACGCGTTCGAAGTTACGCAAAACAGCTCCAGCATACGAAATTAAAGCAGCGCAAAAAGAACAGAACTCCCGCTGGCGCAGTTTCAGGCAGGGGCCGCGCGAGCACTGCAAAGGCGGGAAATTTGAAATGCATTGGGTGGCAGCATTGAGCGGATAACGGCGCTGCAGTCTATAATGGCGAATGACTGCTGTGCACTTCCGTCAGCTTTCACACTGAGCGGAACGGCTTTAATATTCATTTCTATCGGACCATGCAGGCCTCCAGACCAAGAAGGTATGTAAAAATTCCCCGCATTTCCCCGAGGGGAAGAATGTGAAAGTGCGAATGCACGAGTTGAATTTGCGCGGTTCGGTAATGTTCGCGAAAGAGAGATCACACACACACACACAACTACAAAGAAAGAAAGATGCATTTATTCACAGACACCTATTTGTGTTGTCGTTGTACTTGATTGCTAGAGCGGATATCAGCTTTGAAATTTCGTGTCAGTACTCCTTTAAGCAGGTGCATTAGCCCTTCTCACGCCCGATTCTTGGCCAATCCCCCACGTGGGTATGTGCCTTGTCAGCGGCCAGGCAGCGCGCGCCCATCTCCCCCCGTTGCCAAGGAAGACGAGGAGATTCCTGGCCAATCCCCCACGTGGGTATGTGCCATGTCAGCGGCCAGGCTGCGCGCGCCCATCTCCACGTGCGCGGACACATCCGGTGGACGCAGGTTCAGGGTCGCTTAAGAAGTGCATTGCACTTAAAACGCAATTACATACATGTGACTGCTTGGGAATATGAAAGGCTGTTGAGCTGAACGGGCGTCTTACCTCGTGAACCCTGAAGCCAGCCACATGAGTTTTAACTCGCAGCGTAAATGCGGATTGCGAGAGAACTTGGGGTTCTCGAAAGACCCACACCACCCTCTTCTCTCCCTATAAGATCCGACGGACATATTGAGGAATAATATTTATTAGAATATTTCTTGGAATAACATTGAGATGTGAGTTCGAAGCGGCGTATACGTTTTGACGTGCGCTCAAAGCACGGCCGGTACGACGAAAAAGGGCAGGAATTCTCTTCCTTTTTACAGGATCACTATCAGTCATATGTCTTCGGCCCCGCAAAGCATTTTTCATGCCGGGCCTCATTGTTTCATTTAAAATTTAACCCAGCAAGCATTGCTTCATTTATAACTTACCCCAGCAAGCATTCTCGGAACGCCGCCCTGTTTCTTGTTTTCCACGAAGCGCTGTATTCATGCTCATTTTTCTCCAATTCAGCACGGACGGCCCCCTTTGTCTGTTTGTGGCAGTTTACAAGGCTGTTTCTTTTTCTCCCAGACAGATAATTTACTCCTGCGGAAAGACTGCCACCCTTGAGTTCACGGAATGACACCACATCTTAGTTCCCAACAGCCCTTCATTCATGACTGACCGAAATGTACTTTGCGAAATTAGGTTACAATAGGCGTTGCCCTGTGCAAGCCAAACGAGCTGCCTCAAAAAAATAGTGCAGTGGATTGCTTTCTCCTCCCATTCTTTTTTTTTTTTTTTTTCGCTCCTACCAGCTTACAGATTTTCCTCAAGAACACGCGCGCACCGCTACGGCCGGGGTACTTAGCGTTATTAGGTAGAAAAATGAGCACACTTTCGCACTTCCGAGACTTATCTTCTGGCCTGCAACGTTCCTCTTCTTCTCCCCCTTTCGGTCACGCCTCGCCTTCGCCTAGGAAGGGAGATAAGCGCTGAGCTCGCTGGCCGTAGCCGAGGCCCGCGCGTGCAGGGACCTGCCTTATTGTGAGCACGGCGTGGCTCTGGGAGGTTATTACGCCTCCTTAGCTCCCTCGCCTTCGCGGCGCAGAAATTTCCTTCCTTCGCTTTACGTCGCTGTTGAATGAGCGACGAAGCGCGCCTTTTTTTGTGTGGGGAGAACAGCACTCGCCCTCTCTCCGGGTTTCGAAGCACTTAGAGCAGGCCTAATGAGCTGTTGATTTAGTCCGCGTCCCGAGCCTCAGTTCCCTCTGTTAGGGACTATGAAAGTATGAAAATAATGTTTTCAGAAGAGGACATAAACTTACGGGAAGGACTTTCAGTGAGCTGGGGAGTGGCGCTGGAGAGCGGATGCCCGTTTTACGAGGATGGATAGAAGAAGGCGATGCAGAAAAGGATACAAAATAGGGAGCAAGTGTCGCCACGACTGGTTACGGTCCGCACACGCTGCGCACGGCACTACGCAAGGGCGTTCAATTCGTTAAAAACGAAAGCCCATTCTCTCAAAGAAAGATGGTTCAAACCCGAAGCTTTCTCCCATGCAATCAAAAGGAAAGTCCAAGTCCGAAATCCAAACTCCTTCGATGGTGTCCGAATGGCGCAGTCGGGCAGACGTCGGCTTCATAACGCGAGAGACCGAGGTTGGATTCCGAACACGGGAAGAGTTTTTAAAAGTGGAGCTGTGGGATTGCAGGAAAAAATGCCAAGAAAACACGAACGCTCGTGGTCGCGTGCCCAGCGGCGACCGCCGAACGTCCGCTGCACGCGCCCTGGCTTCAAAAAAAAAAAAAAAAAAGAAACAAAATGAAGAACAACGGGCTAAAACCAGATGGAGCGAGAAAATGGCGAGCGCTCGTGAGGCGTGCCTCACGGGGAACGCGGAGTCCCCGCTCTCGCAGTGGCTTTAGCAAAAAAATATCTAGCGCTGTCGCCAAGCGCTAACGCGCAGGTAAAAAAATTCCAGCGCTAATGCTAGGGGGAGGTCACCGCGACCGTCGCATTCTCTAAAAGCCAGTATGGATGATCGGAGACACGGCTTCGAGTGTGCCACTCCTTTGTAGGACGACTTCGTCACTCCTTCGTCAGATCCCGATACCGCTGCCTCGAGTCGATGACGAAGAGCTGGTGGCAGCCTGCAATGCTGAGGATGACTTTGCATTCACCACTTGCCGCGGAGAAGAGGACGACCTCTTTGGTGCATATGACGACGATTACTAGCACCCCAACTATGCAAATAAACAATGATACTGAAACTTAATTATGTGTCCTGCAATGCTCGCCTCCAACAGCTTCGCCATTCAACTCCTGCGGGTGGATGCAAGGTTCCCTGAATTTTTTCCCTGAGGCACTGGCCTTTGTGGAAACACAGTGTGCAAGTTGACTTTCCTGCGGTGAGTTTTGGCTAAATTGCGGCACAAGTGTGGCCCCGCGTTTTACCATCATCATGATAACCATCATGTGCTCTCGCATTGTGTAAAGTAGGATTTCCTGCACTGCGTTTCCGTGTTCAACACCACCAGTGAGACATATAGAATGCTACGCCCTGCGTAGCCACACGGGAATTGAACGCGACAGTCTTGTAGCGCTTCAAGAGAGCATGAGTTCGGCGGTTAACATAGATGTCCGCGGTTACCAGCAGGGTTTAGGACGGAAATATTTCTGCTTGAAGTGTTCGCAGAAAGGATCAGCGAATTTTACGGAAAACTTCAAAGGTGGGACGTAGAGGTTAGGGCCTGTGGTTGAATTACGCAAGGTGCTATAGCATGCGCTTCGACATATTTTTCGCAACTGGGGGTTCTCGGACAAAATATAGGCAAAGGCTGGCCGGAACTTCGGCGAGGACTCGACGAGGCTCACAACACTATCATATTTTGCTCCATTTCTGCTGGTCCGGTGCTTATGACCACATGATCAGTGCAAGAGGATCGTACCAGCTTGACGGGCCGAACAATAGAGGCAGATCAACATACCCTCAAGGGCAGAAATTCCTTGCAAGATAGCTTATCTAAAGTCAATATTCTTTCAGCACCTTATGATTATCAATAGTCGCGATAAAATATATTTTATGAACATTGCCCTTCTTTTTATTCATTCTTTCACCTTGGAGTCATGCCTCGCCTTCCGTTGACATGGCTGAAAAACACCCCTACACTGCCTGCAGAAAGGCGGGAAGGCACACACACAAAAAAAAATGACCTATCCTGTCGGACTAACACTTCATTGTTTTACAATCAATTTAAAAGATTCAGATGGGGAGGCTACCAAGCGCCAGAGTTTCCAGTGGTTTCTTGACGCGAGCTGAAGTGACACTCGTGCAGTCGTTTTCTTTTTTTTTTTTTTCGGCCGTAACCACAATAACCTGTGGACAAGACAAGTAGTAGAGTTTGCGAACTCGTTCGAAACCTCACAGTGCACAAGCCAGTGTGCCGCCACGGCGGATTGGCAAATTGTTTTTGTCCCTGCGGCGGCTTTGACGAATGCTGCGACATCAGCCCGTTCTAGTGTTGTGTACGGTCCACGACCGTGGAAACGCGCGCTGCTGTGTGCTGTGGAACTGTTATATCTTCCCATTAGGTAGCCATGCATTTGTACGCCCAATAAATGTTTAAATAAATAAATAAATAAATAAAAATGGGGCTTGCCCATTGCAATTTGGAAAGGGCATTTTGTTCGCCGCCCGCTCAAATTAAAAGCAAAATAAGCTTTTATGAACGGCGCATTTCCCGCGAAACCTGTGCACCAATGTCTTCTTATGTCGGTAAGTATATCTTCTTGTTTTCGACTAGCAAGAAAAATCAAGCGATTTTGAAGGAGCAAAAAAACTAGGCAGGGACAGGCATAGAACCTCGTGCGGCGCAGGCAGAAGGACAAGTGAGGGCGCAGAAGCAGTATGGAGCAAAGGAGAAATTGCTGAATTCTGAAAGGAAAGAAAAATCAATGAATAAACGAAGTAGTGCTAATGGTAGAAGTGAAATTAGGCCCGAGGGGTCACAGAAGGACGCGCTATGGACCAGAACAGCAATAGAGGTCGACGTCTAAGACCCTTTAGATGAATAGATAAATGGCGTGAAGACGACAAGTAGGAAACTGAAGGAAGCCATGTGGCGACATTGAGCGAAGCACCACGAAGCAGCGCGGTGGTGTCTGGCAAAACAAAACGAGGGCAGTGGCATTGAAGGACATGAATGACGCGCCACACATCCCATCGCATCTCGATTATGTGTGTAGCGACAGGAGAGCGAAAATGCTGAAAGTTTAAAAGCACTGAATTTGTTCACAATAAATCAGTTTATCGATTCCCAGTACTTTGGCATGCTTGCTTGTATAATTAAACAACCAACATTAAAATGCATGCAAGTATCGGTATCCGCACCCACGCCACGACATGCAGGAACACGCCCCCATGCTACGGGACCTGGTGTAATCGATCGCAGTTTCGGGGCCAAGTGACAGACTCCAGGGACGAACTTTAAGCCAAACTTTGCTAGACATCGGTCTTCAGGGTGTCGGCAGTACCGCTATATCGTCGAAAAGGGAGCATAATGTGCCTTTGTATTAAGGCAAAAGCCAAATGCCGCAGGAGTCTAAAAATCGGGCGTTGTACATCCCGAAAGGCTTGAAAATTCCACGTACCGCGAGCCGTCGTCATAATAAATACATTACTATAAGCACTGAAGTCGTAATATTTTTGAGTGCGAAATGGTTATGGCTTCTCCTGGCGATACTTATAAAAGACACTCTCTTTGCATCTGTTTCTTCGCTTTCTTTTTTTCGTCCTCCGCGACTTCCCCTTCCGTCTCTGATTGGGCCTTGTTGGCGTATCTGCATGGCTGACCGCGCTTACGCGGTGGAAAAACTGGTTCTTACATCCAACGTAGAAGCGCTCTTCACCGCAAGACACGGCGCGAATCACTTTGACAGACAGACTGGGGGCACGCCAGGCTGCACCACCAATTTCAACGTTTTCTGTGGCTGGGGTGCATAGGAGACCCGAAATCCTGCTCTCATCACGTGCCGTCACGTGCCCCTCGTTTCCATCGGCTGCGCCGCCACGGGCCCGATGGCTTATGTAGTAGGCCAACCCCCAGTCAGCCAGAAATGGGAGCCGCTGTAGCAGAGGGGTTGAGTGCTTGTCTCACACCCCCAAGGCCTGCTGTCTATTCCCACCCACACCGAAATGTCCCAGATCTTTATTTTAAAGGACTTAATTCACTGTTTTGACAGGAACTTTCCTGGGAAGCTTGATGCCAGCCCTTGAATTTTTTTATGTATTCTCTGTACTTATGCACATTGGCCATGTTCAGAACCATCGCTAGGTCCCGCCGACGTCGCCGTATTCTCACGCAAAAGGGCATAAATGCTTTCCCATTAAAATTCCGTAGCGGAAACCCAGAACTAAGTCGTGCCCCTTGTGGCTCCATAGCGATTGATTGAGAAAACTGGCACATCGTGCTTACGTCTCTCTCGTCTCTTTGCTTTCATTGCTTAACAGATCGCAGACCATTAGGCACTTCGTGCTGAGAAGCTACGGATCTGTAATAGTGTTGCTTCATTAAAGAGTAGAGAAGCCTTTGAGAAGTATCCAAAAGGGGAGCTGTAATGTTTTCACGTTCGACGCACATAAGCAGGCTTAAATGCCCCGAGGAATTTATAACCAACGTCAAGCGGACGCAATTGTAATGAACCATGATTCGTGGGGCCCCGAATAAAAAACAAGGCATACACGTGGAAATTGTTGGGAAGATTACGTTCCGTGCTTTTTGCTTCCTCTAGCTCAGTGTAAGTTTCTGTATTCTGGAAACACTCATTGGTCTAATTTCACTACTTGGCGAGTTTCAGCCACAAAGATAAAAACTCGCTGACAGTCACGTTCACTGTGCAAGTGAGCGAGAGATGTATGATAAATGGTTTACCATTCAGTTTCCTAAACCCGCAATAGTAACCGCTAAATTTGTTGCCGAGCCCCCAGTGAACATCTCCGTGGTAAGATAGCTTCTTCAAAGGTTCCACTGAAGGCTTATCTGCGTGGAGTGTTATGTAAGCGTTCTTATCTTGTAAGGAGCAACTTGAAGCAAGTGTGTATGAACTTGTCTCGAGTTGAACTTGCCGTGGCTACCACCCCACAAATAATAAAATGAATAACGATAAAAAATTGATAAGCATCTTCGCGCGGGGAAATGCACCTACCATGGCGTTATGTCGGTAGCTGTGTTTTTCTGTGCCATTGAAAGAAAAAGCACTGGCAAGAACCTCGAAGTCACTCCTTCCTTTTTTTCCCCCTTTCAACACCTTTCCTTTAAGGGTTTGGCGGGAGTGTCGGATTGTAAGCAACGCAAAAGACAGCACAGTTGAACCCCGTTGACACGTTTTTCACCGGACCAGGAAAACAAAACGTAACAACCACGAAAACGCAGCAGCGAGTAAACCTTCCAAAATAAAAGAACACCATGAATTTCTGCAACTTTGGCTTCCGAACCTCAAAAAAAAAAAAAAAAAAGAATGTAGGATTGCCTCTTTTTGCGATCGCTGGAAGACACCACGTGTGGCAATGCAAGGTCCTTAGCGATGTCTACTCTCTTCCGCGCCGGCTGCTTGTCTACTGCGTTTAGTATGTCAAGCTTTTCCTTAAGGAAAAGCGCCTCCCGTTTTCGCGACGCCATCAAGGCACGAGAAAGTTCGCGGTTGCTCAAAGCTTGAAGCGCACGATGACGACGAGAGCGCGTACTATTCTTGCGGTGGTGCTTTATGGCAAACACGCACTTCCGGCATTTTCCTTCCCCCTTACACTGGGAGCAGGCCCTGGAGAGCTCCGACCCGGAAGTACAGTTGGCACTAACCAACCGGGCCGCCCAGGTCGCGGAGAACATCGCATCCTCCGCCACCTCTTTCCTCGAGACCCACTTTGCAAATAAAGTGTTTCTCCTCCTCCTCCGGCATTCCGAAGTGAAACTTCCGTTGTAAGCGCAGTTATGATGGTGATAGCATAGAGCAACATACGACCACCTAGTGGTGACGAATCCCACCCGCGTGCGGCTTCATGCAGTCCGTTCCGGAGCCAAGCCTGGCCAAGCAAGGCTCGTCAACGTCAAGATGGCGGTACGCGCAAGTTGCCCAAGCGGCTTCGGAGTGTCAGATTGCGACGCATGATCCGGGAACGTACTCTGAACCACGACGTAACAGCGAGAATTTTAATACATGGGACTCTATGTGAGCAGCGCCGGGGCTAGACAAAAGCAGGGCTGGGCAGGAAACTTCAAAATGTATTCTGGAATACAGATATCGCGATACATGCGCTGGGCGCCTAAAATACAGATACTAAGATACATGTAAATTAGACGTGACGGGATATTTCTGAGATACTTGCTCAATTTGCACAAAAAAGTATTCTGGAATACAGATACAAGATACAGATACAGATACTGAAATACTTTTTTTATTTCGGCGACGTTCGTTTATAAAAGACATTTACAATACTAACACAGATACAAACTATGTATACATACATGACAGGGTATAACTGACGTGCAGGTACTTGCAAGCAGTTGTGAACAAGTCAAAGAAAAGAGCAGCAAGTACAAGTGAATGCAAAAACAAAAGAAAATGAAATAACGACAAGACTAATAATACACAATAATCATAAGTTTACACAATCATGCGGCGGAGGTCTTTAAAATAAATTGATATTGCATCTTCGTTTTTATGTTTAACTAGGTCATTTACCATAATAAGTCGAAATTTCAGCGGTTGGTTACACTTACGCAAAAGCAGCTTCTCAAACAGGCTGTCTTCTAGACAACGTCGATTGGGTCTGAGCACGAGGCTCGCAAACAAGAAAAGTCTCTCAACCGGTGCAGAAGAACACAAGTTTGTGTTGTAATGAACGAACACCGACTTAATGGCTGGGAAGTCCTGACACATAGCGAAATCCTTCCTCGGGACGTCAAGGTACCGAAAAACTTCCGCTCGAACGTGCGTCTGCTCTGACCGTCCTGATGTCGGGAAGTCTTCCTCTTCGAAGTCGTAGAAGCCGTGGTACATCGGAGCTGATGACGTATCGTCGTAAGAGTTCTTATGGTCCGGTCCATGAGCTTCTGCTGCTCGCAAGAGCAAGCTTTCGAAGTCTGAAGCTCTCGGAACTTCGTTTGGGGCCCACCGCATTTTGAAGTATGGGTGCGAGCACGATGCAATTATTGCGTCTTCATTTTCCATCCTTAAGAGGCCAGGGAACCGCTTCTGCAAGCCCTAGAGGCTGCTGTCTAGTATCACTGATCCGTGTCGTCTCTTTCCTTTCTGCGCAAGCAGCTTTTTTTCTACTGTGACGATGGTTCGCAGAACCTCTCCGTAGTATCCGCTGCGGCTTTTCTGCAATACATCAATTGCTGCAAAATATAGAATACAAAATGATTTGTCAATTTGCAAGCTATTTCCAACACTGCCGCCCACAGAAGGAAGTCAGGCGGTGTGGCGCCAACCTAAAAAGAAGCCGACTTCTTATGAGACAAGAAGATAAATGTAACGAGATACTTTTCGGCGCCGGAGTATAGCGATATGTTCGATACACCGTAAAAGTATTTCACTACCGAGATACAAATACATTTTTCAAATGTATTTCGATACTGAAATACAGATACTCAAAAGTATCTCTGAGATACTATCGCGATATCCTAGTATCGCGATACCGCCCAGCCCTGGACAAAAGCAATGTAGCAGCCGGGAAAACGCAGCTCTGAGTAACGTAAGAGCGGGGTTCTACTCTATAAAGGTATTATCGCGGGAGAAACGTGCACAAAAAATGCAGCCCGATGGTAAGCCTTGCGTTTCTGCGTGCAATTTAACTTTTTCAACACTAACGGGGTCACCGTCGAGTTTTTAACGCTGCATGCTGCGAGGAAACTGGTATACGTCCGTGCGGCACGAATAACACTTATGCAGGCATTACGAAGAGCGGAAGTGTAATTTTGAAACATTTCACAAATTTCTTGAATAACCAAACAAAGCAGTGAGTGTTTCAATAGCAAATTAGTTTTGATTGTCGGAAAGTTTCAACTCCTTATATAACGTTTTCTGCGATTTCTTAAGCACAGGTTTCTCAGCGGAACACACTGTTGACAATGCACGTGAAACTTTCTTTTTACTTTTCTTGGTGCTTTTAAGATGAGCGCTCTTGTATGAACTTGGCTTGTGCCAAGTATTTCACCATTTTAAAATTTTCTCAATTTTTTTCTTTTCAGGTGAGTCGGTTTCGGCGCATCTAAGTGGGGTACGCATATTTGGTAAGTTGTGACAAAAAATGTATTGCATGGATCTCTTTAACCTTACGCTGCTAGTAAATGGACTTCAGGTGAAACAAAAATTAGATGAAACGAAGATGCAGGGAACACTTTAGTAAAGTAGAACTCCAATATCCTACCTGCATCAGAAATGTTCAGATTTTTTACATTCGACAATATTCCTGCGTTGACTAGTCGCACACTTCCAAATGAGAAATAGTATAGCATGAGGGGTACAGGACGCCATGGCCGCCTTGCCGTTCTTATTTTTTGTCTTTTGAAGTTCCCCACATTTTTTATGCACACTTTCAAGCGAACTTTTACGCTTTCTACGGGCGACGAACTTAAACACCAGACTACAGACTGAACGCCTCCTGTGTCAATCAGTGTCTGTGCTTCAGCGCTGGGCATACGTGTCTACTCCAACTTCTCTTCATTCTTTCTTTTCTCTTTTTTTGCCTATTTTCCCTTTTTTACGTGAAGGATAGCTAACTAGGCTCTAGCCAGGTTAAATTTCCTGCCTTCCTTCTACACCCTTCCTTCCTTCCTTCCTTCCTTCCTTCCTTCCTTCCTTCAAGCGCCCTTTGAGTATCGAAACCATTTTCCAGAGCTCATGTTAGTCCGTTCTTGTGTATTCTACCACTTAGGTATGCAAATAAAGAAGTAGCCTAAATGCTCACTTAAATTACTAATGAACTCTGAACCTAAATAGCTAGCTGACTAGCTAATCATTAAGTAATGAACATAAAAAGACAACTGAATCATTTTCTCAGTATATGTATGTTAGTTACTCGAGCCTAACTTTTTCTTGGTTGTTATACAGTCAAATCTCGTCACTACGAACCCCACATCAACGATTTTCTCAAATTTACGAATATTGTAAGAACCCCCAACAGATGGGCTACATTTTCAGAGTAAAAATATTTCGCAACTACGAATTTCAATATCGCGCATATTTCAGTATAACGCACATAATTTTTTTCCCAGTTCTAATCGCGGAACATCAGTATCACGAATTCAGCTAAAAGTAACACCGCCGAAACTCTCGCGTGAAACAGAAAACGCCGTTTCTCTGTGCATTCACCGAGTGCAGTCACTATCATCATCACCATGTCGAGTGCCAACAGCTAGCGCCACCACAAAGCTGTGGTTTAATGTTCAGCAGCTTAGGAGGCCTATCTGCGTTTTCTTCTTTTCTCTGTCGTTGAGTTGGGTGTCCATGGCCGGTCGGTCGTTTTAAATGCGAAGGCATTTCTTAGCCGCAGGTTGTCTTGCATCGTTGAGCGGCGTGCGCCTAGCAACAGCTGTGGCGCGCGCCTAGCAACCGGAGCAGGTGCGGAGTAGCGGAGGGCAAGGGAGAGGAGGAGCGCGCTCGGCGTGTGAGGGCGCTCGCATCGCGGAGCTCGGGCGGAGTAGCGGAGAGTGAGTGGAGAGGAGGAGCGCGCTCGGCGTGTGAGGGCGCTCGCATCGTGGAGCTTGGGGCGGAGAGAGAGCTCGCGCGCGGGCTGGCGCGGGTCTCGCTCTCCTCTCCGCGTACCCCTCTTCGCTCGCTGACCATATAAATGCAGGGAGCGCGCGCCTCTCTCCGTGACTGCTTGCCGACTGGCGCCTTGATAGCGATGGAAGTCGGTGAAGTCTAATCCCTCGCGGCAACGATACCGCAAAGAAGAATTCGGTGCACCCGATGCATTCGCATTTCCGCACGATCCCCTTCGGGGAGGTGGCGGGATTTTTTTCCCCGCTGCTTGCTTGTGCGCGCAGGTATTTCTTTGTTGTGGGTAATTTTGCTGCGAAGTTCGTGCGAGATCCAAACATGAATGCTGCTAGGGACGAAGCAAAGAAGAAGCGAGAGCAGTCAGCATTTTTAGTGACGACGACGACGCGAAGGTGAGGTTCATCGAACAGGGAAGAAGGTGAGATCGTTTCGAGCATTGGTGTTTTAGAGCACATAAACAAATTGAGCACTTTCATTGCTCGGTGCAATGAGGTACCCGATGGGGTATTATATGAGGTGGAATATGTAGAGACATTCCTAATCGGTCATGTGTGCTGCACTCGGCAGAAGAAAATAGCTGATTTCTTCAAATAAACCAGCTTTGAAATCAGCGCAACATTTTTATTTGAACGTTTGCCTGTCTGCACGCGCGCCTACTGCTAACGTACGTCGTTTTCATTCCTAGGTTTGAGCACTGGCTTATAACAACCAGTTTTTCACTACAACGATATTTCAAAATAGCGAATGGTTTTCGGCGGTCCCGCGTGATTCGTTATGTCGAGATTTGACTGTACTAACCTGCCTTTTATCCGTGTTCCACAAGCAAGACCTCTTCGCTGATTTCGCCTGCTTCTGTTCTTGCTGGTCCCCACCCCTTCTTCCCTTTGCTCATGCAAACTGCCCTTGTGGCAAAAAAAACCTGCGATAGAGAGAACAACGTTCTAAATGATGAATATTTCACTATCGACCTTCATAGTTAACGTCAGCTTCAGAAGCAGCTAACAATGTGGTATATAATACTATTTGCAAGCCAAAGTCTTTCTAAATTTTTTGCGGGACAAAATTTGCTTGGTTCCCGCCGGTCGCGCCCTGCCTTCATCCTAAACTTTCATATTCATTTTTTGTTAATGCTGTTCACATACACACTCAACACATTTGTAGATTTGGCGTGTGTTGTATATTTGTGATGCTTAGAGTAAGCACCTTTATCATTATGCGTATTTATCAAACGTATTCCTATCTAATACAAGCGGTTTTAGTGTCCTAGTTGTAGACACACCCAATATAACGACGCCCGATTGCAGCGGCTGACAAGGTGAATTAAGAAGTTGCATTGCATTTTGAACACATTGAGCTGTGTACTCTAACATCGTGTTGAAAAACAACCTCCAGGGTATATGTGGGCTCTGGTTGCTTGATTTACCCGCCTTGCTCGCATTTATTACGTGGTGTCAACCGTGCGTTAATATTTTAATAGTGACCCGCCGCGGTGGCTCAGTGGCTAAGGCGTTGCGCTGCTGAGCACGAGGTCGCGGGTTCGATTCCCGGCCGCGGCGGCCGCTTTTCTGATGGAGGCGAAAAGCAAAAACGCCCGTGTGTACGAGATTTCGGCGCACGATGAAGATCCCCAGGTGGTCAAAATTAATCCGGAGCCCTCCACTACGGCGCGCCTCATCGCCTGCGTTGCGTCGGCGCGGTAAACCCTACAATCAATCAATATTTTAATAGTTGCTAGCAGCGTGATGGTACAACTGAAGCGTTTGACATTTGCTGTGGACTTACCCAAGCCTTAGAGACGCCTGAACGCAACACCTCCGATGCACAGGGCTACATCCTGGCAGACCCCCAGATCTTAAGCGCTGGATATGGGGCACCCTGCACCGGTCTCTTCTTGAATTTTTGCACGTTCCGAGTGCAGCGATGTACATATTAAAACATTTTCTTATGCCGTAGGGCAATCTTTCGCACACAAAAAAAGAAGCGTTTTGCTTTCATCCACATCAGGACACTCTCGAGGGCTGTCGCTGGATGAAGTTTTAAACATACATACTGCTATGTTCAGTGGTTACCGCTTAGAATAAGCAACAGCAAATTACCTCGAATCGCAGCATTGAATCCCTGTTGCAGTGCAGGGTTCCATAACATACGAAGAGAGATAGAGAGAATCGAGAAGAGGAGTGGGGGCGAGTCCTCAGTCTAAGACCCCTGTGTGCATGCTCTCACAGCCTCAAGAACCGTCAACGTCAGCAGGCCCTCATCTACGAAGTAGGAGTTGGTCACAGCTCTCTCCTAAGGCTCGTAAGAAGAATACGAGGAATTACGCGAATGTAGTGGGGCGTGGCCGCAGCCCCCACTATATAAAGAGCGTCCCAAGTTCTTCGCAGAAGCGACGTAGCGAGGAATATATGGTGGGTTGCAATATATGGCCTTTAGTGGAATGGGGGAAGTTGCTTCACTGGCGGGGAGGTCAGGTGTACTAACTTATAATGATGTGTTATCTCGCGATATGTGATCAAAGGAATCGTCCTGTCCTGCTCGCTTCTCAGGCTCCGGCGGAATCACTATCGGGCCAACGGGTGGGCGGTTGCGTTGGCCGAAACGGGAGAGCAGGCGGAGGCCCGTATGATCATGATGCATCTGTCTGGTGGACGTTGGTAGATGATTCGGTGTGTTGTCGGTGAATTCGCCCAAACGCGAAGTTACGGCACGCTTCCTACGAATCTGTAATGATTACTTCGGCTGTAGTTTGCGCTATGGTGAGAGCAATATCACCGCCTCTTCCGATCGTAAGGGGTCGTATGTGGGTGGTGTAGGCTGGCCACGTGCTTATTCGGCTGGTCTACTGCGGCCATCGTATCTCTTACGCCGGGATACAGAGGCGCATTCGTGTATGCGGTGGTTCACACAACGTTCACACACTACGGGGACAATTAAGCAGCAGTATTCTGAGTATTCTTTTTAATCCCAGCTGAGTATTCTTTAAACAGCTGAGTATTCCTTTAAATCCCAAGGCGGGGGGCAGTTGAGTTTTCTTGAGTAATCTTGAGTAACGCGGTGGTTCTCACACTACGGGGACAAGCAGCACTGTTTTGGTATTCTGAGTATTCTTGAGTAATACCATCTGAGTATTATTTAAACAGCTGAGTATTATTTTTAATCCCAAAGCGGGGGTCAGTGTTTGGAATATATTTCGAAGTTACTGGATTTGAAAGTTGAAATCGCGTGATCTTTCATCATGTCCACCATTGACCTCAGACCCTGCCCGTACACGCGTGGTTCCCAGCCCGCAAAACGCAGCCGTGACTAACTGGGACCGTCACAGCACTGCCAAGCCGTCGTCCCCATTCTGTTATCTATTGATCCCCTTCTAACAGGGTTCTCCACTGGCCGCGTTTATCGACGCCTATTTTCTTCATGCCGTAATGCAACCTTTCATTATTTTATTCTTATTCAATAGGTAAACGTCATTGAGAGTGCTCAATAGCTGTACCGCTCGTATATATTCAAAATGAACTCGCTGAGATGGCAAGCTCCGCCAAAGTTGGCGAGCATACCAGAAGCGGTCCGAGCGAATCGTTGAGTCCATGTGTTCCTACTTTCGACCGTAGTTATTGGAATAAAAATTCCCATAGTGCTTTCAGTAAGAGAACAATGAAACGTGCATTTTTATTCCAAAAGCTGCGTCACAACAATGATAACCCATTTTCTCTTGTTCTCAGCATTGAATGTGCTCCTTATATAGGAGCACATTCAATGTGCTCCTATATAAGGAGCACATTGTCGAACAGTAATTGTTGTCCGGCCAGAGGAAATTCCCTCCTCTTATTTACCTTTGTATATTTTGTAAAGGGCATAGGCATGTGTCCCGTGCACGAAGTTGGGCTGCCCAGTCCGCTCACAAGCATCATTGCTTAGGTGGGCTGGAATGTATAATGTGTACTTTTCCTGAAATAAAGATTATTATTAAGATTATTATTATTATTATTATTATTATTATTATTATTATTATTATTATTATTATTATTATTATTATTATTATTATTATTATTATTATTATTATTATTATTTTTGCCAGCTGTTGATGCATTTCATTGCTGTCTTATACCTTTTCTGTGCGCCAGCATGACTTGATTGTGTAAAGTCGGTTGGATTGCACTATTTTATTACTAATCTTCTTTGCCGTTTTTTGTAAGTGTTTCTGTCTTTTTTTCTCATTTTTTTTTTTGCTCACTGAGTGTTTATTAGCAAATTGTTGATGTACTACAGTGCTGCATTTTCCCCTCTGAGTGCTCCAGCACGAAGGCCTCCGCTGTTCCTGGGCACTATAATAAACATTGATTGATTGATTGATTGATTACTTTTCGGCAAATTTCCTCGTGCATGGAAGATTGCTCGATTTTTTTCAATATTTAAGTCTGGTGATAAGTCAGCCGTTACCAACTATCACCCAATCTCACTCCTTTGTGTCGCCTCAAAACTCTTTGAGTCAGCTCTGCACAACGTTCTTGCTGCCTGCGTCAAGAACGTTCTGATACCAAATCAGCACGGCTTTTTCTCGGGTCGATCGACGGTTACAAATCTTGCAAGCTTCATGACTCAGGCTTCGGCTGCAGTTTGCGAAAACGGCCAGTTGGGTGTTATCTATTTTGACCTCAGTAAGGCGTTTGATGTAGTGAACCATAAATTATTAATTAACAAGCTTACTATGTCCGGTGTTGATGCAAGCCTTGTTGCCTTGTTGTCCAACTATCTCCTTGACCGGTCCTTTTACGTAGATGTAAACTTCAAAAGGTCTAGTGTTTACACTGCAACGAGTGGTGTACCTCAGGGTTCTGTGCTGGGTCCACTATTGTTTTCTATCTTTATCAATGATGTGTCAACAGTGTTAACAAAATCTTCTTTTCTTCTCTATGCTGATGATGTAAAACTATTTAGGCACATTAGCAGTTTTCAGGACTGCTGTGCCTTGCAGAGGGATGTGTCGGAATTATCGGTCTGGTGCAGCAAAAACTGTCTAATTTTAAATCCAGCTAAAACAAAGGTTGTCACGTACAGCCGGAAAACCCATCGTTTACTGTTTTCCTACAGTTTAGAGGGTGCTCCTTTGCAAAGGGTTGAGGAGATTAGGTACCTCGGAGTTCTTTTCGACAGTACCCTCTCTTTTTCTTCTCATATTAGGCTCATCACCCGGCGAGCGCTCCGAAGTCTTGGAAATGTGTGTCGAATTACAAAGGAATTCTCTTCTCCAGATCCATTTCTAATGCTATACAATGCAATATGTATCCCCCAGTTAGAATATGCTTCTGTTGCCTGGAACGGCATCTCCAAATCTAGTAGTGAATTAATAGAACGTGTGCAGAAGAAGTTTTTATCCATATTTAAGCACCGTCATCACAATCACAGTCCGGGTCCTGATTCTGACTTACCCATAGTTCCTTCCATTCCTTCGTTGACCTGCAGACGTATGCGTGCAGACCTTACATTTCTTCACAAAGTTGTTCATGGTGACCTTTCTTGCGCGGACCTGCTTAACTGTTTAGAGTTTAGTGTTCCACAGAGGCCCACCAGGTCGCATCGCCCTTTCTTGACCGCTGCGCGCAACTCCAATCATTCTCCAGTGCGCAGAATACAGAATTGCTACAACCGCTTCTCTGAACGCCTTGACATCTTTCAAAGCTCCTTTACAATTTACCGTACTGTGCTGTTGAACACAGTATGTTAAACATCTATGATATCTCTGTCGTTCGTTTTTCTTTTTTCTTTTTTTTTTAATTGCTGAAATTTGGTTTCTCTGCGGTTCTGTTTAACCAATATAGTTGCCTGTTTTTGAAACTGTTTACTTATCATGCTTGTCTTATCATTTGTCTCTATACTCTTGTCATTGTTTTTGTCGTCTTACTGTCAAACTTTGTTATCTGCTTGTTGTGTATTCATTACAATAAGCTGAGCCACAAAGGCATCTTCTTTTTTCTTTTTTACCTGTACCCAGTCTCCGCCTGTGCTTTATTTTTGTAATTTTCGCTACTTCAATATGTGTGTGTCTTGTCGCTTGTTTGTTTCTTGCAATATGTTTCTTGTATTTTGTTTTCAGATAACTATCCGTGCGCCAGCACTCAGGCCTCTGGCTGTTCCTGGGCACGTAAATAAACATGATTGATTGATTGATTGATTGATTGATTGATTGATTGATTGATTGATTGATTGATTGATTGATTGATTGATTGATTGATTGATTGATTGAGTGATTGATTGATTATTCAGTATAAATACCACATCAATACCTGAACAGCTAGGTTTTTTCGCGGGCCGATCGACCACTACCAATCTCGTCAACTTCATGCTGCATGCTTCGGAAGCTGTGCAAGGGAGAGGTCAACTTGATGTAGTCTACTTTGATTTAAGCAAGGCTTTTGATGTCGTCTGCCACGAGCTCTTAGCCAAAAAACTATCTGAGCTTGATATACAACCATCCCTAATATCTCTTATACGCAATTATCTATGTGATAGGTCATGTTTCGTGCATGTAAATGGACAGTCATCTCTTTCCTATGAGGTCACCAGTGGTGTCCCTCAGGGCTCAGTTCTCGGGCCACTTCTCTTCTCAATCTTTATAAATGATGTCGCGACAATATTTAATGATTGTAATTTTCTTTTATATGCCGATGATGTAAAAATATTTAAATCTGTTTCCAACTCTGCCTGCTGTTCCGCTCTCCAGAGAGCAATCTCGTCCTTCTCGCATTGGTGCTCATGCAACAAACTCCTCATTAATACATCTAAAACTAAGGTAATGACATACACAAGAAAGACTGACAACATCTTGTTTCCCTGTGACATCAACGGTGAATAACTCCCACGTGTGGTAGAGGTTAATGACCTAGGCGTCACTTTCGACAGTAAACTGAGCTTCTCTCCACATATTCAGGTAATTACTCGTAGAGCTCTTCGATCGCTTGGCGTTGTCTGTCGCGTGTCCAAGGAGTTCAAGGAGCCGATTTCTCTTCTCAAGCTCTACACAACTATATGTCGTCCTCAGCTTGAATATGCATCTGTTGTCTGGAACAGCACGAGCAAAACAAACCGTAAGCTTGTAGAAAGGGTCCAAAATAAGTTCATATCTATCTTCAACCATCGCTTTGGCGATAGTAGTAATTATAACCCTGGATCGCCCTCTTCATTGACGCTATCATGCTTAACTTCCAGGTGGAACAAGGCTGATATTCTCTTCCTCTTTAAAATTATGCACGGCATAGTGTCTTGTGGTGAGCTGCTACAGCATGTTCGTCTTTATGTGCCGCAAAAGTGGACCAGGAAACACGATACCTTTTGCAACCCCATTTGTCTGCGTGTCTTGTGCCCTGTGTTCCGACTGCAATGCACGTACAATCGGTACTCGGATTACCTTGATATATTTAATGATTGCCCTACTCTGTTTCGCAAACATGTCTGTGAGTTTGTATTGGCGTAACTGCCAACTTTTCTTATTCTGCATTTGTCTGTTATCCTTGAGTTCATGCACTTAAATGACTTTCATTCCATAACTTCAACATAAGCTATCCTTTCGTTTTTTTTGTATTTTGTATTTGAAAGATGTGTACATTATGTTTCGTGTGTTTCTGTTTCCGTGCGCCAGCACAAAGGCCCCCCCGGCTGTTCCTGGGCACGCAAATAAATGATTAATTGATTGATTGATTGATTGATTGATTGATTGATTATTATTATTAATATTATTATTATATAGCGGTTCTTAAAACCCGTTATGTACGTTAAAAATGGTGTCGAACAGGGGTGTGCCACTTGTTCAAGAATAAAATGAGAATATGTTTTCACAGTCTCGCTAAAGCCTTTAGGCTTCTGAAATGTTTCCCTGGCATTAGTGGGTCACTGTCAGCGTCGTTCTCCTACCGAGAATGAAGGCAAACCATTGTGAACACAACATTCAGCAGTGAGGAAACGCGAAAAAAGCAGCAGGCAAGTCACTGAAAGCATGCGAATGCGAAGCCTCATTGTTGTCTTTAACGCAGATGAACGACATCGTCGTGGGTGGCGGATGAAGCCGTACTCCTCCCCCTTACGTTGTCCCGAACACACACCCACACATACACGCGCGTGAACGCGTGCGGACACGGTTGCCATTAATATTTCAGGGAGAACGCGCACGAAAGAAAGAACGCAAAGTCACTTCGGGCTCAGCTTATGATCCCAGGCGGACGAAAAGGGAAGGATTGATTGTAGCCATCAGTTTGAGAACTACATAAAATCCACTAATGACGTCTTTCGAACAATGGAGCTTTAAATCTCGCTTTTATTTGAAAGTCGCAAGCAAGCGTACTTCTGGAGTATTTACCCTTCTTGTAGAACTTGGGCATAGAGAACAACGGTTCCGAGACATCCGCCTCTAGCTGCACGTGCCTCTAAGCCCACCTAATTATGCATGAGAAGCCCCGGGGTTTTTCACTAAAGCCGTATACTTGTTCTGAAGCACGTCATTAATGCGCATGACAGTCCGCCCAACTGTGGTGCGGACTGAAGATTTTCGTTCTCGCTTTACGCGGTAGCATATTTATTCTTTCTTTTTTTCGCTCACATTGGGCGCAACTTTCTTTCTGGGGTGTCTTTTCCGCTGTAATCAGACGAATAACCAACCATACAACCAGTAATCGTCCATATATACGTATTCAGCATATAAGCAGGCGAATCGGCAGATGCACATCTTGGAACACATGCACGCTACTAAAAGCTCATAATTAGAAAAGCCTATGAACGTGACCAATCCTACCTTGACACGTACGTACGTTTACTAATGAACTGAATAGTAATTTATAAATTATCTTAGCCCTGTGAAGTAGCTGAGTGACGGCTGCGCTCGTTGCGTTCGCCGGTGCCTTATGCCTAGAGGCCAAATTTTCAGGCATTTAGAAACCATGTTTTAGGCGCCTAAAATAGGCAGGCAAAACAATGTTTTACGCCTGCAACGTCGTGCATTTAGGCACCAAAATTTTTTACTTAAATTCGAATGATTTCAAACATATACGTCCTGTATCTACGATGGATAAACCAAAACTGTTATTCTTTAGGACTGCACAAAGACGCCCACAGTTGAACATAGCCATTCAATTGTTCCATAGAACTGCCGGACTAATGGCGGTCCATTGGCCCAATTAGACAAGCGCATGGTTCACGTTCGTGTTCAATGGCCCCTGTCGCCAGTTCGAGCGTCGCGTTGAGTGAAAGAGGCATTAAAAAGAGTACTTGGAAGCTGGAAATACTGATTAAAAAAGCGCTACTTTATGTCGGCCTGGCGAAATTTAATTATGACACTCCAAAAACAGACACAAATAAGAAACTCAAGAAACGAAGATTTATCAAGAACTTTTTTTTTTGAAATCTCAAATGCTTGAAGAACGTTTACGTTGGTAGGAGTGAACAGCAACCCTCCGCGGTGGCTCAGTGGCTAAGGCGTTGCGCTACTGAGCACGAGGTCGCGGTTTCGATTCCCGGCCGCGGCGGCCCCTTTTCTGATGGAGGCGAACAGCAAAAACGCCGGTGTGTACGAGATTTCGGCGCACATTAAAGATCCCCAGGTGGTCAAAATTAATCCGTAGCCCTCTACTACGGCGCACCTCATCGCCTGCGTTGCGTCGGTGCGTTAAACCCTACTATCAATTGTAGAACGTTGTCACCCAACACACCCAGCACTTATATTAAAGGGTCCAAAGTACTTCAGCCAAAAATTACTGCTCTATGCCCATCAGATAACTTGTAAACTCGCTCAAAACATTTTTTCTCTTTCCTCTCTCTTGACGCTCTTCGACGGCTCGAATTACGTCACTAAGGCCATGTAGTAGCTGTTGACCGGTTTTCCTTCAGTTGCACCAATGAACGCTTTTCGATAGCAACTTTAAAAAACTCCACAAAAACAAAGCAGAAATGGAAGGCGTATCTGTTGCGATGTTCAAATCGTGCAGTGTCGCTCCGTGCTGGCGATAACTATAGCTTTCGCAATGGTTCCAAACGCGAAGGAAAGAGTGAAAGCGCTTATCGTAAGTGTTGGAGGATCCCTTTAACATGCTCTAGCATGAAGGCTGTTTGGTATGACCCTACCAATTGCCTCACATACATTCACATCGTCCAATTGTTCAGGCAAGGCGTCCCAAATTGACCAGATAGTCTTCCACACAGTTAAAGTGCAACTGCAAAACGTCTTTAGCAGCCGAAAATTTCTTTGATGGAAAACTGTGTCTGAGAGCCCGCCGGCAGTGTGAATATTAAGGCGCAAGGAATTGCAGCTGCCCAGGAATGTTTCGCCGTTGGTTTTTCGTTATACGAAAGCTCTGCTAACAATGGCAGGTTCGAGGCGCAACTCTAGAGTTGAAAATAGAGTCGTATTTGAGTACGCCTGTAGAAACGAGCATGCGAATGCACAGAATTGAAGAAATCTGTTCGTAGAGCGCGCTGAACGCAGCCTAATACCCCTTTCGCGAGAGAGATTTACTGAAATTTAGAGCGAAGGTCATTTGCTCTAAATGTCATTAGTTCGGTGCTGCACAAGAATACCGAATGTCATTCGAGGCGATTGGCATTTAGCGGATAAATGAGGTTGGGGAGCTTATTCAGCGGGCCAAATGAGTAGCCTCGACAGCAGTGGCACGTCACTAGACAAGAAGGCTCATTAATGAAGCGAATACGGTTTCCAAAACTGCCAGTAAACCTATTTTCCCTTTCATATTGTTTTTCAAATAAAGAAAGACAAACAATTGCTTACAAAAAAGAAAAATCTCGTCCCCGATGCACGCGCAACTCTGAAAGGTATTTCTTGCTGACTTTTCTCAGTTTCTACTGTCTGCTTATGTCACCTACTACGGTAATTTTATTCGTTTTAATTAAACGCAGAATTATTTGTTTTTTGTTTTTTTTGAAAAAGACTCTAATGTATGAACATATTCTAGACGCACTTGAACTATAATTCTTAAATTTTGTGAGATTGCTAATCGTAGCCGCTATGACTATAAAATTACATTTATTTCGCCGTCTAGACCGAACGCCATTAACACGTAATGTCATTCACTTTGAATGACATTAGATCTGCCGTTTGACAGGGCTGTAGGTATTATTTTGAGATTTGTGCAAACAATAGTAATAACCACCACCTCCAGATTTTCGTATTCAAAATTGTGCCTCTTGTCAGTGCGTCCCATTCCACTGCTGCCATAACCCGCCGCGGTGGCTCAGTGGCTAAGGCGTTGCGCTGCTGAGCACGAGGTCGCGGGTTCGATTCCCGGCCACGGCGGCCGCTTTTCTGATGGAGGCGAAAAGCGAAGGCACCCGGGTGTACGAGATTTCGGCACACGTAAAGGTATCCAGATGGCCAAAATTAATCCGGAGCCCTCCACTGCAGCGCACCTCATAGCCTGCGTTGCGTCGGCGCGTTAAACCCTACAATCAATCAACCACTGCTGCCAGCGGTTGTTCTGCCGGAGTTGGCTGAACTATAGGAGTAGGTTGAGCCCATTAGAGTTTCCAACAGCCAGTGCTAGCTATTTTGAACATAGGCATTGAAAGACACTTACAGGCACGTAGGCACAAACGCCACAATGGGCACTATAAAAACACCTTAAACGTCCTTCTTAACCTTAAATTCATGCTTGTATGTCAAAGTGGCGCGGTAGGAGAGCAAGGAACAAAATATGCATTTGCCTAACATTCGGTCTCTACTCATGACCAATGCTCATTTGCTAGACGTGTTCCGCAGCGTGAGCATGCGCGTCAGAAAGAAAGGCGAAGGCGTCTGTTGCTTAGGCAACGCCTGGGCACGCGAAAAGAGAGAGAGAGAGAGAGAGAGAGAGAGAGAGAGAGAGAGAGAGAGAGAGAGAGAGAGAGAGAGAGAGAGAGAGAGAGAGAGAGAGAGAGAGAGAGCAGTGGCCGCAGCAGTTCAGCGTCGGCTGGCAAGGACACGTCCTGCTGCTCTCCTGGGCTGTCTAGGCCAGCGATCTCCTGACGAAGTTAGGGGCCGAAGAACGCAGTTGCATGAGCTTAGAACAAACATCTCCCGCAGAGCAAAACGCGAAGGAGCACTCAGCGACAGACGGTTGGACATCAAAGCTTCCACATGTCAACTCAAATATGTTACCTTCCGCATTTTTATCCGTTTAGTTTCAACGGCAAAGCTCTGTTGCTTTTTACATAAATATTTGAAGTTGGCTTCGTTTTTCTTCTGCTGCCGCCCTCCATTTTGGGGAGACGTAAAAGGGTACGTGGCCGATAAATCGACCAAAGCAAGCAGGCCAGTGGCAGTGCACCGAATGACTCCAGAAAGCTGGCCCCGCCCTCCGCGGTGCCGCCACCCAATTGGTGAGAGAGAGAACGATATTTAATGAAACTGGCGATGTCAGCCGAGCTAAGTTGCCTGGCTTGCTACGCCAGATAAATGTGACGACGATGACGATTATAATGATGAAGAGGAGTACATAAGATTTTAATTATTTACAAAGTCTTATCAAAACTTGTGTGTTTTAAAGTACGCCCATAAGGCTTTCGTAGCGCGGGCGGCACGTTTGGAAGAATTCCAAGGACCCGGCCCAGAGACACGGCGAGAGACACTCCTTTGCGTTCTAAAGCGCGCACAATCACAAATGAGGTGTTGCAGATCTTCACGGACATCACACTGTGGGCCCAGAGGCGAGGTAGATTGGTGGATCTTGTAACAGAAGTATCGCTTGTAAGCGACATTCAACCGCAAGCGGGAGAGTACGGCTTCATCGTGCTGGAATAGTCCAGGCGGCATCTTAAAATTACAATGTGGTTCGATACAGTAGAGGGGCGCGTAATGACGGAATGCGACTGTCTAAATAGATCGCTGCATGCTCCATGCCACAATGGATGCAAGTGCTGAAGCATCTTTCCGAGAAAATGGCACCGGTATTTTTTATCCACGTTGGTGATGCACTGTAAATGCTGCAACGTCCGTCTTCACATTTCCAGTTATCCCGCAGTAGGCAGGGAGCCACTGGAGTGCTATTTGATGGTGCGCTTGTAGATCCATAGAGAGTACGAAGTATTACGTCGCAGGGCTACTCGTCGCCTCGTCGCTTTCGGCAATGTTTGCCACTGGCAATGTTTGCGGCAACCTTTGTCACTGGCTGCAGTATATAGTGTATGCGCTGGTGTTAGGAGAGGACCATAGCGATCACGGTCACCCGCAGTGTTCATTTAGCAGAAATTGAACAACAAAGCCGAAACCTTGATTGAAACCGAAAAACACACAAAGGTGACCGACTATGGTAGTGAGTTACCCAATTATATATTGTTCACAAGTCGAAGTTTGGTTCTTTAGAAAAAAAGCGCTCACCAGGCTGCCGGCAGCAGTAATTTTGGATTCAAATGTTTCTGTCTTACTGCTATTTTAGAAAAATGCTTCGATAACCACCGGCAACAGCGCTTGACCATTCACGACTTGTAACACCACTAATTCGTAGCCCGCAAAACTGTGTGTGGCAACGGTGCCTACCTTCATGGCTGGGGCCATTTCTTCGTTAGTTATTCAGCTACTAATACTGCCACCAGGAATATATTTGCATTTACAAAACTGGAGTCGCCCGATACAGGCCAACCTGTATTCCCAGAACCCCGCGTCCCTTTAACGTTCTCTCCTAAAAGGGAAATAGGCATAGACCAATGATCTGTGAGCAGAAATTTCGTCAGGAAATGTGTACTGCTCTTTCACGTTTTGCCCCAAAACACTTCCCCGTCTCTATTTTCAATGATTCTGAACTGTGCAGCCGTATTTGAAACATCTCACCGGGCGTTTAAGATTTGCATAGAAGTCAATGTCGCATGCACTTTGTCCTCAACATGTAAAGCAAGACGGTGAAGCATTCGTACCTGAACGCGCAATACTTGGATACATCGCTCTCAGCAGACATCAAAGGTTGGCTTTCTTAATCTTCGAAAAGCGTCTCCTCTCATCGCTGCAAGTGCCGCTGAAACCCGAATGCACGACGTGTTGAGAATGCGCCCGCTTCGTATTGCCGAATGGTCCCTTGACTTCACTAAGCCACTCCTATACTCTGCGATCAAAGGCACTGGGAAGCGACCCAAAATACCAAACAAAGAAATGAATACTTTGTGTTATCAACCATACATACCGCTTACCCAAGTCCCTCCATTTTGCCAGCCAAAGTTTCGAATCTCAAATATTTCGAGGGAAACGCTAAAGCCAACACCGCTACGTTGGCGACGTCGCTGGCAGTCGGAAGTTGGAGCTTCTCTTCTTATTTTATGTGTGCGGCGAGGTGAAAGCAAACATCCCGCGGTGAAGCCGTATCCTGTTCCGCTGTGCGATGGGAACACTGACGCGGCCGGGAGAGCGAGGCCCGTTGGATCGTGTTTCGAGAAAGCACCGGGCTCGGGTTTACGGTTTGGATTTGACGTGCTCCACCCGGTCCGGCATTCCCCCGTCGACTGATAAGGTGCGACAACCTCAGCGAGCCTGCGCCAGGCTAGGGCGCATGGCCTGCGGTTCTTTTTTTTGAACGAAGTCTCCTTTGGTCCGCCTTTCAGTGGAGGCAGCGGTCAGTCCTCAGAAAGGGTGTCCTCTTGCTACGGATGGAAGGGACGGACGCGAATCGCGTGGGCGCTTGTCAAAGAGATCTCGTTTCTGTAAATATACCGTGTTTGCTTGCATGTCTTAAGGGTGTTTCGTATTCAGAAAACTCGTGACTGCCCACGTGGCGACGTTTGAAAGAAAGTGGAAAATTGCAAGCTCCCCAGGCGGCACAGAAAGTGTGCCCCAAGACCGGCCCGTCTATGGCCGCTTTCTGGCATGTCCGGCCAGCATCCACGTTCTGGCAGCCACTGATCATGCGTTGAACGGCCAACATTCGGCAACCAGCGCTTCGGCATTTTTCCGTCCGCCCGTGTCCGGACGCACAACGGCAGCTAACCGGCTGCCAGATATTCAGTTCTCTTACGGCTGCCGATGTTGAGAAAGAGAACGGCCGAAGTACGGCCTTAGGGCATCCGTTTTTTCTTCGGGAAGCGGTAATCGGCCGAAGCACGGCAAGCGACCGGCCACAGAATATGCGTATTCTTGCGGCAGTTGGTGTTCGAAAGGAGACCGGCCGGAGCGCGGCTGCCGTGCATTCGTTGTTTCAACGGTGAACCGCGCGTCCGGCGGACGTACGGCCCCAGAATATACGTTTTGCATTCGGTTAGCTGTCTTCGGCCGAATTACGGCCAGCGAATGGCCACAGAATATTTGGCAACCGGTGTTCAAGAGGAGACCGGCCTACGTAAGGTATCTGGTTATACGTCCTTTTTTCGGCAAACGGCATCCAGCCGAACAACGGCTCGCGCCTGGGCGCCGAGAATTCATGCACAGACGTGTTCGGAAGGAGACCGACCGGTTTTTTTCTGGGGGGACAAAGAGCCGTTAGGGAGCCGAACGACGGGGACGCGTTTTTCATCCGCTCCGTGTTTCTACGTTTTAAATGAACGAACATCGTTTGTCAAACAGTAATGAGTGTTCTCGGTGAACGGGCAAGGTACAAGGACTCACTGGACATTAGCAGGGAACCTTTTAGGCCATCGAAATGTCATTTATTGCCACAAGAAGACTGTGCCACACCGACGGGTGAGCTAAGCCTCGCCAGTCATCGCCGCTACCAAGCTTCTGCCTCCGGCTTCGTCGACGCATCATCTCGAGGCTATTCGCCCGCTCAAGAAATGGAGAGCATTGGAGACATCGATCCACCAGAGATGTCCGATCCGAGATGGAGATGGTTCACCAAAATAACTGGCCTTCAAGGGCGTCGAGCAAGCGGCAACCACGCAGGAGCTAAACCACTACCATGTCAAGGACTCCCCACCAAAGAAAGGCAAGTGCGAGCAAAAGCGCAAGTTATTCTGCTTACAATTAAACTGCGACAACCAATGTTGCACTATGTTGTTGGTGATAAACGTAGAAGAGACTCGCTCGTGCATTGGTAGGATCAACTTCATGCCCTGCACTATGTTACTTCAGGGGATTTTACGACTGCCTATTTAGAAAAAAAATTATTTTAAGTTTGCGATAACAACAGAGCCTTGTCACTGACGAAGCCTAGCTGTTAATTTAGTTCCGATGTTTGAAGGTGAGCTTAGCTACTCTTGGGACATGACTCATTTGGGTAAACATAATCGCCAGCATCCTAGCAAACACGGATTTTGTCAGGATTTTCTTGCTCAACGCAGATTGTTGAGTTCACGCACGATTTGGCTCTTGCAATAGATAAGCTTAAAGTGGTTGACTGTATATTCTTGGACTGCAGAAAAGCAAATGATGGTGTTGCATATCACCTTCTGCGTAGTACATTTCATCCTATGAAATGAATGAATCGGTTTTTGCATTGTTATTACTATTGGCCCTATAGCTTTGTTCAAAAGTACTGTGTAGTTAACCGGACTATAGCCAATGAACGTGATTCCGTATACCTGCAGCTTTATTCGCATTTAATAACATCCTGGTGTGCTGATTCAGAAAAGTTTTTGGATGTTAAACAGTGTGTTAACGGCACCTTTACAAGAAAACCCTCATTCCAATTGGATACGTATACCGTAAATTATGCTGCTCTGACAACGGCCGAGGAATATAAATACCTAGGAGTTTATTTAGGGAGTGGTTAGAGGTTAAATAGGCAGGTTCACACCATAAAAGTTACGGCTGCATATGTTTTTGGCTTTCTGAGACGAAATTTCAGTGAACCTCCATCTAACTGAAAAGAACAACCGTATTTCACTCATGTGCGCTCAATCTTGGAGTACGCATGTGTTTTCGTGGATCCCTACACCAAAGAGCTCGTTGATACGCTCGAAAACATACAGAATATGTCAGTGCAATTCGTATTAGGTAATTGGCACGCTCAACTTAGCATGAGAGAAAGTAAAAGTAAACTGAAATGGCAGGACGTGAATGATCACAGACGAAACCACAGGTTTAACTTTTTTCGTAATATCTATTATTCGAAAACTGTTGTAGAAGGGGAGAAGTATGTCCAAGCGCCATTCTACATATCTCAAAGTGGGACCGCTAGCTTAAAGCAAATTATTAACTTTTCTTTAAAGGTGACGCCTTGCGCGATTCCTTTTATTTTACATCAATGCTGCAGTGTAATTATCTTCGACGTATGATTGCCTTAACTGTTTATATTGACGATTTTCAGCGCGCTTTGTAGAATTATTTTGTTATTTTGTCTCATATTTAATGCTTAGTGTTATTTATCTCCCTTCTGTAATTCATGCAAAGGAAAGCAGGTATCAAATAAATAAATAAATAAATAAATAAATAAATAAATAAACAAAACAATGAATAAATAAATGAATAAAAATAAATAAATAAATAAATAAATAAATAAATAAATAAACAAATAAAAAACAATAAATAAAAAATAAATAAATAAACTTCCAGAGGCGCAAGTTTGCCTCGACGGGTTGAGAACCCTACGCATTCAACCTTGACCAATAAAATATTTATTGCCCTATTCGTTGCAGTATGCAAGGTTTCCTGTATACATGCTACCATTGCTATGTTACTGGTTTGAAACAAATTATGTAACTCTAATTTTACTCCTTTCCTTGCGTGAACACAAAGGGATACAACTGCAGCCACCTGAAGCATGGCGTCATTCGCGACGCGTCTAGAATTTTTTGAACGTAGTATGACATTAGAAGAAAATTAAGTTCTTTTGGCCTATTGAGTGGTGTGGACGTACACTCATGAAAACAACATTAAAATAGATTGAAAATGAAAGTACCTGTTCGCTCCTTCTTAGGATCAGCCCTGCGCAAGACCATCAGAAAAGTTGATCGAGTAGAAAATGTCTTTGCAAGAAAAATGGGCAAAAAACTGGACATACTTTTTTGTGAAGGAGTTATATTAAATGCTCCTGAGTGTTTTGTTGAGAACCAAAACGCTTCGTAAAGGCATTCACGCCGGTTTTATATACATCAAAATTGGTCAAGCAACTGTTATAAAAATAGTTTATGTTGTCATAGCATGAAAGTGTTCCGGAATATTGCCCTAAAAGAAATTGGCTAAAAGCGGCGCAATTTATCTCTCTGAAATTCAACCCACTAAAATATGCACCCTCCGCCACCCCCCCCCCCCCCGTTTCCCCGTTTATTACAGGTAAGCCGCCCCACAGAGGATATCAGGATCTGGACAATACATCTATTCAAGCTCTACAAAGAACTGAATATTTTCTGTGTTCGGCAGTAAAAGAGGCACAGCAATTAAAGGACCGACAATTTGTGAGCACTGTTTAATAAATGAATTTTGCTGTCAACTGAGGCTGGTAATTAAGCAAAGCTGCGCTGAAAGCTTGACGGCTGGTGCTTGCGCGCGAACTCACTTTGATGTGGCTGCATTGGACCCAAAATGCTGGGTTTGTGCTGCTTCTGCACTGCGCGAATGAGTCATCTGCTTGCGCGACATGCAGTGACCGGCCTCAGTACAGCTAACGTACTGTGGCTGAACTCCAATGCCCGTAGCACGGCCGTATTTCCGGTAGCTGTAGTCCGGCTGGAGTCCGACGACCGCATCTCGGCTGTCCTCCGGCGGACGTACTTCGGCCGTACACGGGTGGCTTTGGAATGGCCGGAGCCCTACGGCTGGAATCTGGCCGTATGACTGTAAGCCGGTCGACTGGCCGACGGACACTGGCCGTTGGACACCCATCGGAGTACGGCCGTATACGGCCAAAAGGCCCACATTTGGACATGGGCCGAACATGGCTGCCGGAAAACGGCCGGACAGAAAATCACCGGCCAAAGTACACCGGCCTGTTTTAGGCCGAACAGTCCTGTGCTGCCTGGGTCTAGCGTTATATAAAGAGGTTTCACCGGACGCAAAGCGTGGCGCCTCCGTGCTGTAGTAAAAATCGTGGTCGCTAAGCGACAAACGAAAGGCGACTCAGAAGTTGCGAGCCTGTGCACGCACGCACGCGTTTCGCGACTGCCTTCCGCATACGTCAAATGACTGCGCCCTTACTGGCGATAATAAACTTTGCTAATTAAATATTACCAACCTGGGTAATTTTGTTTCTATATTTGGCGCTCGCAGCACAGTATATGGAAATTCAAGTTTTCAAGTTCAGTTTTTTTCTCGTCATGGTTTGAGATTCGCTTACTAGGCATTACACAAATTGGGAATCAAATATACACAATGTTATTTTTTGCAGGTGCAGTATTATCGAAACCCCAACATCTCCCATGCACAACTTAATTACACTCAGTTATTTTCAGAGGCCACTAATTACCATACGGAATGAGCTAACCCCCTCTAGACATTTCTGAATACTGTAAACGGGGCGGGTTGAAACGGAAATGGCGTTCACATACTGCACGTTCCGAGATTTGCCCTATGTCTGAAAGGTCAGAAGGAATACAGACTGTCCAAATTTGGTGTTAAAAATTAACTACAGAAAAACACAAGACACAACAGAAGCAACATAGGTTGATATGAGTTCAGAATTTCAAAGCTTTGGATGTCCCTTTCGCCGAAAAAAATAACAACCAGCAACTTGAGACAACAAAAATAAAGTTAATAGAAGCTATTTTAGATTCCTATAAGAATCTGGAATTGATTACTGTTTTTTTTTTCATAAACTACGTGACCTTTTAGACCATTTCATTAGGTTGTGACCGGGGAAGAAGTCTTTAAACACATTGTTTCAGTACTTGAATGGCACTAACCCACCGAGGGAATAACTCCCTATGACGTACCCACGAAATAACTCCTTATAACCTAAAGTTCGACCATTAGGTTTCTTTTTGGCTTACTTCAACATATAATGTAGGCGGCAAATATGATTCACTCATACGTTTGTTTTATGGCTCCTTTGGCTAAAAGTGCTTGAACATAAAATGGCAGCGGCAAAAATTATTTGACTCAGTTATTCGTTTTAGTGCTTCTCTGGGCATAAACATCCAAACTGATTGAACCGTAACTAGGAAAAAAAACCTGCGATACAGCTTTACTTGAACCGTCTCTACTCTATGAAGATTAGCAGTAGCGTAAGTACCTAAAACAATGTTGGCATAATGTAGGATTTGTAAAATTGGGGTTTTTTATTTGTTTCTGTTTCCACCGGCTTCTCCTTTTCTCCAAGGAGGTACCCAAATACGCGCAGACAAGATGCGTTTAAACTTTTCAACAGCTGTAATGCGTTACCGTGAACTAGAACAGGTTTGACCAAGTTGGGACTGTGGTAACTTGAACCTATTTTCTGGCGCAAAAACACGACATGAACACTAGAAGAGAATGCGGGCGGGAAAGGCGCTAGTTACTAATGCCCGCCCGCAATTTTGTGATGATGGTAGTAAGAACAGTGTTATTGCTCCTTAGACAAAAGCAGTGGAAGAGGAGCAGAAAGAGCCCACACGCCATAAGCCGCTGCCACCTTCTCCACCTCAACACAAGGCTTTGTGTTGGGCGGCGGGCGTTAAACTGCCCATGGCAGCCCACCACTGTTCGACCTCGGTTACTTGGAGAAATCTAGGAGGAGGACGTCCGGGACAGCCTAGCATTACTGGGGGCAGGTCATCGCTTTTAATTCGAGTCTTATTTTCCGGCTAGAAAATTGCGCATAAGGTATCGGTATTAGCGTACAGGCTACGAGTAATGCAGCCGTAAGTTATTGAATTACCATCGAAAACATCATTAAAAATAAAAGGCTATCTTTAGTTCATTGCATATAAGGATGTACGCTTATGATTTACAGACGTCTGTCGCATGGCGAACTATTGCACGTTTTTCTAGTTAAATATCTTACTTTAGCTCGCCGAGCATATTGCCGAGGATACTACAAAGTTATCTGCATACAGTCCAATCGGGAGGCCGCATTCGTTCAAAGCATCATTTTGAAAGAAGCCTAGACAATACCACGGACATAATGAACAACGTTCGTTGCACTAACATTTTCACTCAGGGTTCTAACATGGTGTATTCGTTAACTTTTTTTAGTGCGCGGCACTTCGGCCCTCGGTGCCGTGGTGTGGCGGCAGCGATGTCCGCGTAACCGAGATAGTGAACGAGACACCGAAGGCAGAAAGAAAGCGTAGGAGGAACGTCTGGCGAAAGTGTGAAGGGGAGGGTGGCACGCGCTGCTGTAGTGTCATCTTTCTCACTCCTCGCCCTCCCACCTTCCCCATGCGTCGCCTACGGGGAGCACCCTCCGCCTCGCACTTTCGCCGACGGCTCCTCCTTCGTTCGTGGCTCATCCAGACCACGCGACATTTGCGCGGGAGGTTCAAACACGATTTGCAACAACATGCTCGGTGGTGGCACCGCGCTGGGAGCTAACGGCAGAGTAGCGCGGTCCGCCGTGCGTTCGCTGATCACGCGATCACTTCCTTAGACGCAGCAGATATGCGCCGTGGCCGAGAAGGGTGCGGTTCGCGCAGCGCACGAATTTCGCATTAGGGAGTGTAGTAATCGTCAATACTTTTTATTTCCCTTGAATATACTGCTCTATGTGGGTAGGCTTTCCGGCTTTCGTGTCCAAGTGACATACCCCTATGCGCTACTATGCGAATAATGAGGCACACTTCTTATTTTTGTTAAACTGTTGTCAGGGCTCAATGAGTTCATGCGGAATAAGCTGTTGGCTTCATTTCTCGGCTATGCATAAGAAGATCGACTGAAACGAGTGCCTGTACCAGGAGTGCTAGAATGGGATCCAAACAAATTTGGCGAAGAATAACCGGTAATATATTTTTTTTAGATAAAGCAAACGCGTCCAATATGATGAATTCGTCGTCTTTAGGCCGATTATTCCGGGTACAGAACGGACTTAATGAAACTCGGAAATTACTTTGCTGGTTTCATCGGCGCAGTCAGCGTTATGTCCTGTCCGTGTGCAGTTATATGTATCTATGCACGCACACACGCACTCGTGTGTGTGCGCTTGCATACATACATACATACATACATACATACATACATACATACATACATACATACATACATACATACATACATACATACATACATACATACATACATACATACATACATACATACATACATGCATACATACATACATGCATGCATGCATGCATACATGCATGCATACATGCATACATGCATACATACATACATAAATACATACATACATACATACATACATACATACATACATACATACATACATACATACATACATACATACATATTTATTTATTAGCGCGAATGAATGGCACACGGAATAGCTGCCAGAACACCTATGCTCGATTCTTTGGGACCATTCTTGTTGTTAACGCTCTCTTCAATAAACTAACAATGTTGTAATGTGAGAATCCGTTCATTGTGTCGAAATCTTTCCACGAGTTCGAAGTATGCGTATTCCTCTAGCGTTTGCTTCCTAATGGTTTTTGTGTGTGCGTGTTTTGGCACTGTTCATGTCAGCAAAAGTGGCGCGCGAACTGCGAAGCGCTGTTTCTAAAGCCTCATACCGCAACGAGCCGAACGCGTACTCGGAACATACTTTGAGAAGATTATGCAGTGCACAATATGGCGGGATAAACTCATTCAAGCGCCGCACGAAAAATGTCTTCCATTTCCGCAAATCGGTCTACTTCAATTTCACGGCGGATTGGCAATATCGTTCTTCCGCAAAGCGCCAGGACAGAGAGGATGAAAAGCCAAATTGATTTTTCTCCCTTCTCCATGCGCATAAAATTACAAAAGCACGCATCAAGTAAAAACAAAACCTTGATTTTCGGCAGACGTCTGGGGTTTGAAAACATGAGCAACTGGAGTTCACTCTACCGCCGTTATTCTGGGCCGTTGGTTTGTACCTAGGGATGTTTGTACGGGTATATCCAAGAAAAACATTACGTGTATGTTTTGTTGACTTTGAACCAGGCGTACGGGAGCTTGTTGATCGGCTTGTGTTCCTTTCCAAACACAAACGCTCATGAAAATTATATTCTTGAATATCCAGACAAAATAGATTACTTGTCTCGTGTTCTTAGCAGTTCTTTAAAAGTTTATATAAAGACAATTGAGGGTTTCTAACTCTCTTGTTTAGGGTTTGTTTCTGGGGCGACAGGGGTACACGTCGTGAGGTAGCATTTTGGGTTCGCAAGCAAGCTCGCTGTCAGGCTTATACGTGGAAAAAAGCGCTAAAAAACGGGGGCACAAAAAGGAACACTTAAAGAGACACAGAGAATAAACTTTATTTCGAGGAATATGGGTGATCATGCATCTTGAATGGGATGCTGGTGGTTAGGTCGCGTTGATGGCTGTCGGCGTGAACTGATCAGCGACCTCGGCAGCACTGGCAACCGATCGGGCCTTTAGGCCTGTGTCCGAGCTGCGCAGCGCGGCCTACCGCCGTTCCTCGGAAGGTATTTTGGGAAAGGTTTTTTTTTTTTTTTTTTCGCCAGCCGAGATGATACGGGATAGTGTGGCATGACCGCCACATAAGCAGAGAGCTGAAGTGGGGTATAGAGTTTGTTGGATGTGCGTCAGAACATGAGGATGTGGAAAGGTGCCTGTCTGAAGAAGTCGCCACGTGTGGGCCTTAGAGTTATCTAAATATTTGTCCGCCGGAGGATACATCAAGCGGGAGGCAGTAGTACATAGTTATATCGTTAGATCGGACAGGCGCTAGTTCTGTGGAAGAGTTCTTTCTTGTGTCACCGTTTTTTCGCGCTTTTTACCATGTCGAAGTTCTATCACCAACCAGACGAAACTGCTGCGTTGCATTCCCTGTAGTGCAGTGTTGCTTGCATGGCTATGAGAAACATCTTCCCTCTGTGTTGCCCTTCACCCAAATGCAGTTGTACACAAGGTAGCGGGCTGTCCTTAGTTATTTACTGAACACCGAGGCGCGGGTAGATGTCATTACTGGGTACCGACAATGACCTAGTTTTTGTCTCTTTCTAGAAATGCCTCGTTAAAAAATTATGTGACGGACACTAAATTGTTTTAAGGAAATAGAAAAGATTACTGTCCGGATCTTTTACCTTCGGACTTTTTATTTATCCTTACGTGCGTGCGTGCGTGCGTGCACTCGTGAGGACATTTGCGTGTGCGTGAGTGTTCACGTTCGCGCGGTCGTGTGTCCCTGGCAATGAACGTTTCCGTTACAGCGTGTAGAACATAAAATATTCGCTTTCGTCATGAACTAGAACGTCTATCGAAAAAATATCCATAACAAATAACTCGAAAGGACTCACACGTCATTAAAAATCCTAGAGCATTTTTCGGTGATTGAGCGAAAACACACTTTATTTGCAGAAAATGTAAGACGGGTGCATTATATTGCAAACCTTTCAAGTAATATCTTCTCCTGTGAGGTGCACAGTAATCGCAAGGAATGAATGTAGTTTACCTGAGATCGTCCTAATAATGAAGCAGATTGTAGGAATTGATGACTTCGCCGCCCCTACATTACGAGTGATGATCTTAATTAAATTTATTGTGTTCATGACGGTGTAAGCTACAGTGATAAATAATTCCTTTGCATCCACTAAAAACAGCAGTTTACCTATTTCATTAAAAGAACAATTGGTCAAATTGTCCGTACTGCCACTGCTCACTTACAAATAGGTTATTGTATTTTGTCAGTAGCCTTTGCGCCCCATATATGGGTCCGTTTAATATCACGCTCTGTGTACCGCGCGGCTGACAATGCAGCTGCCTCGGGCTCTACAGACTGACACGCTGTCGCTAATAAACATCGTTCTTGCTGCTTCGACGCTGCGTGGTTACTACTGGACGCCGGAAAAATATATTCGCTTCAACCTCGAACTTCAAGGGTCAGTGTGTACAGCTTCCTGGCACACTTCCTCACATCCAGCGTTCTGTACAAGTTCTTCAGCATAAACGACTATTTGAAGGCAAAGGCCTTGTATGGGCCGTTCTGCAAAAATACGGCGTGCGGTGGGCTTAAAAAGCGATTACCAAAATTCTCTTCAACGAAAACGCCAAAATTGCCATCCACAATTCCCACATAGATGTTAACGGTGTTGGCAAGTAACCATTGACAGCTGCCGTAGAAGCCTCACGGCAGCTGTGAGCTGTAACGGCAGCTCACGGCATCTGCTCTTATTTGACTGCCACGTCAGCGCAGCCATCACCATAAAAGTCGCACAGTGTCCACCGCTTCTCACTTTGTATTTGAGTTTAATGGGCTCTGCGGAGCTTGGATCAGCGGCACATGGGAAACGTGAGAGAGAGAGAGAGAGAGAGAGAGAGAGAGAGAGAGAGAGAGAGAGAGAGAGAGAGAGAGAGAGAGAGAGAGTAAATGTTTACTCCTGAAAACTGAAGGAGGTAAAGGAAGGTGCTTAAGAAAACGTGCAGGGGTGGCCATACTAGTACGGTAGGATACGTTCCACGGCCTCTGACCTAGCCCGTTCGACCAGGGCAGCCTGGCCCTTGAGCTGGCCGCTACGCAGTACGTACTCCCACTGCTCGTACCTTGGGTGGGTGGCGGTTGAGCGGTTAAAAGGGCACTTCCATATGAAGTGGAGAGTTGTTAATTGGGAGTTGCAGTGTGTGCAGTTGAGGAAGTAGGTGTTCGGAGATATGTGGGGCTGATGTTGGCGCTTATAGAAAGGGTTGGTGTATAGGAAGTGCTAGGTGCGTGCGTTCGCGATAGGAAGGGAGGTCTGAGGTGGTAGTAAAAGGCGGTGGGATTGATGGTAGTGGGAGAGTATATCGGCATAGTTGGGGGTAGAGGTTGGACGGGAGGGGTGTCTGGGGGTGGTGGGTGGTTCATCCCTTCCGGTAATGTCCGGTAGGTTAAGGCGCCAGAAGTAGCGTGAGCCATCTCATTCCCGGGAAGAGACGAATGCTCCGGGAACCATATGATGCGGGTATCCTTTAGTGTGGGTCGCTGGGTGGGGATGGAAAGGGAGAGTTTGGTGATACGAGCCATGGCGTAGTGACGGCAGGCGGATTGGGAATGAGCCAAGCTGGCTGGTGATGTGCGTAGCAGGTGTGTGCGCAATGGTGAGTGCGATGGCCGCCTCCTTTGCAGTGTCAATAGATATGGTACGTATGGTAGCTGTAGTGGTGGTGTGACTTGTTGAGTGTATGATTGTGATGGCGTCGGCAGAGTGTGTGCCGTATGGGGCCGCGTCTGCGTAGTAGGTGGTGAGGTCTGTGCTCTAACGTTTAAGTAGTATTCACGTGCGGTGTGAGCGGCGCCCCTTGTTGTAGATTGGGGAATGTGCTTCGGTATTGGGAGTGTACTTGGCTGGCAGCGCGGGTTGTGGGGACGAGAGTGCAGAAGGTTCCAGGAGTGGGGTTGGACAGGTAACCGAGGCGGGTTAGGAGGTGGCGGCCGGTGGGTGTAGCTTGTAGCCGCTGGCGCTGACTTGTAAGGTGTGCTTCAATAAGACCTGGTACGGTGTTAAAGATGCACAGCCGAAGGAGGCGTTCTGTCGACGCGTATTTCGTATCGATGTGTCGAGCGTGACGATTTCCTGAAATTTTAGAGCGAGGTACGGGTCGCCATACAGTACGCGGCTCGTGATCACGGATTGCACGATCCGGCAGGTGAACCATTATCGACTTCAGTATGACCCCTAGATTGATCTACGATGTAACTGAAATGTAAAGGGGTATTTTGCTTGCCTGAGCTTTTTGCAGACTAAATTTTTCTATACTTGGGCATACGTATGGCAAAAGGTGAAACACATGTCCGCATGTGCAAAAGTGAGGTGCTATCGCATGATTTAGCCATTCCAGGAACCAGTACTGCAGCCGCTTGGTCTCCTGACAGGCCTCTCAGCACCCGTTAAAAGGGATAATTATGCTAGCTGGGGAATTAGCTAACCGCTGACCACCGACAGTGGTACCACTGACAACGGAAACGTCCCTGATAAAATTAAATGCATCAAACAAAGTAAGGGGTGTCACCTGGTCTCAAAGATGTGCCACTGGTGCACACACAGCATCTCTCTCCACTTTCTGCAAACAGCTGCATGAAAAGGTCACCACGTTGGTTAGCCACACCAAAAAGTGAATCACTCTCTCGCACATATGTCAGCCGCCAAATACAATGGCCAATTTCCACTAATGCTCCTCTCCCGCAATTAAGCACACAGAGAGCCATTTGTTGCTGCATAAAATATCATGAAGCTAAGCACTAAAATGAAAAACGGAAAAGAAGTAATAAACACGGGTTTTAGCGAAACACTTCGTTTTATTCTGAAAGGCTCAACACATCGGCGAACAATGAAGCATGCTTATACGTTAGTCTGGTTCCAGTCATTAACACACTGCCTTTCTCACGGAGGATTGTCCACAGCACAGGGGAATGCCATGCGAAGACAATCCTGTATAATAACATGGTGTGTTAATGACTGGAAGTTGGTCGCACTGCCCATACTCCCGGATAAGCATATTTCATTTTTCACCTATGTGTGAAGTCTTTCAAAACAAAACAAAGTGTTTAGTCACAACCCATGTTTATTATTTCTTTACAGGTGAAGTTGAATGCCATCTGGTGCCCTGCTCACACAAGACTACTACGCTATGTTAAGGAGACATTAAATAAAAAAAACAAATGAGTTAATGCCCATGGCAAGTTGAATATATGCATGAGTTAACATTCACTAGAGCTCATTGCATTGTAAGATAATGAGTACAGGTACACACCGCTGAGAGCCATAGAACACTTTTTATTCCTTGCTGCTGCCACTAACAGCAAAGTCAAAATAAAATTCAAACTTTTTATGGTTTACGCGTTCAGGCTACACCTGGACCATGAGTCGCACCGCAGGGGAGACCTCCAGATTAATTTGAACACTTCAAGATATTTAATGTGCACTAGAATCTCATAACACGGGTGAAAAATGGTTAAATTTACTGCAGACAAAAGAATACTTGTGAACAGGACTTTTACCAAAACTCTTTTTTAAATTTTAGACAGACACGCACAACATCAAAAGACAGGACGGGCCATCTTCTGGTGTTGCGTTGGTATAGAGTTTTTTTGCAAGATTGTGTGTTCCAACAAATGGCACTTGTCAGAAGTATAGGTCTTTTCTTGTTCTCTATAACTCACGCTTTTCTCTTGGCTCTTTTAATCACGAAACACAACAACCCTGATCCCTCAGCTCTTTTATTAAGTTTTTGTACTCTCCTCATGACCACGGTACCTGCTCCATGCCTCCTTAAAGCAACAAATTCCGTAAGAAAAATAAAGTTAGAAAAGATTATTCTCTGTTGCACCAGTGCCCGTGTGAAAACTCAGAACGGTCATTCATTACTCAGCGACAACCTCAATAAATCTTATTTTAAAGCTATCTTTTAAAAGCAACTTCATTACTGCAAGTTATCAATATCATACCAGGACAAAATGAGGGGGAAGCACTTAAAAGCGTGGTGGCCCTTAATGTTTGGCGGAATGAAAGCCTAAGTGAAAAATTAAATCACAGGACCGTAGTACTCATTCAGTAGTAGTATTGGAGCACTAAAAAGCCCACGTGTTTTTAGCATGCTGTGCTAGTAAACAACACGAACAGAAATGAGCTCACCCCGTATTAGAAAACAATCTTGACAATGCTCGTGGCTCCTTGGAGTTGTCAGCCAAAACTTCTACAGTTGAAATTTCCAGAAGGTCTGAAACAAGATCATGTTTTATAATTATGATTCCACACAATGCGTTGGAAGTACGTGGTTATGTGCAGCCACTAAATTTGGGCTGTTTCGTAACTGAACAATGACTTCTCTGCAGTAATGGCAATGAAAATAACCCTTAAAGTGACCCTGCAGCAACACACTTTGAGCAGTGCAAAAAAACCTTTGTGAAGCTTAGATTACACTGCTTAGAATACCTGAGCCAAATATCACACTTACACATGAATCGGTAAGCTCAGAAATCGCTGTGAAAGTCTCGGAAAAACTAACCGCGCTCTCTTCAATTTCCCTCATTATGCACCCCTATAATTACGTCATTACAGTGGTGGCTGTCCTATTGCCTGTTCCTAGTGCACTTCACAATTCATTTCTCACATTTCATGTGACTATCTGCAGTCATCAGCGCGGTGCACCAACCACTTTTATGCCTGAACCTGTACGAACAGTTTTGGCATTTCTTTTGTGTTTTGAGTGCGTGCGGTGTTAGAGTGACGAACTCAACACTTCCCTTTCAAGCGGACCACTCGACAACAAACGTTTGCTGCTTCCGAAACGCCCTACCAGCCTGATCATGCGCTCGCGAGCAGGCATTAATGCCAGTGTTTTCGTTTCGCCGAACCGGAAATAGGCGCCTCCACGTTGCGGAGAAAAGGAGAAAACTCCCCGGCCTGTGAAATACCTAAGGCCGCCGAAAAGAACGCCCCGAGCCACCCCCCTCCCCGGAAGAGAGCGCGCAACTTCCGTCGCGTAGTCCGCGGTCGAGTTGAAAGAGAACGATTATGCGCGATTTTTCATCCCACATTACTCCGGTGATAGCTGACATATTTGTATAATTCTTGCGACAGGAAATTGCTGGGACAATAGACTTTACCTCAAAATACATTCCGAGTAGTCGGTGGTATGTGCTGCAGGGATCCTTTAATACATTACTTGCTAATGATTTTGCTGCTGTACATAAACTCGGTAAGTAACTTACACAAACAGGAAACAGGAAATTGTTAGTGTATTGTGCTCCATAGAAAAAAGGAACAGATAATAATCTTTTCCAGTGTGAAATCCTTTCCGAAGGACTTTTCTTTTCAAGAAACCCTCCTTGTGACACGGGTAGAGTAAAAGCCAAACTGACTTCCATCACTTATGAAGGTTTGTATTTTTTACACGAGGTGGCTTTTAGCTGTTACCTCATCACAGGTCGGTATTCATTTCAATATACAGTTGAACACAGACCTTAGAAAACGTAATCATGGAAACCTCTTGGTTTACCGCAAACATTTATATGCCCACTGCACTTGCCTATAGGCATTCTAAGGGGCCATGAACGGAGGATGGCTCGACATCACAGCACTTTCTTCAACGTGGTGTTCCTCAAGGTGCGGTGCTAAGTCCAATGCTTTTCAACCTAGTGATCGTGAGACTTGTGCACGCTCTCCCCAAGAATGTCTGCGTCTCCATTTATGCCAACGACCTTTGCCTCTGGGCTTCGGGGGTCAACCGACCACAGCTACGGGCACGATCAGTTTGGTGCTAGGGGATTTTCTCGCAAACGGAAGGGCTATGTAAATGTCGAGCAGACTGTGGTCACTAATGCTGGACAAAACGTTTACACTTGTTATGTCATCAAGGCAGGTGCTTAGTAACAGATCGAGTGTGTTGTTGCCCCGCGTTGGGCATGATATAACTTCGTGAAGGTCAAAGTCTAAAACAACATTAATGAATTGGTTGGCTCGATTACTAGTGGTTCTGTTCGGAGTCGAGAGCCGGGTCCAGCTTTTGTCGGGAAAGTTGAAATCGCCAAATAAGAAAAAGCGAGTGTGAGGATGTTCTGTTTTTATGTCAGTAAGGGCACGTGTGAGTGCAGCCCAAAGGGCCGGTGGCTGTCAGGTCGCCGGTAGCAGACCCTAAAAATCGCTTTGACCGCGGGATTTTGTATGAGGATGCACAATAATTCAAGGTTGACGTCCTGGAATACGAGTGATGATGCCAGTGTGCTTTTGATAGCGATTAGCACGCCACCTCCACTGCAACCGATACGATCCCGGCGATACACATTAGTTTTGGTTAGAAGGGAGGACCTCGTTGTCACTGATGTCGCTGTGTAGCCAAGTTTCGGTTAGTACTACGAGATCGGCTTCAGTGTCTTCAATGAGACTTAAGTTCTATGCGCTTTGGTATTACACCTCGGATGTTGGTAAACATGACGTTAAGCTGTAGTAATGATAATAGTCCCCTTGAGATAGAAAGGTGATGGAACGATTTGGTCTACGTCATTTGGTGCCATCATTAGTGTCAAGAGGTGGTTTTGGCATATTCCGCAGTGCTAATCGAACCCGTTACGCACTCGCTAGTGCTATCTGTGGGAGGGTTGTAGATGCAACATTTGTTGCCAACGAGCAACTTGTCTAATCTTAATTTAAACGCGCATTTCTTAGTTTTATGAATTTTAGTAGCTCGGACCGGGCTAGGCATGTTGCCGATGCGACGTCTTCTCAAATCGCGTAGTCAGTATTCTTTAATTTTGGCCCACATGATAATATGCTCTCTTTCGTTTTGAAGTTGGTGAACGTGACGATGATAGGCCGTTTCTTGTTGGGAGAGAGAGTTACGTTACGATGACCCCTTTCGATATTACAAGTGTTAATTTTGTCGGAATTCACGAATATTGTAATAGAATAACGCGCCGTCGTTACTCTCCCTGCTCTCGCGCAGCCCTGAACCTCCCTTCTGAAAGACTCTGTCCACAACGTGTTTGAGAGCGAGCCACGACTCTCGCCGCGCGAGTACGTCGTAAGTCACTTTATCGGGAAGCGATACCTGTCATGGTACATGGGTTTATTACGCGGAAAATCACAACACAAACACTACACTGCACTACGCACCTAGCCCCTGGGGCATACACCCGTAAGCTTGTGCCCAGCCCGACCTCGGGCAGCAGTTAACGCCCGCCGGCGTTAGCCGGCCGCGATAGGGAAAGGGGACTCACTGTGACCGCTATACATTTCAAGCTCCTATACTGGACCGGGTGGCATCGGCACTCGCCCGCTGTCCTCAGACGGCGCAAACCGTCACAACGCGGACGCGGGCAACCCACCAAAGGCGTGGAATATGCCCGGAGACACACCGGACATCCTAGATAAACGCACTGACGCAATCAAGGCATGCGCAATTCGACACGGTGGGTGCCGTGACCCACACTGATGGGAAACAACGGCCAATGCAAGAACAGCCATTGCATTAAACAAAGCTAAACTTGCAGCTTGTTGGGACCCCGCAGGTTGGAAGTTTAGCTTTATTTGGCAGAAGGCCACAACTTTTCCCTCAGATTCCTTCCATGGTTCGTTATCTGTGTCGTCTAGTCCTAGGAACAAGGGCTTATTTCTTCGGAGGAGGTTGCTTAACTCCGTGCTTTCGGTTTTTACCGTTTCTATTTCTTGAGTTAATTGGTCGTCAGTGGTCGTTTCGGCATTCGTGTTCCGATTGCTTAGTAGGAATTTGAGCACTAGCAGTCGATTGGTTATAGTGGACAACTGGTTGCATTGAATGTCATGGGTTAGCTGTAGGGTGGCTTGGCCAGCTTCTAACTTTTGAATAGCAGTCAGGATAGGGTCAGGGATAGGTTTAGGTTTAGGTGGGCCTGGATTAAGTTCTACGTCACCCGAGAGTGAGAAGAGCAATTTCGACAGTACAATACAAGCACCGGCCTCGGATATAAAAAGCACAACAGCAATACAATGCAGAGCACTGGGGCCAGACACCTCATAAAGGAAACGGTTACTGCTACGATATTCTTTGATACAGCCGAAATAACTAACCTGGAATGTAAGCAGGAGATTGTACATCGGGATTTCGGTGGCGTCAAGCCCCAAGCAGTCGGTGTTTTCGGGTGGATTATATGCGATTTGCTCCAGTCCCGTGATCGATTACGTCTATGATGTGGGCTGTTTCCAGACAAAGGCACCAGGTTGTGTCAAGAACGGATTTTCGGTGAAGCCGTGGCGGTAAGGCGGCGCACAGGGGATCCAGAACGATGTTGAAGACGAATGGAGGGGTTCGGTCACAGACGGTGTATCCAAGGAGGGAGGGGTGGCGGCAGGTAGCCATGACACGAGGGCTTGGAACGTAAGCAGAAGCTGGTACATAGCACTTTCGGTGGTGCCGAGCCCCCAATGATGACAGCATCAACGCTACTTTGCAATTTTGGCAGCTGCGCCAGTCTTCATCATTCTCATGAAGTCACCAAAGAACTGCATAAAGCATACAAAAACGTTTTTGCGAATATAGATAGATAAACATTACAGCTTGGTATCAGCGTCAATATTAGCTGGCGATGGACAATTACAACAGCCCTTAGGACTCCATGACAGCTTGAGCCGAATATGACAGATTTCCTGGTGTTTAAATTATTTCATTGCCCTCCCCCACATCCCTATCTAGGTTTGGTTTATGAAAGTGTGATACGTTACACATATAAAAGTGTGATACGTTACACAAAACACACTTGAAGCACTAAAATTCACACCCTGACTACCCATGGTATCTTCTGTTCAGAAACTGAACCGTTGTTAGCTAATGCAGAGATAGTGCATGCCACATGATCACCACGCACTGAAGAAATGGAGATGACTGGGTGGACAAACGTTAATACTCGGGAAACACAACATTAAGCGAAAACCACTGCCCGCATACAGCGACACAGCCCACATGGTGAGGTGGCACACCGCCGCAGCAACCAAGCTTGCGATGCGCGCATACTCACTCGCTAACGATGCTCCCTCGCCATTCACGACACGGCACCAACCCTCATAAAATTTTTTACCAACATTGAATTCAATGTTTGTTGACAAAAGTCGACAAAAGCTACCAACATTGAGTAGACTGTCTACTTACTATCTGTAGACCTCCTAGCAACAGCCTACCAACTTTTTGTCAACCACTGGCTTTCGTGTTTGAATTGAAACGTTTCTGTAAACTTTCTACAGAAAGTTTTCTGTAGACTTTATACTCAATCGCTGTTGCTAACCGAAGCGTTTTTGACAGGATATTCAAAATGTGATGCAGTGGGAAAATCCGACCATTCGTAGACCGTGCTGTAAATACAGCTTAATTGAAGGTAGTCATTATTTCTCTCTAAAAGATCGTGTAGTGGCAGCAAAAATGAAAAAAAAAGGAAACAGTAACAGGTTAGGCTAATCGGCTTCTTCAGGGGATAAACGTTCACATTTTTGGGAGGCATACATTTACACGCTCACTTTCTGAAATGCAACATAACAACACAACCCCACCTCAGAAGCGTACAACAACAGAAAAAACACAAACGCAACGAAGCACGACATGGTCATCGCACATTTCATAGCAGTGCATTTCATGTATATATAGCCGCCACCCGCGGGATGCCGATGCCGCGGTGAGGCGTGCCTCTTATTGCATTTTTACAAAACTGCGCGTTATTATTTCCAAAATGCAATACTCGGAAACGCTGGGACGTAAACGATTGCACATATCTTCTTGTTTACTTTATAGTTGCAAGCTGTAACCAAACAAAACGGAAAACTGGAATGGGTTGCAACAACGCCCGGCGCCGGCACACGCGCCGCGTGTTCGCTGCCTCCGGTGATTGACGCGTTTCTCCCGAATGTACGCAAAGAGGGAGGGGCGCCGGTGGCGGTTGGTAGAGAGCGGCCAAAGCATCTGCGCCAGCCGGATTAGGTTAGCATAGCGGGGGATTTTCGATTATCGCCGTTGTTAGAGACGCGTCCAGCAGTCTGTCGCGAAATATTTACGCAAATAATTCGTTCCTTTCAACCATGTAGCACTTAGCTTGCGTAAATCAAAACACAGTGACGAGCGGTTGCGAGTGGTTGATGCCGCTGGCTGGCGCTTGTTCGGAACCGCTGAATAGCCATGTTTATCAGCGTGAAGAGTGAAAGCAAGCAACTCGTGAAGGACCAACCCGTGCGGCTGAGGGACGAACTGGTTGTTCCGCGGGAGAAACTGTGCGGCTCGAGGTACGAACAGTGAATTCGAAAACAGCGCAAAAAGACGGGACAAGGAAACGACGACACAAGGCAGCGCAAAACAGCGACGAAAACAGCGCAAAAAGACGGGACAAGGCTTGTCCCGTATTTTTGCGCTGTTTTCGAATTCAGTAGTATGCACCAACTAACCACCGTTCTAACGAACAGGAGAAGTTGCTCCCTTTAGCTACTTTTTTTTTGTTTCTTGGAGTGCACAAGTCTGAAGATACATCAAAAGAGAGAGGGAGAGAGAAAGATTCGTGTGTGTGTGCGTGTGTGTTTGTTCAAAACCTGATTCAAACGAAGTAACGTAATTTGGTTAAAGTCAAGTAAATCGTTTGTCCCCAAATATTGTGAACCTGTCCAAGTATTTAGAAAAAACCAACAAGAATTAATTCAAATCGGACTCCGGGACGAAGGAATCAGATGTTTGCGTTCAATTCAACTTGCGACAAAGCGTCTCAAAACACTTTCAGTGGTCATCCTACAGAAGCCCGTCAATAGACAAATGTCAACATAAATTAGACAGACTTTCTATATACCACCGTCAACAGACAACTGTCAACGTAAATTAAGTAGATTTTGTATATACAACAGTCAACAGACGAGTGTCAACATATATTCAACAGACATTTTACATACAACTGTTAATAGAATGTAAGAGTATGTAGGATAGCAATAAAGTTGGTAGGATGTCAACAGAACGTCTACAGAATGTAAAGAAGCATTTTTGTAAGGGAATGGCAGTGGTGATTAACGAAGTTGTAAACGCTGCCGCAACTTCGAGTGGACGCAGCGCAGCGTAGAGGAGTAACCACCCTTGTTCTGATAAACTACGCGTAAGATGTGGTTCTCAGTGATTATCTTTGGAGCACTTCAATATAGCGCCGCGGAACGCAAAAACATCAGGAAGTCCACTGCGTTTATCGCTCAATGCAAGCACTACAATATACTTGTGAACATCGCCATTCTAGAGACGAACACACTAGGCTCAACCTAACCAGTCCTGTTAAACACTTTACAAACACGGGCTCCTGATAAATAATCCTTAAGGAGGCGATGGCAATTACAAATGTCATCTGAAGGGACAAAAAAGGTGGCAAAAGGGACGAGACAGCTTACCTGACAGAAAACGACGCAGAAAAGGCAGCGACGTTCAAGGGCAAGCGTCTCCAGTTGGCAAATTGTTCTCAAGCACTTCATCGCGAACTCGAACACGACTGATAACAGAAGACGACGATAGGCACAATTAATCATAAGAACTGCGCTTGTTTAATGACACACCACACAACACGGATGATGGCAGATCGGCGATTCGAATGCGCAGTTCCTAATCTGTGGACTAGACCACAGGATAATGCTTACCTTTATCCTGTGGACCAGACCACAGGATAATCTCCGGCTTTATTCTCTGGGCCTTACCACGGGATAATATTCAGCTTTATTCTGTGAACCATAATCATGGTAGGGTGGGTCATGTAAACTTACTAATTTTTTTTTGTGGGTGGTTGGTTCACGAATATGGAGCCTGGTCCAAAATATTGGCGGTGGGGTAGGCCATCTAACCTTAGTGTTTTTCGCGCGTTTGGTACAGATTTATGGTCTGGTTTACGAATGCCTTTTGTGTGTGTGTTTGTGCTTGGTGCACAAATTTGCAGGGTAGTGGAGGTTTGCTCACCTATTTTTTTACGTGGTTGCTTCACTAATGTGAGGCCGAATTTGAATGTCCCGCAAAAATCTGACATCTGAGTCCATTGGCAGCAACGGGAACACTCCCACCCTGGCGGTGGTGAGCTACCATCAGAAGCTCAAGGCCGATGCGCTTATTCCCATTCCCACGTATGCCGACTCCACGGAATCGGCCAATGAAATTGCAACCTACCGCCAGAAGCTCATGGCCTATTCACAAGGGCGTACTATTAAAACCACTGGTATTCAGACTTTCTCTGCTTTCCCATGTGTTGCCCTCATACTGTCCTTATGTTTGGGCATATCTTATCCTCCCGCGCAATGAAAGGAAATTTCTCTGGTGGAGTGGTTAGTATTTTTTTACATCCATTGAAGGGCGTGTGTAAAGACATAGTGAGAAAATATTTAATGAATACTGAAGGAGGTAGCCCTATTACCTGCTACTTCCGATGGGTGTGAATACACTGAGGAGGAAAACAAGAAATAGTGTGGTGAAACCGGCAAAACCTAATAAATAAGAGACGGAATAAAATTGCATTGGAGCGGAGCACAAAACGAACAGCAGGAGGGAAAGAGCTTGGTCGCAAGGGTTAGAGAAATTCGCAAAACCATCCTGAATCATTAGGAAAATCATGTGCCTTTATCCGCAATTCCTCCACATCCAAGAAAGGGATCCAGGTTTAAGGCGTTTCCTGCAGCAGTTGCATAAGCACTCTTTTACACTCATAATTAGCTATTTCCGACTGAAGTTCAGAAAACGAAAGCTTCTGTGGCCGAGCGGGTACGCTGAGGGACCGCCCCAGCATAGCCAACAGCCCTGAGAGACGCACAGATTCAGGATGTTCCCAGCGGGAACACAAGAATCAGCTCCAGCAGGGAGCTTGCTTTATTAGCCCAGTCTACACTCCTGATGATGATGATCCTCCTTGCGCCATCTGTGTGAGACACGACGCACCACATACCCTCTTCTGAGTCCCCTTATAAGCCCAGCTTTCTTGGCTCACAAATGGTTCTGCCGTAACGAGACACACGCCCCAGAAACTCACGGACGGTTGGCGGTGGAGCACCAGGCGATGCTGAAGGCCCTTTCTGCATTGAGAAGCTTAGCTCTGGTCGGGTTGTTGAAGGTAAGGCTGGCTCACTCCTGGTGGCCACGGATGGCGCCGTGTCAGCAACTGGGCTTGAAATTTGAGCTGCTGGTGTGGGTGAAGTTGGAACGGGGTGAATGCAGTTGCGCTGCACCACGCCTTTGGGGGTCTCTACCACCTAAGAGCGGGGGCGCTGTGCCGGGCTCATGACAACAGCCTTGATATCCCGTGCCCAAACATGTTCACCTGGAAGAAGCACACGAAGTGCACGAGCCGCGTGTCTTCTATATTTGTTTGTAATCCGGAAAAAGAATTGTAATCCAGGAGTTGGTGCATCCGCTGGAGCCCGTCTCGGCGGCGTACGCTCCCATAGACGCAGCTGGCAGGCGCGGTGCACGGCTGCGGCTTGAATGCCGTCGTCGTCATCCGTTGTTCGTCCGTGTCACGTGAAGGCCGATGTCGGAGCTAGGCCTGCACGATGCCTAGCTTTGCCGGCATGGTGTCGAAGTTGGCGTGGTGAACTAATCGAGTTCTGATGGTCGCACCTAGCAGATGTAGGTATCGATCGGCTCCGAAGGTCATTGAGCGCTCAATCATAAGTTGAAGCCTGGGGATGAAGATTCACCGGTTGTAATACATCGAACGGGAGTAGAAGTGGAGTGCGAACTACACCGTCCGCCTCCTGGCGGTGAATCAGGAAACCTGGACGCTTACGAAAGTATGCCTCGATCAGAAGAAGAAATTAGTTAACGCGAGAGTGTCTCGTACGAGGCGCAAAGAGGCAGACGCCCTGAACCCTAAACCCACAAACACATCTATTAGCATGGCGACAAGCGAACGCCATACAAGTTTAGGACATGCATGACGACAGGCGGACCAAGAACTGAGTCAACGCGAGTTGACGGCGTAAGTTTGCCAGCGTCACAAACCTATATATAACGCTTCGCATTTAACGCCCGTGAGGAGTCTTAAGTGCCTCTGTAAATTTTTGTTTGTGACATGGAAACTGCGAGGCCTCGTGTAGTTTTAAATATGTAGTTTTAAACAAGGTATGAATTTAGTTGGACAAAGGGAATTCTTCTGTGCATTGTACTCATGTCTGCAATAGTATGTGGAAAGCCTAACGTCATGGCAACTCTTTGTCATTTTCAGGGCATTTCTTACTTGCTTCGAAGATAAGTGTGCACTTATCCGTGTGGTACCCCGCAACACGGAAAGCACACACACACAAGAAGGCAGGCGATATACACGCATTCGGACCCTTAAAAGGAAATACGGAACTAGACAAGGTTTCTTCTACGTTGATGTGGGAGAACCGTCGCCCCTAGGGTTCTTCATTGCCACTGAAATTATCACGGAGCAGCAAGTCGATGGGCTGTCCTACAGGGCTCCTAACTCCGCGCAAGCTTCTGAGAGAGAGGGAGAGGGAGAGAGAGAGAGAGAGCTATGAATACTGAAGAGGTTAACCCCACAAACGGCGGGGCTTGCTACTTCAAATGGAATGAACACAGTGAGGCGAAAAAAGTAAAGAAAAGGGGGAAGAAGTACCCAGCAACAATGAATGAGAAAGAAAATGAAATCAGTTCAGAACGCAGAAGAAAATTGCACCACAAGGAGCCATAAACATACAACCACCATCATCACACCACAAGGAGAAAGAAATCTGATGATCTCACGGTTAAAGAACCTCGATTAATCCCGAGTCAGACAAAAAAGTTATAAGAGCCTTTGTCCCTCGCGCCGCGCCAGCGTGACTTTGCCATAGGCCCAGAAAGTGATGCAGGTCTAAAGAGCTTCCGCGTAAAAGTCGCGCAAGCGTTCTTTTCGCTGTTCCGTGTTGAGTTGTATGCTGTGGGCAGTAACACAAGACATACCGTACGTCTTCTTTCACAGAGCACACAAAGCACAATGGCGAGTCCGCCCAGCCTATCTTAAAAAAAAAACTCCGAGTGAAGGCAACGTTCAGGCGTAGTCGGGGAACGACACCCTCACTTTGGTTGTGTAGCTAGGCCTCACGGAAACTGAAAATTGCACTAAGGGTCAATTACATGCAGGGCCAAGGGTTTCCTAAGAGGGTCCTGCCAAGCTGACAGTTGCAGTTTCCTTCCCGACGTGCGTTGACTTCCAACTGAGCTTTTATTGCAGAAACACATATTTAAAAACGCGCATACAGAGACGATGAAAAACATTCGACCCTTTCAGTAATGGATGACAACTGCACCAAAGCCCAGGGATACAAAAACAAAACACAGTTTGCTCCCCCCCCCCTCGAAGTATGCACGTGTTGGGTCCTTTGATATGGCTAGCCATGTTGTGTCGCTTTGCCCGTGTAAATAATCAAGTTCCTTGCTGTACAGCGCTATAGAAGGACGCTGACGCATTCTTCGCCTCGCCTTACCTCTGTCGGCCAGAAAATTTTAGCCGATGGTTTCAGCAGCCTGTCCAGCATGGAACTTGATTATTTACACGGGCAAAACGACGTACCATAGCTATCCATACCAAAGGAGTCAGGACACAACAGATGCATAGTGCGACGGGGGTGGGGGCGATTAGAATTTGGGTTTTATTTGTGTATCTCGGGGTTTTGGCACAGTTGATATGCATTGCTTATCGTGTCGAATGTTTTTAATCGTAAGTGTGTGTGTGCACGTTTGAAATATGATATGTTTCTGCAATAAAAGTACATTTGGAAGTCAGCGCTCGTCCGGTGTACCTTAGCTTTAGTCCTTGTTTTTGTTGCGCTGTATTACTACGATGGATTACTAAGTCTCCCAATACACCACTCTGCTTCGTTTGAAACCAACTAGCTGGTTGCCTTCTGTGTCCTTTAAGACAGCTATAGAAACAAGGAGCCTTGGCAATGTTGGACAAGCATTTCTCGCCTTCCGGAGGCTCCTGGTTCCGTTCCCACCCAAGCATAAGTTTTCCCAATTTTCTTTTCGACTCAGTCATTTAGCTACCTTTGCTTAACTGTCTGCCCTGAGACATCTGGCGTCAATTTGGCTTCCTTTGAGGTGTTTTTTACTCTTTGGGATGTTGACTATTTCTTGGGCCGCCTGTGTGCCAGGGTCATGTGCCCGATTTTTTTACCTACCGAGATAACAAAGGCATTCACATTAAATCAAACCGCACTGTTCGGTTATTTTTGTTCCTTTCTGTTAAGCGACAACCGTCGCGAACGTTCTCCTCAGTGATGTTATTGTTTTCTTCTCCGACTTGAGCGCCTGCAGCTGGCGCTAACGACCGTACGCCCTAACCAAGTGGGTTATATAACACGATGTTTGCAGCGACGACGCGCAATGCGCGCCCCCTGGTGCTTGCGAAATTTCCTCCTCCTCAGCACCCGGGTGGCCGCGCTGCCTTGCGGCCGCTGGTTTAAATTCGGGCTCCGATCGAAGGGCGCATCAGTTTTACGGCTTTGCGCTAGGTGGCGCGTAACGCCTTCGTGCTGCGCCTCAGCTGCGCCATCGATTGCTGAGCTCGCCGAGAGCGGCAGCTGGCCTGGCCTTAAAGCAACAGCGCTCGGAAATTCACTTTCCTTTTTCGCCGCTGGGTCGCGCTGCATCGTCAATGAGGCCGCAAGACCCGCTCATGGTCCGGAACAAGGCTTATGAGCCGGCTGGAACATCGGTGCTGGCAAACCGCCTGGGTCACTGTGTTTTTTTTTAATTTTTTTATTGGCTGGTCTTTGAGTGTTGCCATCTGTGATAATGCGCTCAAGGGTGTTTTTTTTAAGCAAGCCATGAAAAGGCATTGTAGCATAGCTCGAAAGCATTCCACAGCGCGGAAAAACTTATCAGAGAGGTCTTGTTAAAACCAGGGTGTCGAGAAGAAGAAAATATCGGTTTGGTTCGGGATCGGATGCGAGCAGCTTCATTTTTTGTCTGGTTCAGTTCCTGTGGTACTATGTCAATCAGTACAATGGTTGCGAACAGGTTGGCGAGGATTGAACTGGTTGGGTAAGCATAAATTTATAACCAAGGGGCACAGTGGATGTATGGAAATGCCTAGGATTGCGTACTAACTATTTTGATTATTTTCCTGCTCCCATTTATCTCTGTTTCCGCTATCATAGCGATTACATGTGTTAACGTCGCCTTGTATGCATTTGTGTGCAAATTCAGGTCATTACAGTGTTACACCACCAACCGGGCGTTACACAACCAACGACAGGGTGAGGTTCACCGGCGTTACCAGTACCCTTGCACCCCTTTATTATTATTATTATTATTAATATTATTATTATTATTATTATTATTATTATTATTATTATTATTATTATTTCCTCGCCTGGGTGTCATCAGAAGCTTCTGAGTTGGTTGTTGTATGCCGACCACGGAGCTCCAGGGCCATCTTTGGTTCAAAATTGTCGCTAACACTTTTAATCTGCTTACATGTTAGCCCCCCAGTCAACTGGGCAAGTTACCCTATTGTCGTGCAAACGCCTTAGGACCAAGTACGATTAGTATTCTTCTTTTTGCTTAGCTGTTGACAAGGTGTACTTTAGGCGCCTAGGCGTTCCATCTATGTGGCCAAAAGGCTGCCTCTTGAAGCCGTTCCAAGGCAAGTTACACTCTTCGTATGGCGCACAGCTGTGAAATAATTGAACATGATCAGTAAGTGCGATAGTCTCGACATCTACTATCAAAACATTTGAGGTCTATGAACTAAGTCCTCCGAATTTCTTAGAAATGGTGTGTGCTCTACATTTTCTGCTATTGTTATTAGTGAAACTTGGCTTTCCAATGATATCTCGTCTTCCGACTATTTCCCTTCTAGCTATTAAATCTTTAGAAGTGACAGAAAGTTAACTGGACCTAAGCAAAAGGGTGGCGGTGTTCTCATTGCCGTTGATCGCTCAGTGCAATGCATGCGGCGTGCTGACCTTGAGACCCTAGAGGAATCAGTCTGGCTTGAGATTGGCCTCACGAGGGGTGAGAAACTGCTCATCGGTGCATTTTATATATTTCCGGACGTTTTACCTTCTCAATTTATTCGAACACTCATATCTATCGGAAATGTCTGAAATGCATACTCCAACCATAAGCTAATTATACTTGGGGACTTCAATACCCCAAGCATTCGCTGGAAGCGTATTTCCTTTAAGCACAAAAACCATTATGCAGCGCATAAATGAACCACGTTATTAGATTTTTCAATCGTTCACCTCCATGCAGCAGTTCTGCCACATAGAAAACTTTTGTGGTAATGCCCTAGATGTGTGCATCTCAAACTTGAAAAACGCGCATGTGTGTCCCTCCGATATATCTCAAGCACACCCCGACAAGTTTCACCCCATCTCATTGTCTCTGTCTCTCTCGCTGCCCAGCATCGCTATGGCGGTGTTGACGATTGTGCACTCCCGCGATATCCTTTCAAACGTGGAGGTTATGCTGGGCTGTATCCCTTTTATTCATCCCCTGAATGGTCAAGTGCCTCTCGTGTCAGCGATGTTGACAAACGGGTTTACTTTTTACCAAAATTGTCAGGAGTGGCATGGAAAAGTACATACCTCTTTATAAGCCTGTTTATTTTAAATGTGTCCTCCACTAGTTCTCTAAAGAACTTCGAAGTTCGCTTAAACTTAACGACAGCGCCCACAAAAGGGCAAAGTGTTCTAGGCTTGACAAGTGGGAAGCGGAGTTTAGCCGGTATCGCTCTCGTTGAAAAAATATTTACCGGCGTGACCACCAGCTCTATATAGAGTCCTTGTAACCTGCTGCGTCTCAGAAACCGGCTGAACGCGGCCGTTCTAAGGCGTCTACAGAACACATTATCCTGCTTGATTCTGATGGTGAACAGGTTTAGGATGTTGCCGCCAGCTTTGCTCAGTACTTTCATTCTGTCTTTCAACTGCTTGATGCTAATGACGAAAGCGTATCGTTCAATAATGTATTATTTTAATACACTTATGATCCATGAAAAACTTGTCAATGATAGCCTTAAACGGATGAAACCATCATTTTCCTGCAGTGCAGATGGAATTCCAGCAGCCCTCATGAAAGCTTGCGGCAACATTTTTGTCCTGTCTTAACTTTCATTTATAATAACCGTTTACTTTTCAGCAAATTTCCTCGTGCATGGAAGATGGCTCGAATTTTGTCTATATTTAAGTTTCCTATATTTAAGTCAGCCGTTACTAACTATCGCCCGATCTCACTCCCCTGTATCGCCTCAAAACTCCTTGATTCAGCTCTGCACAAAGTTCTTGCTGCCTGCGTCAAGAACGTTCTGATACCAAATCACCACGGCTTTTTCTCGGGTCGATCGACTGTTACAAATCTTGCCAGCTTTATGACACAGGCCTCGGCTGCAGTTTGTGAAAACGGCCAGTTGGACGTCATTTATTTTGACCTCTGTAAGACGTTCGATGTGGTGAACCATCAATTAGTCATTAACGTTTACTGCGTCCGATGTAGACGCAGCCCTTGTTGCCTTGTTGTCCGACTATCTCCTTGACCGGTCCTTTTACGTAGATGTAAGCAACCAAAATTACGCCCACCTCCCCTCGCGGGAACCCTGGTGTGATGCAACGCATCTCGGGGGGTTCCATTGGCGTTTCCGTCGTGTTGATTACGCTTATACCGCGCATCAAGCAATCTCGAGTACTGCGAGAGAGTGCAAGCGTAGCACGGACGACCGTCGACTGAGACCGCCGGAGCGCGGCGTGCCGCTTTACATTCACAGCGCCCGAAGGAGAGAAGAGCGCGGAGAGAGAGAGTACTGCACATGCGCAGCGCGCGCAGCGCCGCCCACCGGCGCCTAGCAACGGAGTGAGAGCGCGCTGCGCCAACCCGCAGCTGTTTGGGAGAGAGTGTTCGCTATCGGAGAGAGGAGAAGAGGAGAGGCGCAGCTGTGCGGACAACGCCGGACAGACGCAGGAAGGACAGAGGGGCGAGCATGAGATGCGTTGCATCTAAAAGTATGCCGTTCACACTGCAACAAGTGGTGCAGCTCTAGGTTCCATGATGGGTCCACTATTGTTTTGTATCTTTACTAACGATGTGTCGACAGTCTTAACAAAATCTGCATTTCTGTTCTATGCTGACGATGTGAAACTATTTAGGTACATTAGCGGTGTTCAGTACTGCTGTGCCTTGCAGAGTGATATGTATGTCGAAATTATCGGTCTGGTGCAGCAAAAACTGTCTAATATTGAACCCTGCTAAAACAAGGGTATCACGTACATCCGGAAAACCCATCCTATACTGTTTTCCTACAGTACTGAGGAAGCTTCTCTGCCAAGGTTTGAGGAGATTAGTGACCTCGGGGGGCTTTTCGACAGTAGATAATAGAACTTGTGCACAAGACGTTTTTCTCCATATTTAAGCACCGTCATCACATTCACGCATGCCTTCCCTAAGGATCCACTCTAAGGATCCAGAGAAGGCAAGCGTGGCAGGGGGCGGCAGAAAGTTAGATGGGCAGATGAGATCAAGAAGTTTGCGAAGATAACCCAGATAACGCAAAACGCCTTGAGGACGTCCTCAAATGGTCCAAACGTCCTGGATCCTATTCTTGGCTTCCGGGGGACATCCACAGGATCAGATATTGTAAATGATCCCTCAATGTCCAACCTAGAGCTTATTTTGGATCACAATAGATTGCGAATGATCCCTAAATGATCCGTTGTATTACTTCTTCTGGATCGCAATCCACATGGACGTGTGACGCTGCTGTTACTGCGGACGAAAGTCTATTACACAGGCTAATAAAGTAATAAATTATGCTAATTTATTGCCAGTGAGGTACAAAACACCCCCCACTTGTAGAAAATGTTCAGTCCACCCGTGTAAACAGGTACAAAATGTCTCCAAAGTTGGAGGTCTCTTCCCCTTTTTTCTTAGTTGGTGGTCTTTTCTTACACCCTTTTTCTTACACCCTTTTCTTTACGCCCTTTTTCTTAGTTTCGAGCACCCTAATTTTTAGCTTTACACCCTTCTGGGGAAAAATGTGTTGAAATAATGAACACCATCTTTGAAGGGTGTTGAGTGGGCGGGAACAATTTGTTTGTTATTTAATAAAATTCTATAGGTTATGGAACACAAAACTACCTCGTGATCAAAACGTTTTTGCAAATCCACGTGTTAATTTGTATATTATCATAGTAAAATCCATAATTCCAAAATTAGCGCTACAATGTCTGTTTTTTGCGACAAGCCCACCGACTCGATCGGGGGGCTTTCCTCTGCTGGATATGAAAAGCAAGAAGAGCACATGTATTACTAAGCAAGTATGCACTCCCTGTACCGCTTGCATGTCCGCGTGGTACTTCTTGCTCAATTCATTTGTGCTCCAAGTGTAACTTGCGCGAATTGACTGTTTGTGTTGATTGCTGCGCGCTCCGTCGATTCACATTGCCACGCGTAGCTGCTGCCCTGGCTACACCGTTATTTTTTGGTGTTGAGCAACCTTGCACCCTCTTTTAGGGTGTTCACACGAACACCCTTTTTTCACCCCACACCTTTTTTTCGCCAAAGCACCTTTTAGAGGTATTCGCCATGGGACTAGATTCTTACACCCTTTTAGGCCAAAAAATTTCCCCGCATTTCCCCGAAGGGGAGTATGAGGAAGTGCGAAGCACGGGGTGATGCTATGAGGGGGAGTTTGTTGAAGTTTGGTGGCATTTTGCCCGTTAGTTACATTAACACCCCCTCGTGATCACGTTCGGCTTAACACGCCTCGTTTGTCCCTCTGCGGAAATCTTGGTGAATTAACGTGTATGTTCGAGAGGAGGAGCGCACCGCACCGCAGCGCACCGCAGCTGTGAAGCGCCGACCGGAGTGAAGGGAGAGGAGGCGCAGTCACGTGAGAGAATGCAGAACTAGCGGGTTTGTAGTATCACGTGTACACCACGCAGTTATCAAGCCGCTATAACGCCGCTGAGTCGCCAACGCACGCCGCTGACGACGTAGTTTGAATGCGTTAAAGATATAAGGCGCGTTACTAACACTGATATCAACGTCGCGTCCGTGGCTTAGTCGGTAGAGCGTCGCGCTGCGGCCGCAAAGTCCGCAGATCGAAACCTGGCGCCGGATGCTGTTTTTTTTATATAGTGTAGTGGCCTGGCTGGCGCGCCGAGAGAGGGTGTTGCGAGCTGGAGAGTAGTAAAGGGGCTTTAGGAGAGTAGGCGAGGGGGGAGAGGAGGCGCTATGCGAGCGCCCTCACGCGTCGGAAATCTCCCCCGTTTCTAAGGAAGACGAGGAGCGCGCGCACCCGCAGCTGTTGCTATGCGGACTACGGCGGCTGACGATTCAGGCTCGCTTACGAAGTGCATTCGCACTTATTCCTGGCCAATCTCCCACGTGGGTATGTGCCATGTCAGCGGCCAGGCCGCGCGCGCCCATCTCCCCCCGTTGCTAAGGAAGACGAAAAGCGCGCGCACCCGCAGCTGTTGCTATGCGGACGGCGGAAGGTTCGGGGTCGCTTATAAAGTGCATTCGCACTTAAAATGGTGTAAGAAAGTTTAGTGTGTAGTGAGGCCTGTTGCTTTAGCTTGTAAGTAACTTAGACTAAGAAAAAAGACCATTAATTTGTATCCGGGAAGTGTACGAAAATTGTCCAGCGGCAGCATTTTAATGACGTTCTGAGGATGTACGCTGGGCGGACAAACGGACCCTGATTGTACTGGCTTAGGATAAGATCTGCACAACCTGAGAATGCTGAAATGTCCAGAGTCAGACATCCTGAGGATTTACCCAGGTTTGTTTTGCGTTATTCTGGGAAATTGGACGCAGTTAGCACAGGAGCGGGATAATTGGAGATTAATGAGAGAGGCCTTTGCCCGGCAATGTGCGTAGATAGGATGATGATGGTGATGATGATGATGATGATGATGATTGTGATTATGATGATGATGATTATGATCACATTTACAGTCCGGGTCCCGCTTCTGACTTACCCATAGTTCCTTCCATCTCTTCCTTGAACTGCAGCCGTATGCGTGCAGATCTTACATGCCTTCACACAGTTGTTCATGAGGACCTGCGCAGACCTCATTAACTGTGTGAAGTTTAGTGTTCCACAAAGGTGCACCAGGTCGCATCGCCCGTTCTTGATTGCCGCGCGCAACTAGAATAACTCTCCTGTGCGCCGAATGCAGAGTTCTTACAACCTCTTTTTAAGGGCATAGCACTTTATTTATTTATTTATTTATTTATTTATTTATTTATTTATTTATTTATTTATTTATTTATTTATTTATTTATTTATTTATTGTGTCGTTTGTTTGATTGTTTATTTCTTTGTCTATGTACCTTGAACGTTTCTCCGGCTGAGTGCATCGGAAGGGAACTCTGGCTTTTTGGTCTCGAAATTTTTTGTAACTCTTTTGTTTTAATACTTTTCTATTATATGTGGCACTAGCGCTAGTACGCTGGGATGCCCAGACTGGCTAGTCTACTGATTACACGAAGGAGTATAACTATTTGGGGGTTATCTGTTGCCATATTTCGGTAGTTCACCCGTGGAATTGAAGGTTTATCGGTTATGCAACCAATTGTGGTTATGGGTTATGGGCTATGAGCTATGCGACCCCGTACGCAATTCAAATCCTGGGGGCTCCAGTCTTACACACTCATCCGACTGCCTACTTTTCACCATCTTGTTTACTTTTAACACTTACTATTGTTAAAAATATTGCTGTCTTGATTCTTTAGCCGTCAACTTTGTTAGTGGGTTCGTACAAGCACAAACTTAATTTCGATTCCTCTTTCTTACACGGCGTTTTCAAAAAATAAAATGAAATTTAGGGCTATTAGGAAACGGAAACAACAAAAAAATACCTGATGGACCGTTTCCTCGCATTTGGGACGACAAGCACCTTCTATGCAGTGCAAGGAAGTTCCGATCTATAACGGATTGCTGCCTTCTATGTTGGGTTTTCATTGTTTTTTTTTGTTATCAACGTTCATATTGGGTTAAAAATAGAAGACGAAAACTTTTTGGTTAATATTTCAGCGTTAAAGGCTGATGTAAAAACGAACTTAGGTTTTACTTTCTTTTTCGTGCGTACTGGCTAACGCAGTTCGACACGAGTTTACGCTACCATTAGTCGCCTGCTCTTTGCGTTAAGAAAGAAAAGCGTACATAGTTGGGAGCCTCTACATTATCCTAAGCATATTTCATGTTCTACGGCGTCCTACGTCTGTGTAAATTAATAAATATCTACTTGAAAAGAAATTATTGTGATTTTCTTTCTAGCCTGATTTATGGCGACACTCGCGCGTAGTCGCTCCACGAAGGATAATTTTCTTCGCTCAAGTGCACCACCTGGCGTGCGTGGTGAATTGGGTTCTTTGTCGACGTGCATTTATTAGCAGGCCGCAGCGTCGCGAGAGCTCTTTTTTTCGTGTTTACGGCGATGTTAACCGAGGCTGCGAGGCGGCGGTGGAATAAAAATTGCCTGTGTTATATATGTTCGGGTGAAGGTGGTTAAATATTTACGTCCGACACCGGACATGTATTGTGGACCCCGGTTGCGTGACTGTTTCCCTTAAGTTGTTAGCGAGCGGCAACCGCGGTCCCCTTCTCGGCGTAAATGTTAATGCTCCTTCGCACCTGTAGGTAGCACGCAACTCGACGCAAGGCTCAAAAATTTTTCTTTGCCCCCCTTTTTTGTCGTAGAGGCTAAGAAAGACCTTTAGAAGTCAGAATCTGAAGGCATAAGGAAACACTGCTAATTCACATACTGGAGGTCATAACGAAAGTAATTCAGTATCCTTTCGTCTCCACTCTTTCTGACATATCTGTTACCATTCCTTGCATTAGGTCGAAACGTTGACCCTGGTGTTTCGACTAGTTTTTGTGTACTTGCAGCGGCGGGGTCCTATCCGTGTATCAGTGTGCCCTTCTTGGAGAGTGTCACTTTCAAGTTCACTTAAATTAAAATCACGTTCTATAGGTCTGAAAAAAAAATAACTCACTCAAACTAACCCACTACTTTTTAAAGCGCAGCTTTATCTGCCTCTCTCGCGGCTGCTGATCGCGCTGATCCTTCCCGGCGGCGCATTCCTATTCCACATCCCGCAGGGGCCCGATGACGCTTGGCGCCATCTATGGAAACGTTTAGACCTATATCGACATGCTTATTCTCTCTTTAAACTGGCGCGGGGCGGGTAAATAGTTCTTGCAGATTTTATAAATCATTCTATATATTCGAATTAAATACTATGGAAGAAAAATAAACAAAACGGTGTAGAGGTTCCGTATTAGCAATCCCATGACCCAAGTTTAAATCCCGGAGGTGCCACGTTTTTCTTGTTTCACTTGTTTCTTTTACTTAAACGCGTTTATTTTTATCATGCTTGATATTTATTCTGACACATTTTGAATTATTAAACGAAGTTTCGCGTGGTTTTCTTCACTTTAAAGCAGTTCCAGCTGTTTCTTGGTACTTTCAGTGGTTTGGTCCCTTTATGTCAGTTTTGGCTACCTTTCTCGAATATTTCCGTGGTTTGGTGGGTTTCGGTTCAGAACTTTTGTTTATGTTGTGTTGTTTTGTCCCCTTTAGGACGGTTTTAACTGTTCTGTAGCTAGCTGAGCACCGTCTAGCTACCGTTAGCATATGTGCATGTCTGTTTTGTTTTGCAAATCGCGGTCGTTTAGCTCTTTTTAGGTCAGTTGTTTCCTTTATTGCTTCACTTGTGCTGTTTTTTACCTGATTTAGGTAGGTTTTTGCTGTCAAACGTGCCCAAGCAGGCACGCGCACATACTGGATATGGATTGCGAACACGCTGTCCGGCGGCTCCACCTCCTCGCCCGCCGCTCCAATGGACCTTTTGAGTTTCTCACAAAACCACCAGACGGCGCGTTGGTCCCCCGCCACCTAAGGCCCTACAAAATAGAGGGCCCTTACCTCCACCTAGCCGCCGCCCACAATTTCTGTATATCGCGTAGCGCCAGAGTTGCGCGTCTGATTTCCACAAGCCGAGGGTTCCGCCTTACGACAGGAGAGCCCGCTTTCAGTGCTGCTCAAAAGACCCCGTTTTCAGTCACTTCTCCTCATGTGACTGGCGGCGGTTGCGGTGGCGGCGGCCGCTCAGCTGATAAGCAACCGAATATCCCCGGACCCTCTCTGCCCCGAAGTTGCAGGCACACGCATGCGCCGACTCCTTTCATGTACGGCTGCCACTGGCGCGGCGGTCCAGCGCCAGCTCTTACATTCGTGACGGGCGGCTTTCCCGCACGACTTTGGAACTCAAGACAGTGGATAATCGTGCAACTCTGCTCCCTTAGGAGAGCTATACACACGAACCCTACCGCCGCCGATGCGTCTTCAGAGCACGTGAACACCCGCCAGCAAAATTGCCCCAAAACGCTCCAGCGTCTAGTATCCACGTCATCCACGCACGAAAGAAGTTTCACGCAGAACAGGAACGACTTTGGTAACAGTGAACAGAGGTGCAGACCGCCAATGTAGGCTGGATATTCTGGCTCGGAAGACGTGAGTCACGGCAACAACGCGGGGCCACGATGAAAGATGACGGGGGTCGTGAGATCTGCGCCCACAAGCTACAAGCGGAACGAAAATTCCACAAGCACGCACTTTCATCTCAACTCTATGTTTCCATGACGCCCGTACAATCATTTCAAACGGTGCTACTTGAACTCCCTTGTGAGATTCACAGCACCGACATTAAGACGATGTAAACATATCGAAAGCTTCGCCTTACGTCGATTCCCACACATGCGTGGATCCGCCATTTCTTTCTTGTTTCTTTTTCGCTATAACCGAATACTGCTGCCGTAACGTGCCTCTGAAAACAGACCTATTACTGATATGAGAAGACCACTTTTTCCACTACGTCAACACGGCGGATCACTGCATCCGAAGTGCTGTGTTGTTTGAAAACCCGCCGGTAAAATCTGCGGTTTCGCTAAAACATCAGGGTTAGCAAAAAATCTAAATGCTGTTCCTCTTCGCGTTCCTTGCGAGTGGTGAAAAACGCGAAGTACAAGTAGTTGAGAAAAAGGTAACCGTTTGTTGCCATTAGAACGTCACATCATCTCGTTTCCCGTGATCACCTGATACCAGAGAGTTTCTTAATGGCTCGACAAAAGTCAGCTCCCAAGGAGCATTTGTCGTTACAGTACATAGCGGCGAAAATCAAAGGGACGTGTGTGGGAGTGGTTATAAATAAATGCGAGTACTTATCCTCCATTAGAACGCAAGCAAGGAGCGCACTGGACCGTCTTCCGAGCATCGTTCACCCGTAAGTCAAGCTTATCGGCTCACTGGATCTGCATAAAACAAGCCAACGGGGACGCGGAGGCCACACTACGGCTGGCTCGAGCGCAAAATAAAAGGTACTGCGCGGATCCCCGAATGCATCACGACCCGGGTGCTGAGACCGTAATTTCTTTTTAACGCGAAACGGCCCCGTCGGACTCGCTCGCCGGTAATAACGGAGGCGCCAGCGGAAGCCGCCTAGTTCGTGACCGGTTTTAATTACAAAGCCTATAGTCTTAGCCGGGACCATAATTTTTATCATCGATTTACTCTCACGGCGTGCACGGAACAGTGCCAGGCGCTTTCGCCAGGGCTGGGCCTATACGTGGACCGAGTCCTCGGGGCGCGTTAATATAGGCCCGGGCACGCGTTCGCTGCCCCCGCTTTCTGGACGGCCGCCGTGCGTCTTTCCCTACGAGCGCTGGAGGTGCTTGGCGTTGCTTAAGCGGCGTGCGCATTAAGATGCTTCCCCGTCTTTCGCAAAGCGGGGCGGGTGAAATCGGCCGCCGCTAACCCTTTTTTTAGCGGCTGCGCCCCTGGGCAGGGCTTTCTTCGCGTTTTCGCTCGTGCGGTGCCTTTAGTGCTGCTTCTGGTCAGTGATTTACCCGCCTTAATGGCTCGCAACGCTGTAAAACGTCACCTCAGTTTCCAACATAAACTCAGGCGCGGTGGCAGAACCCGGGCGCTGGAGCAGTTAGCAAATATTTCTTTCTCAACTAAAATTCGCCGGAACTACGTCGTCATTCTTCTTTTTTCTTTGGGAGGAGGGAGGTGCGTGCTTGAGAGATGTTTTCTTTTTTTTTTTTACGCCTGTGGGCTAGCAAGGGAGAGAAGGGGCAAAGTAAAGTTAGAAGTGGAAATTTACAGCAGCTCGGACCACAATTTGTGCTCTTTGCCGCTTTTTCACTCTCACTCCAAGGAGCCCTTTCCGCGAATATTGAGGTTAAAAAAGAATCAATTTCCTTTCGTCTCAAAACGCATTCGTAGCTCTAAAACTCGACGCTGAAAAGTTTAAGGCCTTGCTATGTATAGATTTTTTTTTTTCACTCGTAAATGGGTTCCTCCCTTTCTCTTTATTTCGAAGTCGGTTTTCTTGCCATAAACCCAACTCCTTATTGCCCGCACTTTCAGAATAATGGACGCACCGAGTTTCTACCCCCCCCCCCCCCCAAAAAAAAAATAAATAAATAAAGACGGCACATAAATGTTGCTTTACTGCTCCCGAAGCAGTGCGGCCTGCGTCGGCAAACGGCTCAGATATACTTCGCGCTTTTATTTGTTTCGACCTTCCAGATCTTTTACAGCAGTTTCCGGAAAACGCAGCTCTACTTAGCGCGATTGCCTATCAACGAAGCCATTTGGTCCGAGCACGCATTCAGCGCAGGCGGCTGATGAGCTGTCGCTCAGGCTTTTTTTCCCTGACCGGCGCCGAAGTCCGATCGAGTTGACAGATAAGTATTTCTCCGCTAGACCCGCGATGCTCGAAACGTAGTTCCAGCACCAAATAAGCGCCTTTTTAATACTGAATCCTTGATGGAAATTTTCTACCGTCAAACGTTAATCAAGGAGGAATCGCTTAAAGCTTGCAGGCGCCAAAAGGCTCAGCGCGGTTGCTGGTATTCTAAAAGAAGAAAAGGAAAAGCTAGTTGAAGTAGATACTGAGTAGATCACCGTGGGATAAAAAATGGCGTTGTAGAAGCGCGGAGTGTCGTTAAATACTATTGGTAGTTAAGCTATTATCAGGAGGTAGTAGTTATCTAGAACCAGCTTGTACTTTATCCTGATCCCTAACTTGTGTACTTACCGAGTCAAGTGGCTTCGCATAAGAGTAAAAATGCTTGCTATAAATCGCGCAGCCCAGTTAAATAGCGAAGGGGTTAAAAACAAGAATAATTGATTTCATAGGCTACTCATGACTTCTGTTACAGCCGGCATGCTTAGACAAAAAAAAAAAAATGAAGACACTGAAAAAAAAAATCTTGCACTTTCTCTTTTATTTGCCTAGGTTTAGGTCGTTGTAAAAGATGCTACAGCGCGAAATAAAACACGGACACAGAAAGACGACGGGACGAGCGCTGACTTCCAACTAAATTTAATACGATGAACCTTGCACCTTATATACACATTCTTCATGTTAACATAGCTGCAAAAAATTCTAATCTCTCGTATTACACCACCATATCTACTAGAGATTAGAATTTTTTGTAGCTATGTTAACATGAAGAATGTGTATATAAGGTGCAAGGTTCATTGTATTAAATTTAGTTGGAAGTCAGCGCTCGTCCCGTCGTCTTTCTGTGTCCGTGTTTTATTTCGCGCTGTAGCATCTTTTACAATGAACTACCAACTCGCCCAACAGTACGCTTTGTTAAATTTAGGTCATTCAGCTTACTGATTGGTATTTCCGATGGAGGCGAAAAGCAAGAACGCCCGTGTGTACGAGATTTCGGTGCGCGTTAAAGATCCCCAGGTGGTCAAAGTTAATCCGGAGCCCTCCACTACGGCTCGCCTCATCGCCTGCGTTGCGTCGGCCCATTAAACCCTATAATCAATCAATCAATTACTGATTGGTGGTTTACGTTTAATATTAATGTCGTTTTTTTTTTCTTGCGTTAACCTAAACGCAGGTTCTTTACGACTGCTGCCTATGAGTTTCATTTTTCCTCATGTAATAGCTCTCAATCTAAACCGACACCCCGCAAAGAATGTCGTTGAAAATGTCTCACTATTAGATGCTCGTGTACAATTCGTACCTATTCTAGAAAATTGGCCAAGCCTAATGCGTTGTTCGGAGCAATGGAATCATTTCCACCGCGTCCTGGTTAGACAGATTACGGGAGCGTCCGTTATGTTTATACTATCCCCATCCCTTTCTCTGCGTGCTGCCACGGGGAAGCTTGATTAAACGCCCCGTCGCCGCAGTACTGCCCACTCGTAGGCAGTGTTTCTATCGATGCGAAATGACGAGAGAACGGTAGCTAGGAGAAAAGGGCGCGCCCTGTACGGAGGCGACGCAAATTGGCCTGACCAGCATGTCTTCCCCGTCTCATGTGTCTACGCGGGATGGCACGCGATGCAGTTATTGGCTGGAATCGCTGGCTGATGCTTTCCGAGGGCTGCGCCAATTTTCGCGAGGATTCTTTTTTTTTTTTTCTTTTGCGGCCCGAACCTCGACTAAGTCGTGTGTTGCGTGCGGGCTCCCATTATAGTCGCTTGCCGTAGCCTTTTGGCCACTACGCGAGTTCATTAGTGCGTCCGAGATCCCATTTCAGTGCGCCGCAGCCCGGGGCTTCCTCCCGGATTGGATAGCTGATTAACTGCGGGTAACGCATGCGGAGCAAATAAAAAAAAGCCGGTTCACCTCGTGGCGCCGTTTAGGATGCAAAGGTAGCGCGAAAATGTGTTCGGGTGCGCGGCGCCGCACGCCTCTTTCTCTCCGGTTTCGGGAAGCACATGTAATCAGCCGGTTAACTCTGGCCTGTTAAGGACTTTGAATAAAATTGGCTTCCTGGAAATGGCCTTCCCCGTTCTTCTTTTTGTTTAACCGAAAGCTGGTAAAGGCCACTCGCGGTCAAATGCGACTCGCCGTATGTAACGTCTAAAATGAGTACAAACAATTGTCTGCGCAGAACAAGGGCGCTTCCATCACTTGTCTATTGCAACAGAACTGCCTTACGAATTAGGCAGGTTGCTATGGACGAAAATCAAAAGTTAGAGGCTTCTTGCAGACGATCTCAGTCTCATTTAGATCAATAAAGCCCGTAAAAAGCCAGCAATCTGTATTTTAACCGCAGGGCTGTTTAGGTGGACACAAATCCCTTCGGCGGATACAGAAAACCTCGAGCGCACGTGAGCGCGTACCTCGCGGCGACCGCCCGGCGTTTCCGGCGACAGGCTCCGGACAGGATCTTCGCGCAGTGGCTTTAGCTTATTCGCTTATCCCGCGATCGCTTTTTTATACGCAGCAGCTATGGGCCGTGACCGAGACGACTGCAGTTTGCGCTGCTCTCAAATTTCGCATTTGGGCGTATCGTGATCGTCGGACTTTTTTTTTTCACTGTAATAAGAGCCGAAACACGCGGACTGAAATTTTTTTTATTATAATTGCTGGGAAATTTCAACCTCGAATGAAGAGCAGGGAGTTGATATTTGCAGCTTTATTACACGTACACCAATCGCCGAATAAGATCCGAACTCTAAAATGTGAGCCTGCGCACATGCAGTACAGTTTCAGGATCGTATCGGGCAAACAGTGGGTTGGGCCACTATGGAATGTGTTATAAAACGCGTCAAAAGCATTTAACCTTGGTGGTAGGCAGTGCCATTAGTCGACATTTACGCGGAAATTTTAAGGCGTAAGCACTTAAATGTCCACGTGATTTCAAATTTAATATGCAATTCTATACTTCCCCCGAAATCTGTCCGTTCGTCCGTAACGCGTGAGTCGTGACACCGTGCGCTTCATATAGGTATGCATGGGGTGATATGGGGTATGTTTTACATTTATGTTACAAATAGGGCTTTGCTATTTTTATCAGTCATAACACTGTTCGATGGCTATTGATATGACTATGACATGATGCTTTCCGTAAGTATGCATGACATCATATGGACTATGTACGGCATTTATGTCATTAGCTGTGTGTTATGTTCACGACTGGCTATCAGTTACGACCATGGTATCGTGGCTATGACCTATGAATACAGCTGTCTTATGTGCTATACTATGACTGAGTTCCTATCATGCATAGCTGATATTTACGTTATGGGTAATAAGCTATAATTAGAAACGTGATTATGACTTTTCCAGTTCACTGACGTAGGAGGTGGTTCACGGACGTGCTGGATAAGCCGATAGGTATGTGCGAAGGTGAGCGGCTGGAAAGAATGCTCGAGCACTGTCCGGCAACCCCCGCTTGAGGGTTTTTGCTAATTTTTTTTCAGACATAGGCGCTCGAATTGGCGCGTTTCTCTTTTACCTTGAACACTGCTCCGTCAGGTGCAGTAAAATCAAAGTGAATTGCTCATTCGAAGGAATAGGTAAGAGTATACAACATCATGAAAGGTGGGTGGGGGGCGGGGGACGAGGAGGGGGGGGGGAAGGGGCATTCACACGCAAGCGCAATGCTCTTCGAGACACTCCGTACATCAGTAAAAAAAATTGGCCTGCGTCAGTCCTTAAGGAGATGGTCGCTAACAAACTCCACGAAACGCGTCAGCTGCCACCTAAGTGTATTTCTTTACTTTGCAATGTCGCGCGCTTGCCGCGGGAATTCCAGCGGCCACCTCACGCCCGTTCTTACTCTGCCCACTGGCAAACACCTTTTCCTGCCAGAATGTCCAGAATCCCCGGAAGCACAGCCTGAATACTTAATTTGCCTGAAATGACCTCGACCGTGCTTATTAAAACCGGTGAGAACTTTGCTTATTCGGACATAACGTGTAACGATGTCGCGCAATACTGTTTCTGGCAAACGTTGTTCGCCAGGACCATGTGTTAATCCCTCTTTCCTCTAATATAACTTGACTGTGCTTACTGCACTACACTAAGAAGGTGGGCGGACTAGTCCCTTTTACGAATTAACGTGCATCCGTGTGGATAAATTACGATGTAACGATAAGCGAACATGGTCCGTGCTTGGCGTCATGACTCAGCTTGTCGTGCACCACGAAGAGGCACTCAGAGACGTAAAGACAAAATGTTGAACAAATAACTAGTATGTGGGTTTCCAGACATTAAAAACTGCATTCTAGCTTCACAAGGTTTTTCCTGGCTTTCTGGAAATACAACGCTACGCAGTTCAAAATAGCCTAGTACAGAAGGTCTCGATAAAGCCCGAACAAAAAGGAGGCATGGCCGCAGCGGCAAATAAGAGAGAAACGTGTACTTTGTGAGCCCAACCTGGCGTGTGCTTCGCAATATTTTTTCACTTTATTTTCTGAAGGATCCCGGAAGGTTTTACGTCGTTCGTCACAATTAAGAATCCATCTGCTTTTTATAAGGCGCCGCACGTGGCGCCTTTACAAACGATGTGCGTCCGACACGATCAAGGTTTCTTTATTTTCTCCGCCGCAGTCGGCGGAGAAAAGTGGCAATTAAACTCCAAAAGCCCCAGTAACGTAAACTACAAAAGTGACCGATGTACTTCATACAAGAGAGCATGCTATTATTCGGGCTTATTCGCATCAGTCACGCTGCAAGCTTGGCTGAGTGCAAGTTATTAAATTCTTGCAGCATGATAGCGATACTTTTGTGGCAGCATTGGAATATATTCTACGTAAACTCAGAATAAACATACAAACAACAATATCCACATACTTTTTCTTGCAACAGATTCCTCCTACATTTGATAACCTTTCGTAAAAATGCGCAAATAAAATGGCATAATTGCCGGGCCTGACTGGCTCGTTTCTTTTTTTATTATTATTATTCGTAAGTGCTTGGAGGTGTTCTGTTGGTGGAGTCACAAAAATGTGTGTCATCCCAGAAAATGCACAGAGAAAGCGTACGTCTATCCTTGAACTACTTCTTTTTGATCCGCTTCAGCGATTGCAGTTTGAGATTAGATTTTAAAAGTAGTTCCAAGCTCTTTTCCAAATTGGAGTGCCAAACAAATTAATAAGAGTTTCGCGCTTCGGTGCGAATTGTGCCAATCGATAATCAATCGGGTGGACCAAATCCGTGGATTAACAGCCCCGCTTGAAAGCACCTGGTCAGTCATAAACCACGAGATCATAGCTATTCGGATCACAGGTACGTTAAAAGCCATGTGAACGTCAGTGTGATCATAGGCCAATACGCATTCGACCAGGAAAACTAGCAGAAACAAAGAACGCATGATGCCATCTCAAGGAGACCAAGTCAGGAGAAACTATACGTTTCGATGGAAACACCCTTGGTTCATTTCATCACTGCCAACATAAACTGGAGTATTTCTTAGCTCGCGAGGCTTAGTATGTCTGAAAAAAAGCTTTCAACCTTCTGGCTTGCACAGGACGCAGGAAAAACTTTGTGACGTGATTACTGAAACCTTCTTTGGTCTTTAATAAAGAACCTTCACTTGCCTGCGCCTTATCTGCATGCGTGCTTGCTTGGCGTCGTTCTTGCTTCACGTCACCAGGCAACGTAGGCGCACGTAGGCAACGTAAGAAGTGCCTATCAATTTCAGCTTTACCTACAATAACATGTCGTTGTTACAAGTTTGATGGTGTGACGGAATAATATTTGTTATTTTTAACCGTTATTGCGAAAAAATACCAAAACAAATAGACCAGTATTTCTTTCCAGGCTTTCTTTGGTTTTCAGCAAGATTTGCTGACGGTCTAGTTGGTCTGTTACTTGAAAAGCCATGAGGATCGCGCAGAAAGACAACAAACATAGGGAAGACAACAGGGCGGGAAGCTGTTGTCATCCCAATGTGTGCCGTCTTTCTGCGCGATCCTCATGGCATTCATTTGGTTTCCCTGAGAGATTTTGTCACCGTCTCAGCTCACGAGCCTATGCCCAGAACTCTTGTAATTGTGAAAATCTTGCTTGGTCCAGTACAACCGCGGAATTCTCTCACCGCCTTTCGACAAAGAGAGCAGGTTTCATTTACCTGTCATCTCATTTGCTCAGGTTTCATTTGCTCGTCTGCGCCTATGCGCAGTCGTGCGTGCGTGCGTGCGTGCGTGTGTTCGTGCGTGCGTTCCCGCGACATAAAAAAGCACCATTTGGGCAGCGTGCTTATGATCCTGCCATCTTCCGTCTAGCTTCTCGTAAAAACATCCAACGCGTAGCGACTGGTACGCACAAACCGTGAAGTTCATCTGAGAGGCTTCCACTTCGAAGCAGGGGCCATGTCGAAACACAAGCAAAATCGTTAGGGCATTATACGAGGATCTTCACGAACATATTATAGTCACAGTTTGTCAAAGTGATTGGCCTGCAACAATCATAGGTCGCAATTTTTCTCCATTTACTTTTTAGAATAAGTACCTCGTGACTTTTCTTGAATGGCTGGGAGATAAACATATGTCAAGACTACCAGGGAAAGTTCTTCGTAGCGATTTAGTCTGCTTGCGTAATTTGAAGGCGACAGATATGGCTTCGCCTGGCGATACTCACCAAAGACTTCTTTACTAGTGGAGGACGTTGCTTGGCTAGTTGGTACAGCATAAAGAACGAATAAAACAAGCAAGCGAGAACAAAGGACAAGAAGAACGCACACGAACAAGGCGCCAGAATTCTTTCTTGTCCTTCGTCTTCGGCAGCGCTATTTATTTCTGAGTGAAACTTCTTTAGTGTTACATTCTGTTCGCATCTCTTTTCTCGATTCCTTTTTTTTTCGTCTTCATTGGTTAACAAACCACAGATCATTCGTAACTCTGTGCTGAGAAGCGACGAGTCTGTGACAGCAGACCCGGCGCTAAATTATTCAACATCCCTACAAGTTACGACATTTCACACAGTTACTTCCCCACAATCAACGCTCTCTGTGGTCGGCGGGCACCTGTTCTACTCACGCGTAAGCATAACAACACTACCTTACACAGACCTCAAGCCACACATCAGACAACAACTCCGTAAAACATGCCAAGCAGACTGCAGCGGACAGACAGACAACAAATCACACGTAATAAAACCAAACTTGCGACAAGACACTACTGACTGTCACAACAGAGACATTGAAGTTACCTTAGCTAGGTTACAGATAGGCCACACAGATGTAACACACTCGCAACTGCACACTGGATCTCCGAGACACCTGCGTCGCAGGTGTGGGGAGGGCCTATCCGTGATACACATCCGCATTCAATGCAAGGCACTCGATATTACACTACACAAAAACTTCAGAGAACTCTACAGACAACATATTTCATTACATCCGTCATACTTTTTAGGAGACGATGCCATGTTTTCTGTTCGGCGCGCCTTCAAGTTTCTGTCAGAAGTTCACTTCTTATAATTATAATGTATTATAATATTATAATGTTTGCTGATGACACGACCATGCTTCTTAGCGCAAAAAACCAAAGTGATGTGTTTCGTATGTCCAATGAACTGCTTGATAAACTGTCACGCTGGAGCCGAGTAAATTCATTGACAATTAATGCAAATAAAACTAAAGCAGTCCTGTTTAGACCAAGAAACCGTACAGTTCACTGCCAGCACACGCTAAAACTAGGTAATTCCGAAATTGAAATTGTACGTACGGTGAAATGTCTTGGAGTAGTGTTTGAGCAACACATGTCGGGGAATGCTCATGTTGACCTTGTGTTATCGAAACTTTCTCGCATTACAGGTGTTCTTTCTAAACTTAGGTTTTGTTTGCCCAAAAGTGTGAAGCTTGTGCTATATCGGGCCACGTTTTTATCGCATTTGCAGTATTGTCACTTGGTATGGGGCACCACAACTCAGGCGAATATTGCTAAACTTTCCAAAGTACAAAAAAAAGCAGTTCGCATCATCATGAACGCAGCATACGATAGTCACACAGCCTCCTTTTTCGAAGATATGAAGTTATTACCCGTGACCCATTTCTATAAATCCTCACTTCTCAAACGCTACCAAACCAATGTAAAAAGAAATAACAACGTACTATGCAGTATTTCCAAACTTCAGCCTAAAATATTCCCGCGAAATATTCGCCGAGTTGACCGCTGGCTAATACCGAAGAACCGAACGAATTACGGTGAACAAATGCTACGGTATCAGTTTGAACAATGTATCATGTATATAGGACTGTTCATGTATCATCCGTTTTATGTATGTGAATTTTATGATGTACCGTGTGTGTGAATTTTATGATGGGTTGAATGTGTCAATTTTATGAAGTACCATGACTGCTGATCAACCAGGTGTTGTAAATTTTATGCCTGTTCTGGTTGCATCTGCTTTGTATAGGGGCCGTGGACCCTGTCAAGCCCTTTCTGAGGCTTTTTGTTCACGGTCCTCAGCACTTTGTGTTGGAATAAACTGATTTGATTTGATTTTATTTGATTCTTACAGCTCACCTGATACCACCCGAAGTTTTACCCCTGGTCCTATACATCAGCCACCTCATTTACCTTTTACCCACTCTTGGTCTTCATCCTGGCCCTGTACACCAGCCTTTGTCATCGTCTTTAAATGATTTTATTCGTGTACACTCTAACGAACTTTAATAGTCACCTATTCATCAAAACTTTCTTGGCGTTCTTTGCCCTAGTTGGCCTTGCGCCATTAACATTCAAACATCATCATCAGCATCTCCTCATGCGCCGTCACGGGTGTTCTGCGCTGTGTTTTTTGGTACAATCAGCTGTGGAGGGTCAAGGGGCTACAGAAACTCCTCTCTCTAATGCCTACCGGCCCTGAAAGGAAAGAAATGAAATAACGTCACCGGATTCTTCGACACATGAGGCATATCCGGCTTTAGCCAAGAAAATCTGTAGCAGAACTGGACAGAAAAGGAGCTTGAAAGCCTTGCGAAATTCCCCTGACAGTCCACCACGGTCACACACTTTCCAAACTGGATTCTTATCTCCCTTTGCCTTTTTATCGGCTATGGCAACAGAGACACTTGTAGTGGAATAGTCATCGTATGTCAAAGGCTCTGAGAGGAATGCAAAACATTCCAAAATGTCGCTACCATTGTAATAAAAGTCACCGCTGAATAATGCCGAATTAAAGTTCCCATATTTTGATACAATTATTCATGCATTGATACAACGACACCATCTGATTTCATATCGAGGATGATCTAAGTACGGCGATGCTGCCATCGTCAAGCGAATTCTTGGCGGGGGAACTCTCAGTACATTTAAACCACAATAGGCTCTTTGGAAGCTCAATTCATCTCTGTTGTTGGACCGGAGCTTTAGCAATTGGGTGCGCGTAACGCTGGAGAATTGGCTTCCTATGCGTAGGCTGTTACTTGCTGCGTGCGAGCTGTTGAAACGTGCGTTAGAATCATACGAATTCAGGGCCGCACGAAAAATTATTTATACAGCATTACGAGTGAAATCCGTTGCTGAAAAATCTATACAAATTTATACAAAAATCTATACAAAATACAATCTATACTACAGTAAAATGGGCGCTTCAGAAGTCCGATGCGGAGCACTAAAGAGGCGTACGTCTACGGCCCCAAAACGATCGTGCTATGCACTATGGGAATCCGACACGCTGAATATTCTTCGGCTACGAGAGCATGCTGATTTCAAATTTTAATTTTTGGTTTTGTATATAGGTCTTCGGCTCGTTTATGGAGGAAGAAAAATTTTTCATAGGCCATAAATTTTGGCTCATTTTAAAGTGGGAAGGCCTGAATTACGTGCCGTGGTAGCCCGAAGCTTACGACCATGCATGTACATGTCATATTCTCATGTCCACGCTCAGGACTGACCAAAAATGACCGTGTCCAGTAGCTCACTGCGTAGTGCATTGAATGCGTATTTCCAAACGCTTCGCTGCACGGAGCACCCACGTGACATGTCTGTTCGCGCGATGGAGAACGGTAATTTAACGTGGTCATTGGCTGCACCCCAAACCTTAAGCGACCTAAAACATACCAAATCCCCATTATTAACAAAAACAACGGGTAGATTTGAGTTTAGAAAAGAAAAATTAAAGTTAGAGAAAACTAAGCAATGAAAACGAAAATTAACAATGACGGCTCGAACCCAAGCCGTCAGCGCCGGTACTCAGTATTCTAGATCGAAGCCACAGAGCTCTTTTCTTATTTTTATTTTTTTTCTTTATTGCCAGACAAACACCCCTGTTATAAACATACTACACAAAAACAAAACAAAACCATTGCACTTAGTGAGGCCACAGAGCTCGAACGGTGGGCTTGTTTTAACACACGCTCAATAGAATAGCGCGCGCAGTGACATCCCACATGTCACGTGGGCGCTCTGTGCAGCGAAGCGTTTGGAAACGCGCCATCTGGAAGGGCATTTGCCCTAGGTCAATACCCACATACGAACACATGACACATTCCCGCGCTCAGAATTCTTTTTCACTTTTAAAGCTACTCTCACAGAATCTACAACATTCAACGTTGTCCCTGGAGAATTATTCTAACGCATAACGGTACACGTAAGGAGGGGCGGCTGTAACCTCGGAGCAGCTAGGAGTGATCGTTCGTGACTTTTAGCGGTCACTTCTCGCCTTGGATTTTCATGGCGGAGCTGTTGTATCTGGCCGTAATGTGAGCGGCGTAATGCGTTAGAAATACCAAGAAAATGCCGAGCCCTCGTGGGCGCGTGCCCGAGCGTCGCCGGCTCGTGCGTGGCTCTAGCAGAAAAAAAAAAAAAAAGACTGGGGAAAATTCTGAGGAGCACCTCGTGTTGCCTAGCAACCAATAACGCCACAGCTGGCACAACACCTGCTCTAACGAACCTCGACGCGACTCCAGGAACGCCGCGCATGCGTCGTGCATGTACGCGCAGCCGCTGCGCCCCAGCTGTCGTCAAACGCTACCGTGCATGTAGCACTCGGCATGAGGAACATGCCGATATCAATGCATATGGCGATGACTACTACTAGCACAGTGCTAAGCAATCCCGAAACATCAAAAAAATATTTCACACTTGGGCAAATGTGCGTTGATGAATCCGTCGGTGGTCACGTAGAAAGAAATCCGGCAGCATCGCTGCACACCATTTTCCTTTCTAGACATGGGCGTCGAAATTTTGCTTTTCCTGACCAGCGCTGTCTATGAAGCCAAATCCGCAACAACCATGCTGGGCTGTTAAATGCTCCGTTCTTCCCGCGCGTGCGTTCGGTATCCGCGCGTTAGGCTATGTTCAGACTACCGACGCAAAAGCCATATCGTAATCAATGAACGTAAAAAAAACGGCGTGTCACGCTGTTCGGTTGGCTAAGACGTGGAATGACGTCATTTTTTAAAGTTATTACGACAGTTGCGCCAACAGTCTGAACCTAGCCTTACTCAACGAACCGTAGTGGTTTGGCGTTAAGTTAGTGGTTGCAGTTCTTGTATCTGTGTTCTGGTTTTGTTTTATTACCTGCGGAAGAACCCAAGCAGTGGATTTGAGGTCCTAATTCGCGCACGCTATAGCGTGCGCGATGTAGCGAGCTGCGGTAGCAGTGGTGGTGGTGCCGGAGGCACTGCGTAATGCATTGATGCAAACACTACCGGTATGGCGCCGATTGGCATAAATTTGATATCGCGAAGTAACATATTTCCAATACCGCCTTGCTTGTGATGTTCGTGATAAGGCATGTCTACCGAAGCGCAGAGGACAAATGAGGAGCGAGCTCTGCGCGTATGTCTCGCTGACCCGCGCTCGCCATGTGCTCTCGACGCAGCGATTACCACGCTGTTGGCATTGAAATAGAATATGATCCTACTGAACTAAAGTTATGACGATTGCTGATGAGTCTGAATTAACTGCCAAGAAAATCGTCCCCACCGCACAACCAGTCAAACTACTATTCCAAAGTTATGATCATGCTTGCGTACTGTCGCTTGGAGCCGATCTTTGTCGACCTTAGCACTAGGAGTGCTTTACGCGGTAAGAAATGGTTGTTTTGTAATTTTAATACTTTAGATTTCGTGATACGCATGGGGATGAGAAACTTTTCTTACGTTGCGTCCAGGTTGAGCTATTTTCCGCATAAACGTTCGCATATCTCTAGCTGCGCTTCAACATTGTGCTGCCTGGTTATCCTGCTATAGCCAGCAGCGGGCGATACAGAAAGTGATAACTTCCTATCATTTCGCAGTGTAATGCGTTCGCCTAAAAAAAGTAAGTGGCGTAATTTTTAAATGTTGTATGTTGGATGACATGGGGATTGTTTATAACTCCAATTGTTTGTATTCACCGAACAATGTACGCATTCTAAATTGATTCGTTTCCAATCATTGGAATGTTATATTGTTAAGGATCAAGTTATTTACTACTAACTTTTAAGTGGGCCCCGTTTTGTCGCTCTTAATTGTCACAGCCTTGTGTGTGAACGTGGATTTCGCTGCGTTCGCTGAAGACCGAGTGCATCAGTTTGACACGACAGTTTGCGTAGGTGCGGAGTTTTCGCGGTTTGTCCACAGCGTACATCGATGTACCAACTCAGTGTCTATGGGTATAGGAGGCGCAGCACTTTCGCCCATCTACGTCGTTCGCATATGGAGCCGGTGTTCCCTTTTTTTTTTTTTTTTTAAGCAAAGCTTTGTACCTCTGCCAGCCAACGGTTCCTTCGTGGCGTGCGGGACAAGAAACACACAACGCGGCTAGGGAGGGGGAGGATGGTTTTCACTCACGGAGCACACTGTAGATGGCGCGACGAATGGTTACCCTGCGTTCCCCGTGCGCATGTGTCTCCTCGCACCGGCATGCGCGTCGGCAGGACGGCTTTGTCGTCTGATTTAGCAACGGTTGGTTTCGCCTGTGATGGCTCAGCTTCGCGTCCATTGCGCGTTTCCTTCGTACGGCTTGATTAACTTCTTCGACAGCACCTCCTGGGTAACCCGGACCCGATGAAATCAAGTGGTCGTACGGCAAAGATATGTTAAGGATTGGTTTGCAAGGCGGAAAAACAAGAGGTAGAGACCACATACAGCCATCTGGCCGCTAGAGAAACGCTATCTTTTGCGCACTGCTTGCCACGAATGAAACTCCATTTTCTAAATTGGTTAACACCGATTCCGCTTTGTTTTAAGAGGTATTACAAAAGGCGAAAGGAGCAAATAGCGATTATAAAAGTTCCATCAGCTTTCTCGCAATTCTCAAGCTTACTAAACTAACTAGTTTAGGTCGGTATAAATGGGAATCACTAGGCTCTTATGCCGAATTGTTTCGGTGTCTGTGCTTGCATCGCGCGGTGGTGTAGCTCCGAGCTAGCACATCAGGATGGCTAGGTTCCTCTGTCTCACCCTTCGAAAGACGCTCCTCTCCGTTTTCTTTCGCCCGAAGCACGGCCGGCCTACAGCGGCGGCGCCCGCCGCTCAGCGTGGCCTTGGCCGACGCTGCTGCGTCTGGGACGCCGCCCCCGCGAATTCCACGTAGCGGCGGGCAGATTCTCTGGTTTCACTCTTTGTAGAGCCACGTGGTTAAATTCAAGTGACGTCGCATTGGTAATTGTTGTTGGTGTCGTTTAAAGCTTTGCTTTCCAACCACTTTCACAGCGTGGATTGGAGCCTTTTTTTTTCTGGTTGTTCCCACGACCACACAGTGCTGACAAAACAAAATCAGAGCCTTTGAAAGGCATTGCAGAATGGGCTACAACAGCTGAAAGTTCCGCAAAAAGTAAGCGCATGGCGACAAACGCTTTTGCACTACGCAGCGGAGCACACCACGCCGAGCGATTAACAGCACAGCGCGCGCGGGCAATGTTGGTTCGCCGGAAGCGGAAGGCCGCGGCCCGCCCAGAGAACTGGCTTGCGAGTATTTTGCTCCTTTCCCGGACGCTTATGGAAAATGGTGTATGGTTCAAGCCTTGCGTGACTTATTGCATGCATAGCCAGTTTTTCTTTTTTTTTGCAACTATTTCACTTTCTGCTGAAGAACCTTTTTCCGGTGTTATTTTGTTTACTCTTGAGTACGCCCGGGGAAAACTTGATTCGTGGCACATAACAGAGTCACTAACCCTTAGATTGTTCTACCTCGCAACTAGGACTTCTATTTCTATTTTTGTGAACGTCTAAACGGCTGTCCAAGCGAGAAAGAGCTTAGCAGGCGATTCAGCTAACCTTGCGGGCTCGACTTAAAGTTGACGATCGGCGATCACTGATTCTGACGACCAACAACTTATTCGGTTGGGTCGCTTCTTTCGAAAACCTCTTGGCGTCCATCACTCTCAGGAAGAGATGATCGTTATTCAGTAGAGAGAGAGAGAGAGAGAGAGAGAGAGAGAGAGAGAGAGAGAGAGAGAGAGAGAGAGAGAGAGAGAGAGAGAGATTGTTTATTGAAACAATTGGAAAAGGGTAGGGGAGCAAAAGCTATGGGCAGCGGGTGGCCATCCTATTCGGGCTGTCGGGACAAAAAATATTAGCGCCGGAGCTCTTAGAAGTTCTCAGTCGGGGTCCACTAGGAAGGTCGATAGCCGCCTTCTGAGTTGGCACTGAGCAATGAGGTGCTAGTTACAATAGCGGGTAGAGGGCGCATCATTATTGAGGCCGCCAACAAAGGCCCCTGTCTTGGTCAGACACCATTCGTATAGAACGAACAAGGCAGCGGGAGGAGGAGAAACACATACAGATTGCTCCTTCACCGTCTGCCCTGAAAGTTGCGTGACATAAATCTTCCTGAGAAGTAGAAATTGTTTGTGCCTCGCCAGTTACACTGTTGCCCTCACAAAACTTTTTTTCTAGTTTGTTCTCTGAGTGAAGCTTTGCACACCCGGTATTTCTCGTTTTCTTTTCTTGGGGAACGTCTCACCTCTGAAGTGTTGGGAGCTTAAAGACGTTAAAGACATTAAAGAGACATCAAATTCCGAATACCTTTCTGTTTCAACTGAAGGAGCATATGGTTCATGGCTCTAGCCGATTCAATTAAACTACCAAGGATGCCTTGTGTGCCGAGAAATAAATAATCGAAGCTAGCATTCTCCGCCCCGTTTCCCTTCCATTTTCGCGCGACGTTGAAAACCACGCGACAATTGGTCAGCAGTTAGCCACTGAATTAATTTCAATTTTACTCGACGTCCGCATAAAATGATGTCCTACAATATATCTTCGTTTGTCCGCATATAATATGGGACGTTGTTTGCGACCGCGACAATTGTAACATTGTTTATCGTTTTTTTTTTCATTGCATAACTTGCCATTCTCACCACATTGACACACGACATCCCTTTCATAAAAGGGATTACCGACCTCCGGGAACACGTTGCTTTCTCGACACATAATCCCCTTTTCCAGCATTCCAACACATTAAATCAACCTTTGGACAAATTTACAGCTGCTGGGCTCAAATCAGGTTTCAAAACAGGCTACGACCGGCAGGTGTTCGAATCGTACCTCATTAATAAATCTAACAAAGTTGGTGGAGGGATCAACGAACACTCTGGTGTGCTATCGTACGTGCCCACTTAAGGCAATTTGTTCTTCACAGAGAAGTCTGCTCACGCCAATGAAGCTACCTTTGTGATACGCTTACCGTATTTTGAACCGAGAAGTGCTACCGCTGTAAATTTGTCTTCTTTCGAGTGCCCTTTTCTTGCTTTTAACCGGTCTTAATGCTGTACTGAGAAGTGGTACCCGTGTGGTCTGACTGTTTTACTGCAAATAAGCATATGTCTCACCCCCCAGTTTTCATTCCGCGGAAGCAGATTTACTCGGCGCCGCTCCGAGGCTCCTCCTCGCCACCGCCGACCCCTCTTTTACAACGGTTGTCACAGCGATTATTTCCTTCGCCACCCCTGATGCCGCCTTCACAAGTTGCGCAGTCGGCTGACAGCGGCCGTAGCGCCGTTATCTGATGATGATTGCGCAGAATCAACACCAGCGCGAATGGGGTGTAAAGACGCCCGAAAGCCGCCGCCACCGCCGCTGCCACCGAGAATGTAGCCACGGCCGTTTTATTTATTTATTTATTTATTTATTTATTTATTTATTTATTTATTTATTTATTTATTTATTTATTTATTTATTTATCGTATGGTTTAATGCGCCGACGCAACGCAGGCGATCAGGCTCGCCGTAGTGGAGGGCTCCGGATTAATTTCGACCACCTGGGGATCTTTAATGTGCGCCGAAATCTCGTGCACAAGGGCGTTTCTGCTTTTCGCCTCCATCAGCAAAGCGATCGCCGCGTCCGGGAATCGAACCGGCGTCCTCGTGCCCAGCAGCACAACGCCTTAGCCACTCAGCCGTCACGGCGGGTCCGCTTCAAATTCCACCTCGCCCACTAGCTGCGCGCCCCTCACAGAACAGACGCGCCTCACCAGCGTTTGAACTAATCGGTGTTGCGAGCTGGGAAAAACGATTTTTTATGTCGTGTTCTTGTCGTATAAAATTGAAATTGTCGTGTTTCATTTTGCTATTTCTGCATTCACCTTCTGCCACCTTGAGCATGGATAGATGCACGTGGATGCTCTTGGAGCAGGGGCATGTTCAGTCAAAGAGCGCCGCCTATTGCTGTTACTTTATCCTTGAAGCTGAGAGTTTTACTGCGGACGCTGTGTAGAATCAGGTAGTAATTTTGCATTATGCGCGTGCAATCGGAGTCATTCCGCTCACACTGAGGGTACGTCACTGGCTGTCCTCCAGTTCCCCTTCCACTGTTCCGCCCCACCAGTCCTGCGACATTTGTTACCATGCATACGTACCACGACCATGTCAACAAAGCATACATCTTGAATACAGGCGCGGAAGGACGTTGACTAAGAAAAGATATACACAGGAGACGCGCTACTAGTAACTGGCAACATTTATTAAGAGACAGAAATATATAGGGCAACCAACGGACATAACCCAACTGATTAAGACTCACGCAGAGATTATCAATAAAAATTACCGCAGACATAAAAAACCTATAATGTGCAATCACAGCAAGTGTCGTCCCAGGAACGCCAACTCTGCGTCTTGCAGACTGACTGACGGATGACTCACGCCCATCGACCCCTCCCGGCTGATATTCCAAGTCTCCATTATCTCCCTTTGTGTCCTGCCCCTGGAATATCAGCCGGGAGGGGTCGATGGGCGTGAGTCATCCGTCAGTCAGTCTGCAAGACGCAGAGTTGGCGTTCCTGGGACGACACGTGCGGTGATTGCACATTATAGGTTTTTTTATGTCTGCGGTAATTTTTATTGATAATCTCTGCGTGAGTCTTAATCAGTTGGGTTATGTCCGTTGGTTGCCCTATATATTTCTGTTTCGTAATAAATGTTGCCAGTTGCTAATAGCGCGTCTCCTGTGTATATCTTTTCTTAGTCAACGTCCTTCCGCGCCTGTTTTCAAGAGGAATCAACACCAACTCGCCCAACTTTCCATCCTGTTCAACAAAGCATAAACACGCGACGGCCTAACGTGTCTACGCACCTCGGCTTTTGCCGGCGCCACCTTTCTTCGTTTCTCTGCCTTCCGATGAGCCCTAACCTGACAGAAAATGTTTATTCCGGTCAGGCGCCAACAGGCTGCCTCGAAAAGTGGGCCAATAGCCCATCCACCAACCATGTTCTCTTTCCCGCCTCTCTGATTCTTCTTTGTATCTTACTTTCTGATTCTTCTTTTTTTCTTTTTTCTCTTTATTTTTTGGACGTACTGAGGTGTGATTCATTCATGCCGTCTTCGTGTGTGCTGTGTAAATATGATGACACTAACTGCTTGATCAATAATTCATATATATAACAGAAAAACACACAAAGCGCGCGTAGAAAGAGCTTACGTAAGCAGTCGGATACACGACAAGAAATATAACAAAAATGTTTACTCATATACCGTCAACTGTTGTAGTTCTTGCCGTGTCTCCGATACTATATATATATATATATATATATATATATATATATATATATATATATATATATATATATATATATATATATATATATAGAGAGAGAGAGAGAGAGAGAGAGAGAGAGAGAAATAAGGGTAGGCAGTCAAGAAAGGCAAACATATTTTTTGAAAGAAAGAAAGTGTTCTTCGGATCGCACTACGGATCCCGCTTCGGAACCCACGTAGAAAGTGTTCTTCTACGTGTCCGAACAAGCGGGTTCGGATTCCACCCAGCGGACATTTTTGTTCCACTTTCTTTCTTTATTTTGTGGCAGATTTTCTGTTTCGTAAATGCAGCGTTATGGTTCCAAGGTGAGCGCTGTGTCCAGACCTGCTTCACTTTAACGTTGCCTGTGTAACGACGACGGTGCACTAGGCGGAAGGTGGTGAGGCGGATGCACGCAAGCTAAAAGAAGATAATTCACGTAGCGCTTCAGCTTTTCCGCTGTATTTTTTGTCAGATGGCGCCGTCATTTCCTGAGCCCGTGACCCTGTCCACATCACGGTAAATCTAACTTGAAAAAGCGTTTCTCGCTTCTTTCCGACGTAACGGGACAGTAGGCGGGCCGACGGAGCAGCACCACCGCTCCTACAAATGCCGGGAGGCATTAAAAGCCCAGCGGCAGGGCGAAGTTAAATAATGGAGATACCCTGGTGCGCTCGGGGAGGACGAGGCATAATGCCGACGCAGCCTATTGTCAGAACGGTGTAGCCGCACGGCGATCTGCGAGGTAATTAAGCCCTCAGCACCGACGCAGACCCGCTGTGCCGCCGCTGGAGCAGACCTGCCAGTCGGGATATTCAGCAGTGAAGCCGACTCTTGGGAGCGGCCGAGCACTCTTGTGGCGAAAGAGGGGGGAAAGTAAAGAAGCCACCGCGCGAATCGACCACAAATTTTCAGTTTCCGGACGAAGGCCGGTCTCTCGAGATCCCCTTGGGGATAGCCGAGTTTTCCCTTTTGCTCTCCGTCAGCTGTGGGCTGATTCCTGCCTTTGCTTCCCGCGGGTTTCGTAGTTTCTGCTGGGCTCTCTTGTGCCATTGCTTCCTTTCCAGTTTCCTACAGGCGGCACACACAGCTTATTTCCGTTTCGGCATTCCTGTCAGCTCTTTGAGGAAGGACGCCATGGACCCGAGCTGTAATTAGCATTTTGAAGCCGAGCGCTGCTGATTATCCCCCCCACCCCACGTCTTTTTCTCTCTCCCTCTCTTTATATTTTAACATAGAGTAGTATATAATATCTCTATCCCAAAAAGGCCGGTGGTGTTTAGCAATGTGTTCCTAGCTTGGTACTCTGCCAACTTTTCTCTACCCCCCTCTTCTTTTTAAACGGCGAAAAAGCGACGCAGGGCATTTGCAAGGGGGAAGTAGAAACAACATAAGGTGCAGCCACCGTAAAAAGGCTGAACTGAGCGACGAAGTAGCGTCGAGGCAAGGAATGACGCGTCGAGGCTGAAGCACCGCCGCCGTTCGGGAGACAGGAAATGAAATGAGCGCCGAAGCTTCGCTCTACAAAGCGACATATAAGGTGGACGAAGTAAATAGCGTGTCTTGGCGGCAAAATGAGAGATCGACGACCGACGCGGGATCTCGGCGGTGCAACCAGAGCCCCCGACAGTCGGCGGTGGGCGGGATATTGCGAGCCCACAACACCGCCGCCGCCGCAGTCGGCCGCCGCGTATCTCCGGCCCTATGTGGGCGCCTCTTTGATCTCTAGAGGGCACGCTCCTCGGCGACCGACGCCGAACAGTGAGAGGGAGAGAGGGCGGGGGGGAGGGGAGAAGAGGAGGAAGCGTTTAATGTCTTCATTCTGCTCCTCCTGTTTTTCGAAAGTCGTCCATTTGTTTGTTGTGTTTTTTTCTTCTTTTTCTGTGCCACGTTTTGCTGTGCTGAAGGAAGGAAAAGAATTTGAGCCCAGTGAGATGAAAGGTCGCTGACGTTGGTCGACGCAGTGAATGCTGCTGACGGTATAGGTAATAAATAAAGAAGTAATCGTTGGTTTGCTTTGATTATACTTGCCTCGAATTCTGAGCCGCTGACTTATATATAAGAGAGATAGATAGATAGAGAGAATCGTGTAGAAAGAGATGGCCTCGGGGACTTTTGATGGACGGTTAATTGCTTCCCGCACTCACTGGTGGAACGGGATTATCATCTAGGATTCTTTTAGTACCCTCGCGAACCTCGGCCTTCACAGAAAAGGAGAGCTACCGCGACTCAAGCTCTCGCATGGAAAGCAAGCTTTACTCCGTTTTGAAAAGACAAAATTGGGCTTCTTTCTGTTTAGCATTAGAAATGACGAATACCGCGAGACAAGTTGTTGCTATTGTTGCGCTCATCAATGAAAACAAACACGGGTCACACAGAATAGGTTTTAGGGGCGAAGCCTCTTAGGAGCGAAGCCTCTTAAGGACTCGGGCAGTCGGCGTCGAATTTTTTTATTTTTTTTTATTTATTTAGAACATACGGCTAGCCTCTTAGTGGAGGCTTTTGCAGGAATTAGGTGATACATTCAGAACAATGACATAGCACAGTCAATTAAACTTTCGTAGCACACTTCGCGTTTAAAACAGAGCAATGACATAGCACATACCAGAAAGAAATTCAAAGCACACTTCGCGTTTACAATAATCTATTTGCAGAAGGGAAACGTAAAACATGAAAAATAAGAACCATGTAGGAAAGCTGCGGCAGTACACTATTCAAGATTACACAATACACTAAAGCCCGCTTATATCGAACAAGGATATATCGAATTATTGCCTATATCACACCCTTGTATAACTCTGGTAAAAATTACATGAATTTAAAACTTTTTATATCGAACGCGATTTTTCTCACAATGGATATATCGAACTCTCCCGCGCGGGATTTTTGGCTCTCCTTAGGCATGCGGCAGGCTTTCCCGCCATACATCGACGCGCAGCGGTGGCGCGGGTGTCGCTTACGACTCCCGCGCGAGCTCGGGCGCGTCCAAACCGGCCGTGGCAAAGTGGACCAGCTCCACGTATGCATGCCGTTGGAGCCGAAAGCGCCACATTGGGCGCTGCGGGCTGCGGTGTCACCGAACATCAAGTCCGCGCCACTCGCTGCCCGCACTTGCTCAGTTCGCTGGGTTCGCCGCTATTCGCTAGTATCCATACTTGTCTCCGCTCTGTCGAAGACGCTGTGGACTCCGTACCTGTTCCGAGCACGAGCGAAGCCGTCGCTGCCGTGGCCTTGCTACAGCGTGCCATTGAGGGCACGGTCTTGTGCTTGTCGACTGTTTAGATACCGTGGAGCAAGCAGTCACCATCAACGCGTTGCGCTCCAAAAAGCAGGCTATACTCGCGCAGTTCTTCCGCCCCAATAAATTAATGCTTTCTTTCTGAGAAAGTTTCCTATCAATAGTGAACTTCAGGGCGGTAAGATCTCAGCGTTAGCTCGTGACTCCACGGCAAGATTGCTCTGATATAAGTTTTTTTGCTTCACTTTCTATATCGAATTTTTGCTATATCGAACTATTTTACAATCCCCCCGCTGTTCGATAACGCGGGCTTTACTGTATACCATTTTTGTGAACCAAAATTCGTCATGGGGGATAAAGATGACAACGGGTGAATGCTATAAAGAACACGCACATGCGCATGTGCATAAAAATGACAGACTGAAAACAATCATAGATAAGTTATACGGCCACTGCTGAGACATGGTCCAGGCTTGATACTGCCGGCACAAAAGCATCAAGGGTTCTGCATGCAACCACGTTATCTGGTAACGCGTTCCAACCTCTGATTGCTTTGGGAAGAAATGAGTGCTTGAATGTGCCTGTGTGGAATCTACATTCGGTTAAATGTCGGCTGTGTCTCGCTCTAGTGCTTCTGGTATTAGACGGTGTTAAGAAATGAGTTTTTTCAATCCTCAGTCCATCATTTAAAAGAACAAATAGAAATTTTGGGTGCAGGTTTCTAGCGCGACTGCTGATAGTTGGGGGGCCAGCACGGGCGAAAAGCTCTGTGGAAGAGTCATGGCGTGGGTACTTGTTGAAAATAAACTTAACGGCTTTTCTCTGAACACTTTATAATTTTTCTACGCACGTTTTAGTGTGTGGGAACCAACTTATTATCCCGTATTCTAGTTTAGAGCGTATTAAGGAAGTGTAGGCAAGTAGTTTGGTCTCAGATGAAGCTGATTTCAGGGAGCGTTTGAGAGAGTAGAGCGCAGAAAGGTCCTCAGCAGTAATATACGATACGTGTTTATTGAACTTCAGGTCAGCAGAGATAATAACTCCCAAATGTTTGTATTCATCCACTCTTTTAAGAACGTGTCCATCAATCATATGCTGCTACATGGATAGCACTTTTTTTCTAGTCGTCGTAACCGTTGCCTCATGTAGTCATGATACTAAAACACCGGGACACCCGTTTACACGTCACGCTGCAACGTAACCCGTACTAAAAAATTGGCCGCGTATCTACTCCTTTCCTTGAAAATGTCGACAGAAGACGATAGTCTTTGTCGACATTCGACAACTAACTGCCTCCGTTTGCATTCGCGCTCACCTCTCATGCTGTTTCTCTTCCGTCGCGCTCCTCCCAAGGTAAACACACTAAAGGTTTGCTCAAGTCAATTTAAATTTGCCGCGTTCCACTGCTACAGGCCGCGTTCCTCGATGCCAGCGCTGTAGTACGGCGGAGACGCGCGTGAATGGAGGCGCATTACTACAACGTTTATAGATCTTTGGGTTTAAATTTCTGGGTTTAAGTAGCCCAAGAAAGACTATCGTTTTAAAAAACACCGGGACACTCGTATGCGCCTCGCGCCAGAATGCTTCGTGCTTCAAAGACGCGAGACTCCTACAGCAATGCTGTATACCTCTACCTGCCAGCGGTTTCATTTCCGTTGTCAAAAACGCCAAGACCGCTTTTCTGGTAGAGGCGAAAAGCAAAAACGCCCGCATGTACAAGGTTTCGCCGCATGTTGAAGGTACTGCAGGTGGTCGAAATTAATCTGGAGCCCTCCATTACGGCGGGCCTCATCGCCTGTGTTGCGCCGGCGCGTTAAACCCTACAATCAATCAATCAAAAACGCCAAGGTGCCAAGGCTACACTTTTACACTGCACAACACTGCAGGTTTCACGTTAGTGGAGATGGTGTTGTCTAGTTTACTTTTGAGTCTATACGTCGAACACCCGAGCAGAATATTTCAGCGCCGAGCAGAATATTTGAGTAACGTTGCCTTCTTGGTGTTGCTTTTTCTACTGGTGAAGCCCATGAGGGGCTCGGGCTGTCGGTGTCTCCTGTCGTCGTCGTACTCTCATGTAGTCACGGTACTGAAACATCAGTACTCTTGTTTTCCAACGCCTCGGGCTAGAATGCTTCCTGCTTCAAAGACACGAGACTTTTACAGTAAAGCCGTATGCGTCTACCCCCTAACGGTTTCATGTCCATGGGCAAGAACACCAAGGCGCCACACTTATACGCTGCATGCTTCGCTCCTCCCAGGTTTCACACTAGTGAACGTGGCCACCGATTTTTTTTTTCACAATGTAATTAAAAATTGTTTAATTTGAAAACGTTTTATTACTCAAAGTTTTTAGTATAGGGCCAAACAAATCCTTTTTTTTTATCAGCGAAGCACTTAGGGGCTCAGGCTGTCGGTGTCTTATGTAATTACGGTAGTAAAACACCGGGGACACTCGTTTTCCAACGCCTCACCCTAGAACGCTTTCTGCTTCAAAGA